>NW_027040673.1:1467500-1891066 GCF_037179485.1 Ochlerotatus camptorhynchus
TGTTCTCCCACTAAAAGATCGTTTCGCTGAGCTGTCTTTCCGGTTTCTCATCCGTTGTGATGTAATGAATCCTTTGGTAATAGAACACTTTGAGAAGCTGCTCGACCGAAATCCTCAAACAAGATTCAAGAGTACTATGAATACATGAAGCTGGATGTTGGTCCTTCTTCATTAATCTCCAATCGTGATTGCTTTCAAGTCTTCTATAGTTCCTCTGTAAAATTTGATCTGACCATGATGCAAGAAATCCATGGAATATAAGATTACCATTGGTCGATGGTTGTTCCCTTAATTTTTGCAAACAAGTACCTCCATTTCAGTAACAATGAGAGTTTTTTTTTCAGAGATGGATCAACTGTAAACGCTTCCACTGGATTTGGAGTATTCAACGAATTTCATAGCGCCTCATATCAACTGCAAAAACCCTGTTCCGTATACGTTGTGCAGCTAGCAGCCATATTTTACGCAGTAGAGCAAATTGCCTCACTACCATCTGATCACTATTTTATATTTACGGATAGTTTTAGCTCATTGGAGGCTATTCGTTCAATGAGGCCGATGAAACACTCCTCGTATTTCCTGCTTGAAATACGATCTAAACTGAATGCTTTATCCAACTGCTCCTATACTATCATCTTAGCTTGGGTCCCATCTCATTGCTCAATTCCGGGTAATAAGAAAGCGGACTCATTGGCTAAGGTGGGCGCTATGGAAGGCGATATTTTTGAGCGACAAATTGCCTTCAACGAATTTTTCTCCATTGCTCGTCAGCAAGTCCTCATCAGTTGGCAACAAAAATGGAATGATGGTGATTTTGGAAGATGGTTACATTCTATTCTTCCACAGGTGTCGAACAAACCATGGTTCAAAGGGTTGGATATGAGCCGTGATTTTATACACGTTATGTCAAGGCTTATGTCCAATCATTGTTCGTTAGACTCGCACTTCTATCGAATTGGGCTGTCAGGAAGCAATTTATGTGCGTGTGGCAGTGGTTATCATGATATCGAGCATGTTGTTTGGTCATGTACCCTACACCGTGTTGTCAGATCTGAGTTATCCACATCCCTCAGGGCCCGAGGATAAAAACTCGCGATACCCGTTACAGATGTCTTGGCTAGCCGAGATTTCGACTATTTGAATCTCAGATAGATCTGAGGACTTAGTAGTTACGATTACGGTTACATGAAGTATCCAGGACCACATTGGCCACCACCGGAACATTCCCTCGAGCAGGGATTTTTTTTTAATATTATTTACTTATGTGTTCCCCATTTTAAAACTAGTCTACGTCATAAAATAGTCTACAATATCTATCTTAATGATTGTTACGTCCATATGCGGTGCAGTGCGGTGCACAGGAGTCCACAAAAAGTAAATGCAAGAGCGTGAATATTGATGTTCTGAAGCACACTACTGCAATCAATATGGTTACTCAGCACGTCATAAACGAACATCCTCTGCAGGATTTAAATTTAAACATTTCATAATTTTGTTTGGATCATAATACATTCATGCGCAGTCGGTTATGACCATTCACGAAAAAAATTCTGCATGAGCATGAATGACCGCCCACGGTTGCTACTCTGTTATTGCCAGATCAGCTGTAATTACACAGAGAACCAATAACGGGTGTTCAATAAAAAATGAGAATTTTTTCAGTCATATAGCTAAACAAAATTTTTTTTTTTCAACGGATTCAATATTCAGTATGAATATTGGAGAAGGGGCCCTGGTCAGCCGTACGACGCAACTTAGTCGCGATGCTCTCACAAGAGCGCTGGACGGCACTGAAATCATTCTCATTTTTTATTGAACACCTGTTAGACGATGCTTGGGACTAACAATCATCCTCAATGTGAAAAAACTCGTGATCTCAAACTCGGCAATACCAGCGCCAGCCGCGCCAGAACGCAGGTCAAGAAAGGAATGGGTTGGAATGTGTTGACGTGACACTCGCTTTGATGGAAGACGCGAAATCTTCTGCACTTCCATGAGGAATCACTGGGAGGGTAGGGTTTGCATCTGGGTTCGTTTTGGTAAACGATAAGCTGAATTGATGTCCTAACGATAGGGGGAGGTTACTGTATAAATAAATAAAAAGGAATGATCTCACCCAAATAACTGCACCAACAGCAACAGGTCTCCTCGTAGACATTCTTCGACCCATTGCAGGTATCTCTTTCCTCCTTACGTGATAATTATAATAGTTCACGAAAAAGCTTCCGCAGTGGATGAAGTGATTCTCAGAGATTTCATCTTCCGGGAGATGCATGCCACCCCCCCCCCCCCTCTTTGCGGTTTTCACCATCCTGACATAGAATATCCGGTTCTGCACGCTGGAGTTTCTGAACGTATAGACAGCTACAGTGCAGCTACACTACTGCAAATCAACAACGTCGTAAACGAAAACAACCGGACGCTGGATCTTTGCTTTATCAGTGAACGTGACTGTGCCCCTCCATTATCTGCTGCACCAGTTCCACTGGTGAGGGATACCGCTCATCACCCTTAGTTAGTGATTACCTTGGAGGAACGTCGCATCATCGAATCCACAGTTGGTCCCTCTACTGTTACCTAGAATTTGTGGAAAGCTGATCACAATGTTGGAGGCGAACCAGCCCGAGGCTGAAAGCCTCCCTAAAAAAGATAAATTAATTAATTAATTGATCACAATAGTATCCGTGGCAAACGAAAAAACTTCGTAAGATGAACTCCATCATGAGAGCTGTGTTAAGACGGTTTAGGAGATACCGCTCTAGATCACTTCGAGACTAATACTTGGTGTACAAATAAGCAACACTGGAAAGCTTTTCACTGAGTGCGGTCTTCCTTTTCCTAAGAAGTTAGAAATTAACGTTGCCTTTAGCCTTGAAGAAATTTGCCAGCTCTTTGCAAACAAATTTTCCAGCGTTTTTGTCAACGATAGTATATCGTCTCAACAAGTTGCTATAGCTGCTTCCAATGTACTTGTCTACAATCACGTACTGAACGAAATCCCGGTCGAGGAAGTTCTCATCTCATCGGTAGCACCCTGGCTGAAATCGTCTCACAATCCCGGACCAGACGGAATACCGTCCGTTTTCCTGAAGGAACACTTAAAGTGTTTACTGCAGCCTTTATGTCATCTCTTCGGATTGCCTTTGAGCGTTGTATTCTTCCCGAGTTGCTGGAAGCACGCACAAATGTATCCAGTTGATAAGAAAGGGGATGGGAAGGATGTAAACAACTACCGTGGAATCACCTCGCTGTGCGCTATCTCAAAACTCTTCGAATAATGCATTCTTAAGCATTATATTCATTCTTAAGCAGTATCTCCATGAAGACCAACACGGATTTGTTTCCAACCGATCAACGACTACTAAACTGCTACCCCAACTAACAATTTTAGCTGCAGATTAGCTTATACAGCCGAAAATTGGCTTATACAGCTAATTTTTGCCTGTTTAAGCTAGTCTGCAGCTAAAATTGTTTGTTGGGACGCTTCATCTCGTACGTTAGGGGCAGTTCATAAACTACGTACACAGTGTAGGGGGGGGGGGTGTTGACAATCATGCACGGCCAAACAAATTTATTTATTTTTGTATGGACAATTGTCTATGCAGAGGGGGAGGACGAGAAGCCTACACGCAAACCAAAAATCTATTACAATGAATGTTAGTTCCAGTTCCTATCATTCTCTGTTCATGAACATCGCAGCGAATGTTAGAAGTTGACCTTGCAGGCGATGTAATGGTTTTTTGCCTTTTTTATTTCGTGTTCTGTCTGTGCTTTCACCTACACAAGCAAGTATTTGCCTTGATTTTTATGTATAACACGGTAGAACGACGCACACCCTTGCCTCGAATCTCTCCAGTAGAAAAAGCATACGAAGTCGAGTGTGAGAGGAAATGAGCGCTTCTTGTTTGCTTTTAGGCTATCCTTATTCAGAAGCATGGAGAGAGCAGTGGAGAAAGCACAGGTCTGGTAATCGCAACGTTCGTGGTTCGAGTCCAGTCGTCAACCTTTTTCCTATTTTTTTTTTCGACATAATTAATTTACCTCACTAATACACTCTACATTTTTCGGTCTCCAATTTTCTTGCATTGGACCGCAGCTAGGTATATCGCATCCTCGGTTCATGCGGTCTCCACTTACATCCTCTGATGATGAATCCCACATAATTGTAAGCGAATCTTACATCCACCGGTTGGGTGTAGTTGAGCGACATCAGACCGATGCAATCAACGCCGACCTATCAGTAGCATTTGACAAGATCAATCACGCTATCACCATCGCAACATTTGAACTTACTTACGCAACGATCCTGCGCACCTCCAGGGGTGCAAACGTCCTTTGTGAAAGATTTCCATCCTGGGCGATTACTAGCTTTGGCCTTGACCTGTGCCCAAGTCAAATTTCGGTCAACGTTCTTAATTTCACTGCTTAGGCTCCGCCGCCACGAGCCACGATTCCAGTCCAGTGCTTGCTTGCAGATTTCGTTTCCGCTCCGTTGTAGTGTGTGGCCGACCCACCTCCACTTCCGTTCACGAATTTCTGTCTCTATCGGCTTCTGATGGCACAAACGATGCAGCTCGGAATTTGAGATCCGAATTATGTACCGCAGGCATCGTTTGATTAACACCTGCAGCTTCTGAGTGTTCTCCGCTGACACACACTATGTTTCACTGGCGTATAACAGCACAGACTTCACGTTCGAGTTAAAAATTCGGATTTCGGTGCGTCGACTGATCTGATTTGCTCTCCATACATTTCGCAAACTGGCAAAAGCAGCCCTCGCCTTCTTAATCCGAGCACCTATTTCGCTCTTGGTGCCGCCTTCCGACGCTATCTGGCTGCCAAGATATTGGAAGCTTTCGACTTTCTCCACTGCCTGCTCAGCTACCGTGAAATTGGAACGGTTTTCCGTGTTGACATCCAACGATTTGGTCTTGTTGACGTTGATGGTCAGACCTGCTTCAGAGGAGCGTTCCACAAGGTCGTCAAGCTTACTCTGCATGTCAGAGCGCCGTTGTGCTAATAACGCAACATCATCAGCCAGATCGAAGTCGTTGAGATGCTCTATAGTAATAGGCTGCCACAGCAACCCACGGTTCGGTACACGGTCAACGGCTCCCACCATGATCTCGTCGACCACGATGAGGAACAGTAGCGGTGATAATATACATCCTTGCCTCACACCCGCGATTACCCGAATCGGGTCAGAGAAAGCTCCGTTGTGCAACACTCTGCATGAGAAAGCCTCATACTGCGCTTCGATGAGGTTGACGATCTTATCAGGGACTCCCTTGCGTCTCAGAGCGCCTCACAAGTTTTCGTGGTTTAGTCGGTCGAAAGCTTTTAAGTAGTCAATGAATACCAAGCACAGGGACTCTTGGAACTCATTGACCTGCTTCAAGATGATGCGGAGCGTGACAATATGGTCCACACAGGATCTTCCAGCACGGAATCCTGCCTGCTGTCGTCGAAGAGTCCCGTCGATCTTCTCCTGTATCCGATTGAGGATAACTTTACACAGAACTTTGAGAACAATACAACATTTGAACGACTAGAGATTAATGGATGTCTACTATCTTGGTTCCAGTCGTATCTTATCGAGCGCCAAATCAGTGAGGATTGTAATTCGATCTCTTTCCCAGCAACTGTAGGTATTCCTCAAGGAAGTCACCTCGGGCCAATATCTTTCTTAATTTATTACAACGATGTGAACTTTGTGCTAGAGGCACCACGTTTGCAGCTGATGATCTTAAGATTTTTTTCAATTCCATACGCTTTGTTTCTACAAATTCAGATTGATAGATTCAGGGACTGCTGTGACTTGAACCGCATGACAGTAAACCCTAACAAGTGCTCGGTAATCACCTTCTCTCGCAGAAAAGAGCCCTTAAAGTTCAATCACACACTCTTGGGTATTTCAATTGAACCGAGTAAGTCATTCGGGACCTAACTCCACTGCAACCAGTAATTTGATCTATTTTAGAAATGATGAAGTATTCGGTTTTTTTAACAGTTGTCATTCTAATTGAAAAGTCCTGCTCTATATATCCTTTGGAGTGTTGAAACACCCTCCAAAGGCATGCCCCTTTGTCAGTCAAAATTGGATTCCTTAGCAATAACTTAGTCTTAACCACTTCAAACTCGAATAGAGGATTAGGAATCACATAGATGAAGACTAACTAACTCATTTTGTCCTTGTTTCAAGATCATTCTCGGTGGGCAAAGCCGAGTCTTGTCACTATCAACAAGGCATAAAAAGCAACAAGGACTAAGATGTGTTCCTTTGAATACTGAAAAATCCTGTTCCCCAAGTTTGAAGTAGGAATCGGTGGTAGATCTTACATCCCGTAACGTACCACGAAAGGTGATCTACCCACGTTACGGGTTTATCTTTAGGACAGTTAAGGATTTCACTGACGTGTACTGTTCCCTAGTACAATCTACATTAGAATATGGTGCAGCTTTTTGGAATCCTTTTTATCAAAATGGAGTTGAGTGAATCGAGTCAGTTCAACGCAGATTCATTTGCTACGCACTCCGGTGATTACCGTGGCATAATCCTTTTAGTTCATTAATGCACCCTACCTCTCCATACTCGTCGCGACACTCTAAAAGCTATGTTTGTTGCTGATGTTCTACAGAATCGAGTTGATTACCCAGTAGACTGATGCAAAATTTGAAATTTTCGCTCCACAGTGCATAAACGGTTCAAAATTGGGTTCTGGCTAGCCTCCTAAAATTTGAAATACTTTAGTAAGAAACTGACTTGGCACAAACCATTTCAAGTTTATATGGGAATTACTATGGGATAACTTATTTTTTTGTTTATATTTATCTAACAACTCACCACATCACCATGCTTTTGAAATTGATAGCAGTGATTGTAGCATATTGTATCAGCTACAACTTTGTTCAAAACCACTTTTCAATCAAATCTAAGGAACAAAAGTTATTAATGATTCAAGTCACTGATGTCTTATGATTATGCTCATTCAACTGTTCAGCAGGCAGCATTGGTGTTTCTGGTGCGAAGAATAGAGCACAAATATCATGGCTACTATGTCACACTGCAGAATACAATGTTGCCCACAAAACAGCTGCTTCATCATGCCATAAGATTATCAATCTCTGAAACAATTAATATCAATTTAATTTGACATTTGGCTGAAAACGATATTCGGCAAAGTTGTAGCTTAGAAAATTTTCCGTGAGAATAGTTATAGAAATTTTCATAAAAGCAATATGGAAAATGGGTAGAAGACAATGAACAAAAAGTTTTGTTTTCCCATAATAATTTCCATATAAACTTCAAATGGTTTGTGCCAAGTCAGTTTCTTACCAAATTAGTTTAAATTTTGGGAGGCTAATCAGGACCTGATTTGAAACCGTTTGAGCACTATGGAGCGAAAATTTCAAATTTTGCATCAGTCTATTACCCAGCTGTATTTGGAACAAATGAACATCAATGTGCAGTAGACTGATGCAAAATTTGAAATTTTCGTTCCACAGTGTTCAAACGGTTTCAAATCGGGTCCTGATTAGCCTCTGAAAGTTTAAACTCATTTGATAAGAAGCTGACTTGGCACAAATCATTTGAAGTTTATATAGAAATTATTATGGGAAAACAAAACTTTTTGTTCATTGTCTTCTAGTCTTTTTACATATTGTACTGTTAAAAAAATATATTGCTATTCTTTTGGGAATTTTTATCAGCTACAACTTTGCCGAAAAAACGTTTTTCAGCCAAACGTCAAACTAAATTTATTAATTGATTAAGAGATTGATAATCTTATGGCATGATTAATGGGCAACACTGTATTCTGCAGTGTGACATAGTAGCCATGATTTTTGTCCTCTATTCTACGAGCCATAAACACCAATGTTGCCTGCTGAACAGTTGATTGAGCATAATCATAAGACATCGGTGACTTGAATCATTAATAATTTTTGTTCCTTACATTTGATGGAAAAGTGGTCTTGAACAAAGTTGTAGCTGGAAATTTTTTCAATAAGCTTAGCTATCATTTTCTAAAGTAGAGTGAACTGGTAAATTTTGAGATAGATATGAACCGAAATTATGGTTTCTTCATAGTAATTCCCATATAAACTTCAAATGGTTTGTGCCCAGTCAGTTTCTCACTAAATGGTTCAAATTTTGGGAGGCTAATCAGGGCCCAATTTGGAAACGTTTGAGTACTGTGGAGCCAAAATTTCAAATTTTGCATCAGTCTACTGTGCAACCTAAGTCCTTGCGAAACTTGCCACTTATTAGAACTAACTGCAGCATGAATAGCGCTATCATCGGTATCCAAAGATTATTCAACAAAGTTGCACCTGTGTTTGACTTTCACATGTCACGTGAGTAACTGCGACGACAATTTATCGCTTTATTTTCTTGAAGAACAAATCGTACCGAATAGTTTTACAATTTTAGTATATTTATTACAGTCAGTAGTGTAACTAACCATCATTGGGACCACGAGCCTGTTGATGCAGAAATTAATTAAATGTCCGGAAGAAGCAATACAAATACAATGAAAAATTAAAAAGCTATAGTAAATTTCTGTTGTTCTTTATATAAAATGAACAGTCTTTAGGGTTTAAATTAAAAAACAAGCTAAATTATGTTAAATTTCAATATTTTTTTAAATCTTTTTCATTCAAATACTTAAAACAAAATAGATGCTCTAAATATGGCATAAACTGTGAATTTTCAAAATGTTTTGACTTTTCTTTCACACACATTTTGCATACAAGCATAGGATGCCGTGTCTATTTTCCATAATTTTCGAAGGTATTTATGCGTTGGTTAAAATTATCACTTGAATTAATTGAAATTGCATTTCATTTTCATTTTTTTTATCATCAAAAGAATTTATTAAAATCATTGGGCTCCTTCAGCTAGATCTCCATCGGACCTTGACATGAAACAAAATACAACACAATTCAATTCACAATGTTGTTAGCTTATCGGAAACTATTGAATGTTATTTAGATTTATGAATTTAGAAAACTCACAACACAGTCAAACATGATTGATAGCGTAGGCATTGTATTTTTAGACAAAAATAAACATCGGTAATCCATACATTCGTTATCTTAAAGTTGATTTGGTTCGTCTTGCTTTGTTATGATGAAACACCACTCAAGCATTCATAACCAGTAATAGAAATACAAATTACTAATCTTACAACAAGGGAAGCAACTTGACCGCCCGTTGCTTGCACAACTCTGCATTTTCTAGTTTCGTTGTTGCGTGGCCTGGCTATAAAGCCTCGCGGGAAATCAATTTGATGGAATCGCGGAAACAGGTGGAAGCGTGCTTGTTGAATTTTTATCGAGCAACCCCCCACCCTCCGCCCTCAGGTTGGGTGGTTGGGTGTGGTGAAGCTGTCGAATACCTGGCTGAGCGGATTTCGGTGGAAGATTGCTGAAAGTCATCGCGGATTATGGCACGGAAACTGGGTTGTGGATTTTTTGTAAACTGTTGTGTGGAGAATTAACGAAGTGTAAAGTGCGACTAATTAGCTCATAAATAATTGTATAAATATCCCACTTACAAAACCGAGTAGGAGGGTATGTCGAGGGCACTAAAAAAAACTCGACCGCACTGCTTAATAAGCGCAATGCTTATCCTATTCTGAGCTCATTCAAAAGTCATCCAAGAACAAAGCAAGTACCTAGTCACTACGGCATCAGTGGTTGCATCTGCACGGGAGGCTTTCGCGTGGAATATCGTCGGGAAAATCTTGAAAAAATATACTCTTGTGTTGAGCATATACAAAGGAACAAAATGTGAAAAAACGAGCTTATTGTAACTTTTTCTCATTTTTAAGTGCGTTTCCTTTCAAACATCCGTAATGAAAAAAAAAAAATAATGTTGGGAAATGTGAATGACTCTTTCAACTTTTACAAATTAAATTTGAACGCAAATGCATGCAACTCATGTGCTCTTCATCATATGAAGCAGGGACTTCATTGCCACATTCACAAAGAGCTATACTTGTTGCATAATTGAATTTCACGGTTTTTCTTTTGCGTTGTGAATTAATTCTTCAGCTTCAATCATTAGACTGACGTAGAAACGTTCATGGAAAACAGATTCTTTGAATCGGATTGAATGCATTCAGATTTCATCCTTTATACTTTTAGAGACTCTCATTCGGTTTTCCACTATAAATATCCATTTAGAAACATATATCCTTTCTGTAACAGAAAACCTTTCGTAAAGAAAAAGGAATGTGATCCATTAATTTTGTCATCACCTTCTCAGTCCCCAAAAAGCAGAATCATTGCTTTTCATTTATTTATAGTTATTGCGATACCCTTCGCATTATCATCGATAAAAGCGCGTGAAAATAAAAGGCACCACTTCAGATCGCCCAAACTGGACCGAAATTGGCAATCTGCTACCTTCTCTACGGTGTGCATTAGAGCACTGAAAAAAAAACTCAACTTTCATCCAAGCTCTCCGGCCAGCAGCCTCGCAGAAGCTGAAACCCAAAAAAAAAAGTGCGGCAGACGATAACGAAAATTGGAAATTAGTTTATTACCTATCGTAAACATTAACAGAAATGAAAATTTATACACACTTGAGCTTCGGAGCTCTCGTCGGTCGCACCAGTATCAGGACGATGTTCGGAATGGGATCGAAGCATGCACCTCGCTGTGGGTGCCAACCGGGAGGGAATCCTGTTTCCAATTTTCTACGTTAAGAGGATGTTCACCGAGCGAAAGGGATGAAATGGAGTCACTAAACGAGTAAATGAGCAAGGACGATTGTTTTGTTCAACTTTGGTTTTGTTTGCTGCACTGATTCGGAATGTTGTTTACGATTATTTTTTGGTAGATATAGTTCATGTTGCTGACGATAGGGGTTGTTTTGAATCGTACTATGACTTTCTCCCTTTCGCTGTAAACACGCTTTGCTCAATATGCTTGAGTTTTTCGAGCCTCTGAAATTGGAAACTATCTTCGACGAGATTCACAGGTTAATTGGCATTTGTGGGTTGTGTCAAAGTCAAGCAATAACAAAGCCTATATTTTACAACCTTTTTATTTGACCGGAGCGTCCTCCGGAGTCCAAAGTAGGCACGATTCCCTGCCATAATGCGTCTTTGAATTTCTCTGCTGGTATCATTTTCGGCGGTCACCAGTGAGCTCAAATACACGAACTCATCGACCACCTCGATTTCGTCACCGTCAATCTATACTCGAGTTGGGAGGCTAACATTGTCTTCCCTAGAACCTCTTCCTTTCATGTATTTTGTCTTTGATGCGTTGATGGCAAGTCCAATCCGCCTAGCTTCAGCCTTCAGTCTGATGTACGTTTCCGCCATCGTCTCAAAGTTCCGTGCCATGATGTCAATGTCATCGGCGAAGCTCCCAGCTCTTTTGATCACACCTTTTTAACGCGATGTTGAATAGCAGACACGAAAGTCCATCACCTTGCCGTAACCCCCTTCGAGATTCAAAGGGACTCGAGAGTGTCCTCGATACTCGAAAAACGCACATCACTCGATCCATCGTCGCCTTGACCAATCGCGTCAGTTTATCCGGAAATCCGTACTCGTGCATAAGCTGCCATAGCTGATCTCGATCGATTGCGTCGTATGCGGATTTGAAATCGATGAACAAATGATGTGTGGGCACGTTCTATTTGCGGCATTTCTGCAGAGCCTGCCGAATCGCGAAAAGTTGGTCCGTGGTAGCGCGGGCACCCATGAATCCCGCCTGGTATTTCCCCACGAACTCTCTTGCAAATGGTGACAGGCGGTGGCATAGAATTTGGGAGAATACCTTGTAGGCGGCGCTCAGCAGTGTGATCGCGCGGTAGTTGCAGCAATCCAACTTGTCACCCTTTTTGTAGATTGGGCATACGACACCTTCCATCCACTCCTCAGGTAATCCCAACAAATAGTTTGAGTTGCTTAACAGCTGAATAAGCATTTTTTTTAGCTGAAGAAGCTTATTTTTGCCTGAATAAGCTCTTATCCAACATTCAATGTTTGTTGGGATATCTCCTCCTCCCAAATCTTGGCAATTACCCAGTGCAGCGCTCTAGCCAGTGCTTCACCACCATATTTTAATAGATCAGTTGGTAGTTGATCTACACCAGTTGCTTTGTTGTTCTTCAGCCGACCGATCTCCTCCTCAACTTCTTGAAGATCAGGGGCCGGTAGCCTGTCGTCTTCTGCGCGTGCTCCAAGGTCTGTTGCAGTGCCACCTTCGTTTTCTGCTGCTTGCTCGTCATAGCACTGCTTCCACCTCTCAATCACCTCATACTCGTTCGTGAGAAGGTTACCGTCCAAGTCCTTGCAAATATCACCGCGCGCTTTCTCCTCTCTTGTTCCGTATTCCATCCAATGTTGCCATGATTTCGTTACAAATTGTGTGTATTGCCAGTGAGACCAAAATCTAACATAGCAGCCGATCCAAATAAAAGGTGAAAAAATGTTGCGATGTCAGTCAGTCTCCTTCAAGCGAACGGATGCTCGCTTACATTCTGCCCCGCGGCTGCGAAGCTAGAGTGCAAAGATTCTCATTGTCATCTATCGGCAAGGGAGCCAACTTTCTAATGCACCGCCTAAAAGTTCCGTTGCATGTTTTCACGTCGACCACACGCACCAAGGAATCCTTTCCCGGGTGAGTAGCAGTAACTACGCCAAGTTTCCACACTTGAGGTGGAAGGTTGTCCTCGGTCATCAGCACCACTGATCCGGGTTGGATATTTGCTGATGTCCACTTGCCTCGTGTCTACAACGTTGACAGGTATTCCCGAGAACAACGTCCCTAGAAGTGCTCACGAAGCTTGTCAAGATATTGCCACTGTGATAGTCGATTGTCCGGGATCCGATCACACGACGGTTTGGAAATGCAGAGAAGTGGCCTTCCAATTTGCAGATGTGCAAGTGTAATCGGAAGAGGTTCATCAGGACTGTTGGAAACGTTGAATAGCGGTCTCGAATTTAATATCGGTTCCTCACGTGTGAGTATGGTACTATACTTTTCGAACGTAAGTGTTGCGTTATGAAGAGTTCTTTTAAGATGCGTTTTACCACTCTTCAACCCGGCTTCCCACAAGCCACCAAAGTTTGGTGTTCTGGGAGGGATGAAATGCCATTCTATTTCTCTAGCCAGCAAGACATCGTTGATCCTTTGGTGATGGACTTCACTTTGAAAATCCACATACAGCTGATGAAGTTCGTTTGAAGCCCCACTAAATTGGTCCCATTTTCCGAAAACATTTTACGAACATGGCCATGACGGTTGATGAAGCGCTCCAATGCTGCAATACTAGTTCCAAATGCAGATTATTTGTTGCCATGCACGCAAACACTGCGATATACCCTTTCTCTAATTTTGGTGGATATTTCCCTTGTTTGACTGTAACAGGACCAGCGTAGTCCACATCATCCTGGTTGTGGAACGACCTTTCAAAGGCCCGAAATTCCGTCGAACAATCGCCAATAGCTCAGAAGGACCCACGTGCAAATTTTCGATGTGAAGAGCTTTGTGTTTTAATGTGTGGCCATAGCCTATGGAAATTCAATATGCCATAATTGAATTACATCACAATAAGAACGTATAGACATTTATGGTACATCTACCCTATTACTTTTGCAAATTTCAAATTTTAGACCCTACGGAGAAGCAGGAGAAAACGTACGAAGAGGAGGAAATTTCAACACATTGATTTAAAAAAGTAAGGAAATTGCGGTGTTAAGTTGAGCTTTTATCATGTTAAAATGAAATTCGTTTTAAGGGAGTAACGTGTATAGATCACCTTTTTCAGTAATCAAAGGAACACCTCCTTGTCCTTGTTACTTTTTACGCCTTGATAATAGTGACAAGACTTGGCTTTGTCCACCGAGGATGCTTTTGAAACAAGAAAAACATGAGTTAGTTAGTCTTCATCTATGGGATTCCTTCTATTTATTCGTTGTTCCTTAGTTTGAAGTGGTTAAGACAGGGTTCTGATGCATGGTCATTATCAGTGTCATTGCTTTATTTAGTTACTAAGGAAACTAATTTTGATTAAAAAAGGTTCGTGTCTTTGGAGGGTAAACTCACTTTTCGAAGGGTTATACCCTTGTTCTCGAAAAAAAAAAGTAGAAGGGTCTGTGCCTAGGGGCACAAACGGAAGCTTGACGTAGGACCGCTAGTGGACGGAATAAATGTGAAGAGCATTTAGTTCTTTTAATTGATCAATTATCTATTATCTCAACTCTTTCCGTTTTTGAATTGTAGGTGTACCAAATTTATAGTATTTTTTTTTCAAAGAGAAAGTTGATTAAGAGAATCAATCAAAATCACTTGCACCCCTGCTTCCAAGTTTGGTTACAAGATTACAACTCTGGAGAGCATTTTGTGTGGTCGTTGGGGGCTTGTGGTTCTGAATATGGACAAACAAGCACAGATAAATTCTATTCCAACTCTTTACTGATGTAAGCTTGATGGCCCTGAAAAGGGCCGTTTTATTTAAGAGGACATCCATGGCGTGGCGTGTTTAGTGTAGGTGACAGCATCACGGACCTCATTTTCCAGGAACACCTTCATCACACCTCGTAGATCAGACCGGAGATACGTTTGACACCACCACGGCGAGCCAGACGACGGATGGTGGTTATCTTGAAGAACTTTGCGATGACGCTTGGCGCCGCCTTTACCAGATCTTTTCCTCCTTTGCCACGACCAGTCAATTGTTGCTTGTTAGGTGTGAAGGAGTGGACTAGCCACCACCTTCCTACTGCTGCTATTGCTGTTCACCACGCCGTCTGAAGCGAAAATGAGCTAATGCCATACAGCAGCGCTCTGTTATATATTTTCAGGTTAAAGCAGAATGATGTGCAACCAAGTGGTATAAAAGCTACAAAGACTCCTCCCATTATGAGTAGTTTGCTATCAAGTAGCGACACTGGCTCTTTTCTTTTTGTGTACACGGCGAATGAGAACGACCCAAATTTGAGTTTAGTTCACTCATAATCGCCAAAAGTGCAGGAACTCAGCGATGAGTAAATTTTTCTCATGGTTTTCTGTGGAAAACTTAAAAAATCTGCCAGAAAATGAGGAAATTGACGAAAATTTTATTCAGTCTCGGAGTAGTACCAATAGACTGAGTGAATCCAATCTTTACTTTTCTCAAATTTGGGAATTTTTCCCTGGAAAATCCTGGAAAAACCTGGGAAAACATGAGGCAAATTTACTCATCGCTGAGTTCCTGCACTTTATTTCTTATTTCTGAGATAACTAAACTCAAATTTGAGTCGATCTCATTCGCCGTGATATCACCTTGAAAGATATCGGCGCCGGTGGTTAGCGTGATTACCTCTCACCCCAGCAGGCCTGGGTCCAATCTCAGTCTAAACAGCATGTTCTAAGGCATAACATCTCTGATCACGCCTTCCTTCGGGAAGTAAAGCCGTTGGTCTCCGGTTGAGTTGATGGGTCGATTGGTAGGGTCCAGGTGTGGGGGCTGCCTAACTGGCGTCGGTAGCATTGGAGCTCAGTAGGGAAAACAAATCTCGCGTCACTTTGCAATAGGTTTTATCTACATTGATCGATTCTCTTCATCGACACTCTCTTTCGTAAATAACTCGGCTTCACAAATATTTTCTGCCATCTTAGTCGAATTAGATGCTAGATTGTTGCTTCTTCCATCGAAAATATCCGGCCGTGGCGATTCAAAGTTGATCAAGGTTGATCAAAATAATTTGTACCCCTGCTTCCAGTTTGATTACATGAGCATTTTGTGTGATCATTGGTTCTGAATATGGACAAACAGGCAGATGAATTCTATTCCTACTCTTTACTGTAATAAACTTGGTGGCCCTGAAAAGAGCCGTTTTGTTGCCAAAGTTGGTGATGATTTAACCTCCGAAACCAAACAGAGTGCGTCTCTGTCACTTCAAAACGTAGATGACATTCATGGCCGCTTACGCTTGGCGTGTTTAGTGTAGGTGACAGCATGACGGATCTCATTTTTCAGGAACACCTTCAGCACACCTCGTAAATCAGACCGGAGATACGTCAGACACCGCCACGGCGAGCCAGACGACGGATGGTGGTTATCTCGAAGAATTTGCGTTTGGTTCTGAATATGACGATGAGTGTGCAAAATATTACGCAATTCCATCCTCCCTATTCACACGCGCCCGAGGATCGGAGGCGAATGCCACATCGGCTTGTTTCGTCTACTTACTACTCTCTGAGGACTGTGCTGGGGAAGCAGCATATACATGTAGGTAATTGGTGGATTTATTAGTTAATTCGAAGCTTTTGGACAATGCTGGATATTTACCAGTTTTTTCAATAGTTTCTTGTGGCAAGTCAACATTTGGAAGCATTTTTATCGATGCGTAGCCATATTTCTGATCTATTGGTGATAAAATTATTGAAATTGGACCAGGGACAGCTGAGTTATTAACGTTCAAAATCTTTCTTAATTTGTTACATGTTCCATTTTCAGTTTTTACAAAGTGTACCCTCATATAGAAATCAAAGACGTAGTCCTACGTCAAAAATGTAACACTTTCTTTTGTGTATAACTTTTTATTGCATTGGTAAAAATTGGTGAAATCTTTGAGTAAAACAAGTTTAAAGTGTAATTTTTACATTTGCAAAATCTCATCCCAATCTGTCAAGGGGTTATCGAGGTGGCTTCCAAGCAAAAAAATATGGGAGCGTTCGTGGAAAATCCAGGATAGTCCCACAGGTGGATCGCAAAACAGTTTGGAATCGGCAATTCGACCGTGTGTCCCGTGTGGTAAAATCATTCAAGGAGACCCAGACGACCTAGCGGCGAGCTGGCAGTCGAAGAAAAGTGAAGACGACCGATCCCGGTAACGCAAGAAACGTGAGGGATTACTTCAAGCGCATTCCGAGCCTTTCGATTCGGGACGTGGCCAAGATGGTCAATTCTTCCGTCTGGTGCGTCCAGCAGACAACGAAGCGGGCCGAAATTCATGTCTTCAAGGTAAGGAAGGCGCCTTACCGAACCGATAAACATAAAACGGTGGCCATATCCTGCGCCAGGTAGCTGTACCGCGAGTGGTTGGTGCAGCCGAAATACATCGTAATGGACGACGAGACGTACATTAAAGCGGACGCCAAGCAGATCCTCGGGCTGCAGGTTTTCATCGGAAAGTCCCGCCTGGATGTTCTGGAGAAGTTCCGGAATAAGATGGTTTACAAATTTGCCAAGAAGTACTTAGTGTGGCAGGCGATCTGTGGGTGCAGCAAATTCAGCAAGCCGTGCATAACGACAGGCACCATCAACGGCCAAATATATAAAGAAGAATGTCTCCAGAAGCACCTACTGGCCTTCCTCCGGTCTCACGAAGATAACACTCTGTTTTGGCCAACGATGTTGTTTTTGTTCCCAAGGAGGCAAAGCGGATGAAAGTGTGTAAAAAGATGGCGCAAGTGTTGCACAGGATTTGAATGGGTAGCGTTGTCCAAGGTGCGGGAATTTAGCCTAAGAGAGAAGGTAAAATAAACGAACTTTGCAAAAACATAGCTGATATGTGTTTATTTATTCACTGAGAGTTTTTAAAATATCCGACTAAAAATGAATTTTTGGTGATTACTTTTGTCTGTTGCATTTTTTCGAGTACAGGCTTTAAATTGCGAGACCTTTCAATTAGCATCGATTCCTTACGATGAAGGAAAGAAAGACAACTGTATCAACACCGAATACTTCATAATTTATCAATAGTGATGGAGTAATACGACATGCACTAAACTAAGGACACGGGATATACTGCAATAGATCAAATTACTAGTCGGTGGTTTATGTCAGGAACAGAGAAAAAAATGTTTCATGATATTTAATACCCATATCTAATAGACCAATACTGAAAGAATATTTTGAAGAAAATCGGGTTTCAAAAAGTTCCATCAAGGCAAACATAGCATAATGTTGTATTTTGAATAACGCGTGAGTGCTAGTGTTACAAAATATAGCGTGAGGACTGAAAAGTTAAATCTTACAGACGAACACTTCATCACAGTGTTTATCAAGATCGTTTATTATATAGGAGCTATTTAAGCTCTCGAGTACGTTTTCACCTCCCTTAATTTCTCCCCACCAATCATTTGGAGTTTTGCTACAACCTAAACGTTTTCCACAATCCATTTGAAACGCAACATTTTCCCGAGAACAACGACCACTCAATTATAACCAACTTTTATCCACTTAAAACGGAAGAGGTTAAAAATCGCGCCATCATCAATCACCCTTCAATCGAAGAATTTCAATAAACTCGTCACTATTCCACCTAAACAATCACCACATCCCTGTGTCCCGGTGTAGTACGTGAGGGGGTGTATTTGTGCTGCGTTTGTTTAGTAGCGGTGGCAAACACTAGATCTCGATCGTCTCCGTCAGTGAAGTCGTCCAACGCCGACGTGCCGAAGTGCTGCGCAAAGTTCCCCCTAGGTTCCGTTTTCTGTTCACCGAGAGCTGAGCGCTGAAACCCATCACATTTTCCGCGTGCAACAATTTCATCAATTCACTTTTACCTGCATCGGTGCATTCCAACTATAGGTAAAGGTGCGCACTTGGAAGGTGGGCTGTGGATATGGGCGAGCTCTATTTTATCCTGTTCACTCTGACACGCGCTCGAGTTTGTTGTTGCTGTTGTTGTTGATTTTGTTTGTTACTGCTACTAGCACCGCACTATGGTCGAATACGCAAAATTTCACGACAAAAATCGATATCTCGATGACTATGCACTCTAGCGGTTTGACATCTTTGGAAGAGTTTGTTCTACTAGAAAAGATGAAGGTAGTGATAAGGGTGGTCCTTTTTTTTTATTTGAAATATCTATTTATCTATTTATCTATTTAAAGTTTAAAGAAATATTTCCTTCTACCGTTTGCGTGATAATGTTTGCAACATTGAGCAATGTCAAAATTAAAAAAAATCTCAAAAATTTCGTTTTCGAGTTTTTCTATTTATTCAAATGGGGGATGTTCCTCAGAGTCTTAAACTATGTTAATCATCGATCGAGTTTCCTCTTGCTGCAATTACGGCCACCACACGCTTCCGGAATGCACGGCAGGTTCTAATAATGTAGTCTGGATCGATTTCTCTCCAGGTACGGGTCAATGTTTGTCTTGGCCTTCATGATGCGCCATATTGAGTAATCAAGCGGATTAAGATCGGGGCTGGATGGCAGCCACATATCCTTCGCCCAGAACGGAAGATGTTCCTGCAACCACTTCTGAGTGCGGTTCGAGGTATGGCATGGAGCCCCATCTTGTTGAAATACAACATTTGGTTTAGGACCGTACTGTTCTTTGATCCACGGAAGAACACACTTACTTAAAATCCCGATGTAGACCTCCGTGTTGACCTTGTCGCCTTCTGGAATGAACACCAAACCCCATAACGCTAGCAGGATGCTTGGTCAGATACACGTTCTTGTGCTCGTCGGCCACGTCTTTTACCGGAAGAGAACTAATATACCGGTCGGTTCTGGAATTTGAAACGGTATCGACGGTAAACATGCTTTCGTCGGTGAACAGGATTACCGGATTTTTTCACTTAAGGAAGTTCAAGATTTTCTTGCATCGTTCGACTCGTAGCTCCCGGATGCGGTTGGTAATCATGTGAGTGTTTGGTGCAACTGTCAAACTAAGTAATTCATTTTCTTTTATACACAGCCTACTACGGTATGAGCTATAGGTTACGTGCATGCAAAGAAAACTAAGGCATTGTATGCACAGGTTAAACGGGAACCTTATTTGCAAACATTATCACGCATACGATACAGTTCGATTTTAACCAACTTTGCTATAGAAATAAAAATTCTATCTCATCAACACATCATTCTATGTACATTTTTCGAAAATAAGTTAGAGTGGTTCTGGAAAAAAAAACAGTTTTTTGCTGTATTTTTTTATTTATCGACCCATCAACTCATGAACCGGGGACCAACGGCTTTACTTCCCTTTACGTGGTCAGAGATGTTATGCCTCAGAACATCCCGGCGGCGCCGACTGGAATTGAACCCAGCCCTGCTGGGGTGAGAGGTAATCATGCTTACCACTACACCACCAGCGTCGCTAATTTTGACGGTTTTGATGTAAAGACAATACATTTTCATACAACACTTTTCTCCTAACAGAGCAAACATGATCAAACGTTTTACGCATATTCTGGAAGTACATAATTTAACCTACAAAATCTAAAGAATATCATTGGTACCTTTTTGTAACCTTTTGTGAAAAAACATGATTGGAATGATAAAAAACATTTGATTGTTTTCGATTTTATTTTGAAATCTTTGAAAGCCTTCATGATAGACTCTCAGCCTGCGTTCAATCTCAGTCGGCGCTGGCATAACATCTCTGATCACGCCTTCCTTCGGGGGGAAGTAAAGCCGTTGGTCCCCGGTTCATAAGTTGATGTGTCGATAGGTAGGGTCCAGGTGTGGAAGCTCCATTCCTGGCGTCGGTAGCATTAGTACTCAGCACGGAAAACAAGATCGACGGAAAACAAATCAAGGAAAAAAAAAGAGATAGAATTGAGATTTTTTGAGCATAGTTGCTTAAACTTAAATTATCTTTAACTTTGTAGGAGCAAGCGTTTCTCTGATCCTAAAAAAAAAATTAAAAGTTAAAATGTTTAAAGTTGAAAAAAGAGGACCACCTTTGTCACTACCTACGCCAGAAACATCTTTTTTTTTGTAGTTAAACTCTCTCTAAGGTGTCAACCTGCATAGAGTGCATAGTTTTCGAGATATCGATTTTTGTCGTGAAATTTTTCTGTTTTCAACCACAGTGCACCGTTGTTCACTTTACTGAGCAGCTCTACAGCTGAACTAACTTTGGCACACTTCCACAGTTCGGGCATCATCGGGGGTTGTGGATTGGCCAAGCGTTTTGTGCAGTTGGAAGGCATTTTTGCAACCCAACCAACAATACCTACTGACAGAGTGACAGGGTCTGCTGGAATCGGATCGGCGATGGGCAGTCTTTTGCTTTTCAGTTTATTCCGAGCAGTCAGTAGCAATGCTGCACATACATACATTCACCTGTCACTTTACTTGATGGGCCCTATCCATTACACGAGGGACGAAATAGAGTGGGAGAGACCGTGCTGCGAATTGTGGTAGTAAGTGGGGCTTCCGGTGCGGCAGTGACTGTTTGGCGCCACTACTACTGGTCACCATGGTTGGTGTGATGGAATTTGAGATATGCTTCGGAAAAATGTTGAACTGTTCAGGGGCAGCTTATGACGGGCAGCCCATATTTGGCACCAATAGAAACAATATAATGCACCATAAAAAATCGTTGATTGACCCATACAAAACAGGTCGATGTGCAGAGTTGATAGGAAATGCTATCTAACATGACGCTTTAGTATGATAATTTATTAGCTAGAGAATGATCTCAGAAGAGGGGAGGTTGATAATTCCGTCGATGTGTCTATATTTAAGTTGAAATGCGCAACAAAATGTGGAGGCATCATGTAAGTAAAATTGTCATTGGTGTACTTGAGGGGGCTAGGGGCCTGTGGCATTTTTTGTTTGGTTAAATAGAAAATCATTGACTGCCATTCGATCAAAAAGCGTCAAGGCTATTTGTTATTTTATTTTCCTGTTGGATACATTTCCACATCGTTCAATAACCTATTTTGGCGAAGCAAACTATTACTTTAATAGGGAAGCATTGCATTTTCTTGTATTTATTTCATAACATCGCTTGAGGGAGCCTTATTTTGAGCAAACAATGATCGTTTGTTCAAGCTAGATAGTTCCATGAATTTTGTAACTACACACCAAATTTCTTAAATCTTGTTCGGTACTTTTTTGCTGGATTTGTTCGGTAAAATGTAATTTTTACCGAATGCTTTGTAAAACATATTATTTAAAAAAATTTCCGCAATCTGAACTGCTGAATTTCCGTAATTTACATACATTTACCGAAAATTGTAAATAAAATTTGCGGATCGAAACTGTAAAAGGCTGCGATTTCGCAATTCTGTAAAAATTGTGACGAGTATACTGTAAAAATAATCTTTTACAAAATCAAACAGCTATAAAGTACCGAATTCTGTAAAAGTTACTGAACAGATTTTCGTACTGTCAAACTCAATATTGGCTGCCATTTCGATGTTGAGTGTCCTTCGGTTCTACGTTGTGAAGCGTAAGTACTTTACTTTTCGCTAGATTCTGTGCAATTTATGCCGAAAATATAATTAGTTTTTCATTTCTGGGTCAATTTCTTTCAGACGCCATGGACGTTATGCAACTCAATGTCCTTCTCTACCACAGAAACTGCATTTTAGAACGGTTCGCTACTTAGTTGATAACCTCGTCCGGGTTCTTTACTGTTTTTTTTTAATTTTCTATACAACCGCAAGATGAAAATGCATCTTCCAAAAAATATATGGTTATAAGGAATGAATCTTTTGGTTTGGTGAAAGAAAGAAACAGTTAATCAATGAATAAAAATTACAATGTTTATTATTTATTCTGAAAATAAAGTACAGTCGATTCGGTAAAAATTATACTGAACGCTATGGTAAACTTTACCGATCTTTCAGTAAAATTTACAGTCCAGGTTAGTATTATTATTATTTAACTTTATTAATGAGGCTTTCAGCCTTGGGCTGGTTCGTCTCCAAGTCCAGGTTAGTAAATTTTGACAGGCCACAAGCGAAGAAAATTTACAGAACGGATTGTAAATTAAAAAATTACCGAAAGGATTACCGAATGTTCAGCTGTTCCATATTCGGTAAAAAATTACAGTATACTGTAAAAAAATCTTAGTGTGTAGGTGCCAATATTAAATTCAAGGACTTTTAATTTATAATTTTTCAATTTGTGGATTTTAAACATGCACACCAAAAAATTCTGAATTTTACTGGCGATGTAAACATCCATGCATGCAAACATTAATACATGTAAACTTCCTTTTCACGTAAACTAGCAGCTTGCAAGAAATATTGCAAACAAAAGTAGACAGTTGCATACAATATATGGAATATTGCATGACATGTCTCATAAATCTACACGCTCTATAATCTAAACTTGTATGGTATATGACGCTCCATTTATGTGCATCATAGTAACGGAAATTTACACTACTTTTTTTTAGCTGTGTGGCAATGTACAGGGTGAAAGGTTATTCCTGTCAGTGTTTTTTAAGTAATTGTAGTATCAAATGGGTTAATCACATACATGTCTGCATATTTTCCTTTTAGAGTGTGTTCAAATGTCAACACGGCATGCAAGTTTGTTTTGAATTTTCATTCGTTTGATACTCGTGATAATCAAGGGAACTCGTGATAAGCCTGTTTTTGAATAATCATAGACCGTGTTCTACTTTGAAGACGCTGAAACCACTCGGAATAAACGAAAGATTCATCTTTCGCACCATTAAACGGTACAAGGAAACCGCTTCGTGGAAAATCCCTCCCAGACCAGGCCAAAAACGCAGTGTCAGGACTCCGGAAGTTATCAAACGAGTGAGAGAGCGAATTCGGCGGAATCCTTGTAAGTCTGGTCGTAAGATGACCAAAGAACTCGGAATGTCGCAGCCAACGATCAGGAGGATTTTGAAAGATGATCTCGGATTGAATGCTTACAAACAAACAGCGGGTGCATGGTTTGACCTAGAGTCGAAAGATGTCGGAAACTGCTCAAACGGCACGGTAATTGCGAAATTCTGTTTTCGGATGAGAAAATGTTCCTGCAACAGGATCAACACAACCAGCAAAATGATCGGGTATATGCTGCATATCTTGCTGATATGATCCTCGTGACAAACTGGCTGTTCAAAGGTTCCAGAATGTTTCCAGGGTGATGGTTTGGGGATGTTTCTCCAAAACATAGAAAGTTCCATTGCTGTTCATTGCACCTAGTATTCGCCCTGTTACGTGGGTAGATCACCTTTTCGTGGTACGTGACGGGATGTAAGATCTGCCACCGATTCCTAGTCCTGACTACTTCAAACTAGGGGAACAGGATTTTTCAGTAATCAAAGGAGCATATCTTAGTCCTTGTTACTTTTTATGCCTTGTTGATAGTGACAAGACTCGGCTTTGTCCACCGAGGATAATATTGAAACAAGGAAAAAATGAGTTAGTTAGTCTTCATCTATGTGATTCCTAATCTCCGAAATTATTCGTTGTTCCCTAGTCTGAAGTGGTTAAGACTAGGGTTCTGATGCATGGTCATTATCGGTGTCATTTTGGCGATTTTATCCCACCAATTTTTCATCAGAGTTGCCGTTTTGATGACTGTACCCTTTACCTTCAGTTTCCTCTTCATGATTGCCCTGTGGTTTCCAATGGCCTGAACTGGGGAAAATTGGGTGGATTGAGAGTTTTTGGAACAAACTGGACTCCGTAAAATGTTGGTCCTGGAAGCTGTCAGAAGTCATCCACCGGACTTGGTCAGCAGGTTGTCATATAGCTTTCGAGCACGGGTTCTAGCTACGGCATTCTGCTTGAGTGATCGTTTTGGTTGCCTACTGGTGCGGTATGTCTGTACTACTGGCGGCATCATACTTTTTACTCAAATCGCGATCGGACATACCTGAGTTGCTTCTGATGGACCTGACGACCGTTTCATCCCAAGGAACATTGCTAGTTTTATCGAGGTTTTAATGCACTCTATATGTATAAATCATGGTCTACAGAACCCTCATAAAACCAAAATTGTTACTTGGGATGGAGATGACGGATGGCAGTTCCACTTCGGCGTTCTTCCTATTCGTCGTCAAGGTACGTCTGTACGTTTTGAGCACGCGCCAAAACCGTAGTTTTTCTAGGAACAATTAACACTTTAGTCAGCTTGGACGCGGACCACAATATTTTCTCTACGCTCCTCTCGCATAATGACTGTCTCCAAAACAAGAGCGCTTTATGAACTAACATAAATACACTGTTATTGTTATTGTTGTTGTCAACAAATAGACGTCAAAAGCTTTCAAAAACGTCCGCTAGGAGAGCTGTAATAAGCAAAAGAGTTTATTACATTACTAAGTAGGCCATGGTATATGAAATCTGCCAACACAAAATATGAAATGTTCCAATAATAAAGGGGAAATGTTCCATAAACTTCAGTGATTTCTTTGCAACATTTTTTTTTATTTGCTCAAATAAATTTTTTATTTGCTTATTTTTTCGGGGAACATTTCATATTTTAGTAGCTGTTTTTGGACGCTTTGACAGATATTAAATGCGCTGATAAAAATATCGAATATGGGCCATTCCAGCTCAAGTGGGTACACCACCTGTGGTCGACGTCACCGATTTGAGCCAAACATGGACAAAACGCTTATTTTGGCATTCTGAACAAACGCCTATTTTGATTTTGCTCTAAAGTGCCTTGATCTCTCTAGGCTGTACCCCTAAATTCTCGAGTTAAAAAAAATGTTACAGAAGAGATTACTCCAAAATCAAATGAGCTATTCGAGATATTAGAACGTCAATTTAAAGGTTTTTAATGTAGATTTTTATAAATGTACCCAAATTTTATTTTTGTTATAGTAACTACAGTAAACGGGCCGATTACCGGCAGGTATTCATGTAGTCAAAAAATCACCACAGTTTGGAGAACTTTTCTACTTGATGTGTTTCCAAGGGCAAATGATTTGGACAAGCAGTTCCGATCATCTTTAACATTGCTTCCGCATGATGATTTTCAACGTGAAAGTATTAAAAAAGTGGTAATGTCAAGCATTGTTCAATGTGCAAATAAAATGAAATAAACGGTCTTCCCAAACCCAGTCCTCATAATCGAGTACCACTTGGTTGCACATTATTCTTTTTTAACCTGAAAAGATATAAAAGAGCGCTGCTGTATGGCATTAGCTCATTTTTGCTTCGGACGACGTGGTGAGCAGCAATGACAGCAGTAGGAAGGTGGTGGCTAGTCCACTCCTTCCCACCCAATAAGCAACAATTGACTGGTCGTGGTAAAGGAGATGCCAAGCGTCATTGAAAAGTTCTTCAAGATAACCACCATCCGTCGTCTGGCTCGCCGTGGCGGTGTCAAACGTATCTCCGGTCTGATCTACGAGGTGTGCTGAAGGTGTCCCTGGAAAATGAGATCCGTTGTGCTGTCACCTACACTTAACACGCCAATCGTAAGTGGCCATGGATGTCCTCTACAATAAAACGGCTCTTTTCAGGGCCATCAAACTTATATCAGTAAAGAGTTGGAATAGAATTTATTTGTGCCTGTTTGTCCATATTCAGAACCACAAGCCCCCAATGTCCACACAAAATGCTCTCCAGAGTTGTAATCTTGTAACCAAACTTGGAAGCAGGGGTGCATGTGATTTTGATTGATTCTCTTAATCAACTTTCTCTTTGAAAAAAATTACTACCAATTTGGTACGCCTACAATTCAAAAACGGAAAGAGTTGAGATAATAAATAATTGATCAATTAAAAGAACTTAATGCTCTTCATATTTATTCTGTCCACTAGCGGTCCTACGTCAAGCTTCCGTTCGTGCCCCTAGGCACAGACCCTTCTACTTTTTTAATTTATTTTCTAAAAGTTCCGTTCAAGTTCCGCCAGAAGCTGATTAGAATGCTCTTCAATAATGGAACCGGAACTTTCAAGTTCTTATAACGGCTTAAAAATAAGGCTGCTTAGAATTCCATAGACCATCTTCAACCAAGCTGCTTAAGCCACAAATGGCCTTTTATCAGAACTTTTGGTTACTTGGGTGGGCCCGTAGCAATGAATTAATTACAAACATCTTTGTGAAGGCTATGTTTTTACATATCATATGTTCCAGGTCCTCCAAATCGTTCTGGAAGGTAGATCAATGAACACTGTTCCTAGTAACAAGACACATCTATTCAGGTTCAATTCAGGGAACCTCCCCCAATGATGTTCACAATGCGTGAGCTAGCACGTTGAGATTCAGTGTGGGTAGTGGTATCGATACCCTAGCAGCACACATGTCACTGTAGAATTGTGTTTGCTTGTGTGCAACTTATTTCAGTTACAATCAAGTAGCAGGAGCTTATTTCTATGGAAGTGTGTTGCTTGGGTAGCATAGTCTGGCTGAAGCAGTGGAAATCATCATCTAAAGTGGATTTTTTTTTTCTCTTGTGGATTGTGCTTACATGTATGCAAAAATGATATGAGCTCAGATTGCTCTAAATCTCAATGATCCAATTAGTTGTAACCTAGTTTAAGGTTCTAGTTTAGAAGTATTATCCTGGAATAGTAATAAGCGGGTGATACATTGTTTGAAGTATTTACATTACCAACGCTCTTGACAAATCCTACTCTTCGTTACCAGCAGCAGACAGCACTTTACATCTCATCGAAAAACCACTTTGACAATCAATGCCATAACCACATCTTGAACATTATTGTCTTCAAAATCACGACCCAATGCAAGCAAAAGTCAAAGAACAATCAAGGAAAATTACACGTTCAAGTCCCATTCCACTACTCTCCTACCGGAAGCATCCTTATCCGTTGTCTTATCAAGTATCACTCAAATTCCCTCCGCTTAATTTAAACTTTATTAAAAGTCAAAATTCTTGTGAAGCATCCACTCGAACACCGTCGTCGACCAGTCGTCGTCAGTTGTTCTATGCAAGGACCATTCCCTTCAAGCCGCGTTCACTTTACCCAAGTTTTCCATCATAAGCAGACTGATGAGTGTGGGAAGCAAAATCGTTGGCTTCCCCCGAGGCGAAAGGTCTCCAGTATAATAGTGCGCTTCGTGTATGTTTGCCGAGGAAGAACGAAAACAAAAAAAAACCTCAAAAAATAAGTCGATGCCATCAAGTGACTATCCATCAAAAGTGGTTTCCACTTTTCACTCGAGACTTTTCAAGATTTTATGACCACTTAGGAGAGGAAGAATGGGGAAAATGGATAGAAAATCACTAGCGTTTTGCGGTCAACCGACTGCCAATAGCCGAAACGCATACATACAGAAAAGTATTTCCGGAAAGTGTAGCGTTGTCTTTTCTGATCCTCAAGAATGGGAGGAAGAACCTGAGCTAAAAAGCACGCACTTGCTGGCAGACTCCCAGAAAAAAAGGTTATGAATTCTTCCATTTAGTCGAGAGCTCTCTTACGTGGGAAATAAGATGCCTTGGCTGCTGCTACTGCTTGCAGCTACAAGTCTTTATGAGAAGCGGAAAATGCTTGTTCCGGTGGTGGAAATGAGAACTCGAGGAGGTAAAAACGGAAAATAAAGCTTCTCGTTATCAGCTTACCAATGTGAAATTTTCATTTCTTTTGGTTGCTGGACACTTTCAAAGTTGGCGCCAGTTCGATTGAATGCCATGTCAACTTGTCGGTCGATGGGGGCTGATTTATGGTTTCTTGTTTGGGGATCAAACACGAAAAAAAAATACGCAGCTGTTTGAATCTTCCGAAACCCTGTGACACCGCTATGAGGGAAACCGATGGCTTGTTTTTGTGGGTCAGGAATATGCGTGTTCCGAATGATAATTTAAAGATTGTTTTTTATTAATCCAACTGTGCTGAGCTATAGACAGTACCTAGAGTTTTCCATTCTATGAGTTTTGGAAATTTTTCTAAGAAATTGTAGCATGGATAACTTAATTCTAAGCAGGCTTGCAATTGCTCATTACAGCTAAAATGCTATTTTTCGTAATTATGAAACAATGAGATACTATACGAGTAACGATGCAGCGGCTATTTATTTTCGATGTCATTGGAGGATCTATAGATTGCCCTGAACTTCTCACACAGATCCCGCTCAACATTCCTCCTCGACGGTTTCGGAGCTCAGCTTTAATAGCAGTCCCATACCACAGAACAAACTACGGCTACAACAACCCTTTCGATTCGTGCTTTCGCTTGTTCAATGCTGTCTATGACGAATTCGATTTTAACTTGACTAAAAACGTTTTTAGAAATAGGATTAGTAGTAATTTCTAGTTTATAAGTAAAAATAGTTCAGTCTGTACGACTAGTCGAAGACGGTGATAAATAGTCGAAGACGGTGATAAATAAATAAATAAATGATAATGATAATTTTTATTTGTTAGATGCAAGAAGAGGTGGTAAAGTTTGTGTATGACATATAAAATTCGTCAATTTTGCTTTAAGAAGGTCACAACTAGCGATTAGCTGTAACGATGAGCAACGCGATGAGCGAGCAATCAGCGAAGCCTGATTCTAAGAACGATCACTCTATCTTAATAAATCATTGAAACTAGGGCATTCACTAGCTTGTTATTGCATCTGACGAGAAAATTATCACTTAACACCGCAATCACGTTCGAAAAGAAATTATTGCAACATCTCTTGTCGGATGTCACGCAAAACTTTTCTGCTGTCCTATTGTTGTCACCGTTCTCCCGTACATTATTTACCCTCGTTCGCTTCATCTGCAACATTTTCACGCCGAAAATTGGACCTGATCCGTTCGAATAATAAAATTATAATTTAATCATCCCCAATTTTGCATGCACATCAGAGCATTCGGCTATAAAAAAAAACGAAGAAATTCTGATGCTTGTGATTTCCCACCACAAAAAAAAATCACAGAAGCTTACCCCTCACAGCTCTCCCAGCTCTCAATCAACTCTGGATCTGGAATTCAGCCATCGACCGGGCGTGAGCTCACATTTGTGGCTGATGTGGTCCATTTCACAATAACAATTTTTCTCTCCGACGACGACGAACAATCACGGCGCCTCCGTTGGCCTCTCGCTGCAGTTCGCCGTGCACATTATTATGACCGCACCGTGACAGAGGACACAACATGCCACACAGAATAAAACTTTTCCTCCCTTGATTTCTCGCTTCCATCCGCTTTAGTTGGATTTTGCTCATCATGTTTGTTTGGCCGGCCGGGAGGATTTCGAACAAATACACATACACACACACATACCAGAAAATTACCAGCATCGTGGACGATAAAGTTTGGTTCGCCGTTTTTCCGGGGTATGAATTTTCCTTTTTTTTATCCGATCATGGGCAGCAATCCCGATTTTCCATTGTGAAAAAATAGAAAAAAAAACTCTGCATCCCATTCATGGTGGAGCAAACTTTTGTATCATATTTAGCCGCTCCACAGGAAGGATGCTTTCGGTGTGTATGTGTGTCCAACGATGATGATGGTGATAGGCAATAAATGTAAATTGCTGATAGGAAAAGTCTCGTTTTTCCCACGCGACCCGCTGAGTTGGGCCTTCGTCAAGTCCTGAGCGGAAAAAGGGAGCAAAACATGGGGGTATATCTAATTTGAATATTGTAACTCTATGTGATCTTCTTCTGGATAGAAAAAGAGAAAAAATGGTTCGCTCCATGGGGTGCTGAATGAAATCGAGCAAAAGGAAAAGTTTCGTGTGTGTAGGGAAATGGATTTTAATTCAATTTTTCGTTATTATGGCTTATATTTGCAGAAGATTTGCCGCCCCCAGGCAGACCAGTACTGTAAAGCCCAAGTTCTGCTAGCTACATGGTTGCATTCGGGTCAATTGGAAAACTTTGCTATTGGACTAGGGATTTGCGCTGGCTTATCTCTAACATGTATACTACAAGGTACAGACGTTAGTGTCAAACACACTCCAAAGCATTTCCAGCACTGACCACTGCATTGTTTGGCAACATTAAAATTGGACGACATTTAACTCAAATGAGAGTGACTGACCACAACAAACAGTTATACAAAGTTTTATGTACATCGGAGAAGGTCAAGTCAGATGGATTCGTCATTTGCCGTCAAACTGCTCTTCAATCATAGGTTCAAAGTATGCGTATTCCTGAGGGCTTCAGTTTAGTTTACGATTTGATTGATTGTGTAAGCCTCGTGAAATTCTTCGGAACACAACGGATTTACGGACTGACCAATTGACGAGCACATACTAGTCATAGACTCATTTGTTGCCAGTTGTCCCCAACCTATATAATTTATTATTTTTTCAATACTGTATCCATCCAATGTTCTATCCATAGATAAAAAAGAGACACTCTAGCATTGGACCTCAAAGTCTTGACGTAACCGAAAGATTTAAGTACGTTATGCTGGTATGCTCTATTTATGTTTTAAATAATGTTTTTAAACACGAAACCGTTCTAGTTCCCCCTGCAGAAGGCTTCCAAAAACAGCCTGAAATGTTGGGCATCAAAAAACCTATCGTTTGAACTCGACAGATTGCATAGCCGAAGCTCCCCTAGGTTAAGGATAGGAAAGCTCTCATTTAACAGAACGAAAAAAAAATGGTTCGTAATAAGGCAAACGACGGCTTCGGCATTACCTTTACCAGAAGGTGTAAGCGAAATCTTAATGCACTCATTATTTGCAAGAGTATTTATCATGTTTTAGAGCATCGATTGGCGTTCAAGGGCTTTGATAACCCCCGCTGATGATAATAGGAATGTTTTGCTTCTCAGTATCAGCTTTAATTGAATATCACTAGTTAAAAGCTAAAGATATTGCCGAAGCCGGGAGTTGCTTTATGCGAAAAGATCAGTCCCTATTGATGAATATTCATGTCATCATGTAGTTACTGATTTTTGCGTATCGTTCGGCTAGATTATCCAACAAATCAACACATTTCCAATATGTTTCATAACTGCTCTTTGTTTTTTGTATATCCTATATATCATCAACAAGTACTAGGGTAGAGTACCAGTTGTGGGTTTATGTTTCTTTTATGGTGTGTTCCAATTATTGTTTCATTTAAATTGTTTTATCACTCCGAATACGGTGGGTAAAATACTTTACGCCGACTACGAAGCCTCCGAAAAACGTGTAACAGCAAGTTTACAATGACATAAATTATCCATTTCTTGGTAAATATCAAAAATTGTGGTACCTCTAGAATTCTTTGGCTCTGTAGATTATTTTTTAAAGGTGTGTTTTGCAAGTGGCTAGGTGATAATTTAGATTAATGGGCACTAAGGTTCATAATTAGCCAGAATACAGTAATGGTTCCTGTATATGGAACCTGGAGATAACGGAACGGTCCTCGAAAGATCCGTAACATCCGTAAAAGTGGCCTATCCATAAATCCCTGAACTCCGCGGTTTTTTTCGAAAACATTAGGAACTGAGATATAAGAAAGAATTTGGGTTCATGAAAATGGACATGGACCCGGGTGACCATTGGACCGTCCTCCGGAAGATCCGGAACATCCGTAAAAGTGTTCAATCTATGAAACTGATCCTAGAGTCCCACGACTTTTTTTTTTGAAAACTCTTGGAAGTGTCATATAATTATTAATTAGGGGCCATGACATAAACATGTACCTAGAAGGCCATGGGACCGTCCTCTGGAAGATCTGAAACATTCTTAAAAATGGTCAATCCATGAAACTGATCCTACCACTCCGTGGTTTTTTTTCGAAAGCCTTTGAATCTGTAATATAATAAAGAATTTGTGGTTATGACATAAACATGGACCCGGATGGCCATGGGGCCGTCCTCTGGTTGGTCCGGAACATCCGGAAAAGAGGTCAACCAATGATCCTAGAGCTCCGCATTTTTTTTTCAAAAACATTATGAACTGTGATATAAGAATTTGTGGTCATGGCATAAATATGTACCTGCATGGCCATGGGATCGTCGTCTGGAAGATATGGAACATCCGTAAAATTATCAATCCATAAAACTGATCCATTATTTCCACTTTTTTTTCGAAAACACGTGGAACTGTGATGTAAGAAATAATTTGGGGTCGTAACATAAATATGAACCCGAATGACCATGAAACCGTCTTTCAGAAGATCCGTAAAATTGGTACGTCGATGATACTGATTCTAGAACTTCGCGGTTTTCTCAAGCTGAGAAGTTTTCGAAAAAAATCACGGTTTTTTCACAGTTTCATGTATGAAACACTTTTACGGATGTTCCGGATCTTCCGAATGACGGTTCAATGGCCATCCAGGTTCATGTTTATGTCACGACTCCAAATTCGTTCTTATGACACTGTTCCTAATATTTTAAAAAAAAACTGCGGAGCTCTAGGATGTTTCATGGATTTACCACTTTTAAGGATGTTCCAGATCTTCCAGAGGACAGTCTCATGCCCGTTCAAGATCCACATCTACGTCACGACCATTCTCATATCACTGTTCCAAGCGATTAAAAGAAAACTGCTGAGCTCGAGAATCAGTTTCATGGATGAACCAATTTTACCGATGCTCCGCAACTTTCAAAGGACGGTTCTATAGCCATCCAGGTCCATGTTTATGTTGCGACCCAAATTCTTTCTTACATTACAGTTCCACGTGTGTTCGAAAAAAAAACTGTGGAGCTCTAGGATCAGTTTAATGGATGGACCATTTTTATGGATGTTTCGAATTTTTCGGAGGATGGTCCTATCGCCATCCAGGTCCAGGTTTATGTCATGATCCCAAATACTTTCTTATATCACAGTTCCTAATGTTTTTGATCATGATCAGTTTCATGGATGGACCACTTTCAAGGATCTTTTGGATCTTCCGGACGACGGTCTCATGGCCATCCGGATAAATTTTTATGTCACGACCCCAAATTCTTTCTTGAAAAAACGCAGTAGGCTCTGCCCGCGAACGGTTGGTTTTGTTTTCGCTGGCGCTGATATCATCTGTTTTTCCCATATTTTTTAATTGTACCAAATCAAACAAATATTAGTTTTCGCGTGTGGATAAGTGTAAATTAAGATCTATCACGTTGCTGTGGTGTCGCGTCGGTCGGTTTTTCATTTCGCTTGTTTTTGGTGCTTTGCCTCCCTCCCAAGAAGAGTTTTACCAGGTATTTTTTTTCTTTTCTTGGTGCTGGCGTTCTGCCTTCCGGAGGATGCACGCGAATGAGGTGTCAAGAAAAAATTCGGTGCAAATGAAAAACTTCGAATGTGATTCAAAATGTCGTGTTGGGTTGTAAAAACAACGTGGAAGATTTTTTCGATTACCGCGAGTGAACAAACCGGTCCTTTATCGGAGACAGAATTTGGTGAGATCCATCTGATTTATAATCAATCATAAATGCATATTTCCATATATTACTAAATACGCGCCAGATTTCGAAACGTCACATTTTGAAATCTGGAAGTGTGTTTGCAGTACCATTATTCATATGATAACGGTAGTGTTTACATGCGGGGCTTATTGTATGTGAAAGTAACCTCGGAATGGACGTGAATTACCAGGCATTCTGAAATGGGTTGCTGAATCTGCAGTAGAGCTATCGCTTTCTAACTCCCGGACTAAACTTGCTTTAAATTATTACATCAAGGATTGTTGTAAGCAAATTTCTTCCATAATACCACTGCCGGCCAGTGGGGGTTAGGTTGCATACACACACACACACACACACACACACACACACACACACACACACACACACACACACACACACACACACACACACACACACACACACACACACACACACACACACACACACACACACACACACACACACACACACGCACACACACACTCACACACACACACACTCACACACACACACACACACTCAGACACACACACACACACACACATTGGAGAAAAAAATAAAAATGAAGAAAAAGAAAAAACCAAAAAAAATATGAAGAACGACGGCAATACGCCAGACAGTGAAAACGGAGGAGCGAACGTGTTCGCAAGGAGTGGGATATTGCAGAGATCACCAGTGTCGAACCTGGGGATCACTGCGAGTCCCAGCAGCAGCAGTAAGTTTCAAGAAGAGCAGCCAGGCGTTGAGCTAAGCCAGATATTCACACCAATATCCAGTAGTAGCAAATCCCAAGAACTGCAGCTCGGGAGAACCAAAATGACGGAGGTCAGGAGGAAGATCGATGATCTCTATGTGTTCGTGAAGGATAAAAACAACGTACACAAAGAGATCAAGCAACTTGTGACCGGTATCAAATCCGGCATAACAGTGGCAGATCGGGAATGTCAAGAGTGGAGAAAAAGGGCCGAAAATGCCGAAAAGGCTCTGCTGGAGGCCAAGGAGAACATAAGACTGGCTCAAGCACATGAGACTCCGAAGGGACCCACAAATCCACGTCCTGAAAAGAGAGATAGGGACACGCCAGGAGATGAGGAGGAGCCCAAAAAACGCAGGGACGACGAGGAAGGCATCAAGGAGATGGGAGAAAATGGTGCGTGGCGTAAAGTCGAGAACCAGAAGGAGAGGAAGAAAAAACAGAAGGAAGATGAAGTGAGGAAGAAGGAAGAGGAAGCGAGGAAGAAGGAAGATGAAGCGAGGAAGAAGGAAGAGAAGAAGAAGGAAGACAGGAAGAATAAGGAGAAGCCTAGGCCTCGTAGGGAGAGAAGCAAGGGTGACGCTCTGGTTGTTGAGGCGAAGGACAAAACGTCCTACGCAGCACTCCTCCGGAAAGTGAGAGAGGATCCGGAGTTGAAACAATTAGGCGAGAATGTGGTGAAAACCAGGCGAACCCAGAAAGGCGAGATGCTATTCGAGCTGAAAAGGGACCCTACGGTTAAGAGCTCAGCTTTTAAGGAGCTCGTTGAAAAATCTCTTGGCGAGACGGCGAACGTAAGAGCCTTATCCCAGGAGTCAGTGGTCGAGTGCAGGGATCTGGACGAGATCACAACAGAAGACGAGTTGAAAAGTGCGCTGAAGGTGCAATGCAACCTGGGAGACGTACCGATGGCAATTCGGTTGAGAAAGGCGTATGGTGGCAGGCAGACGGCGTCGATACGACTTTCTTCGGACGCAGCTAACGAGCTGCTGAAGACTGGCCGAATCAAGGTTGGGTGGTCAGTGTGCCCGTTGAAAGCTATTCCTCGGGTATCTAAGAAAATGGAGAGATGCTACAAATGCATGGGCTTCGGTCACCAGGCGAGACACTGCAAAGGCCCTGACAGATCTGATCTGTGCAGGAAATGCGGAGAGAAGGGGCACGTTGCAAAAGACTGTACAAAGCAACCGAGGTGCATGCTCTGCAAAAAGGAGGACGGAAACGGCCATGTGACGGGAAGTTTCAGGTGCCCTGAGTTCAAGAAGAAGATGGTGGGCCAGCAATAATGAAGGTAACCCAAATAAATCTCAATCATTGTAACACAGCACAGCAACTGTTGTGGCAGTCAACAACGGAAACAAAGTGCGACGTTGCAATCATTTCAGAGCCATATCGAGTCCCTCTCGATAATGGTAACTGGGTGGCGGATAGAGCAGGAATGGCGGCCATACAAGTCATGGGCAGGTATCCCATACAACAAGTGGTGGCAATCCCATACGAAGGTTTCGTGATCGCCAAAATCAATGGAATCTATGTATGTAGTTGCTACGCACCCCCGAGATGGACAATTGAGCAGTTCCACCAGATGCTAGATGGGCTCACCGAAGAGCTCATTGGACGGAGACCAGTCGTCATCGCAGGAGACTTCAATGCTTGGGCAGTGGATTGGGGGAGCAGATGTACCAACGCAAGAGGGTATAGCCTGCTGGAAGCTCTGGCAAAGTTGAACGTCAGTCTGGCCAACGAAGGAACCATCAGCACCTTCCGCAAAGATGGTAGGGAATCCATTATCGACGTCACTTTCTGCAGTACGTCGCTAATGGCAAATATGAACTGGACAGTGTGCGAGGAGTACACCCATAGTGACCATCAGGCGATCCGGTACAGTATCGGCGAACGAACACCGGTGGAAATGCGGAGGACGAAAGTAAGCGAGCGGAAGTGGAAGACGAAGGCATTCAATAAGGATCTCTTCATCGAAGCTCTAAGGGTAGACAGCAGCGTCCCGGGCCTAAGCGCGAATGAGTTGACCGAATTATTAGCAAGGGCATGTGACACAACTATGCCGAGAAAACTGGAACCAACGAACAGGCGGCGTCCAGCCTACTGGTGGAACGAGGAAATTAGCACCCTCCGTGCTACTTGTCTTCTAGCCAGAAGGCGTGCTCAGAGAGCAAGAACAGAAGCAGACAGAGAGGAGCGCAGGGTGGTGTTCCGAGAGGCCAGGGCTGCACTGAAACGAAAGATAAAGCTGAGCAAGTCAAATAGTTTCAAGGAGTTGTGCCGCGATGCCGATGCCAACCCCTGGGGCAACGCATACCGAGTTGCGATGGCGAAGATCAGAGGCCCAACGATGCCGGTTGAAATGTGTCACAACAAGCTGAAAGTCATCGTGGAGGGACTTTTCCCACAGCATGACCCAACGAACTGGCCACCTACACCATATGGCGAGGTAGATGAAGACAACGTTGAACAAGTCTCCAACGAGGAACTCATAGCAGCAGCGAAAGGGTTGAAAGCGAATAAAGCTCCCGGCCCGGATGGAATTCCCAACGTGGCGTTGAAGGCGGCGATCCAGACGTTCCCGGACATGTTCAGGATGGTGCTGCAGAAATGTCTGGACGATGGTCAGTTCCCTGATAGGTGGAAGGTACAAAAGCTTGTGCTGTTGCCGAAGCCCGGAAAACCGCCGGGGGATCCTGCATCGTATAGGCCAATATGCTTGCTGGATACTGTAGGAAAGCTCTTAGAGAGGATCATCCTCAACAGGCTGACGAAATGCACGGAGAGTGAACACGGATTGTCGGAGAGACAGTTTGGATTCCGGAAAGGGAGATCGACGGTGGATGCAATTCGGACAGTGATTGACAGAGCCGAGAAAGCTTCCAAACAGAAGCGGAGAGGAAATCGATACTGCGCCGTGATTACGATCGATGTCAAGAATGCATTCAATAGCGCCAGCTGGGAGGCCATCGCCAAGGCGCTCCATAGAATGAGGGTTCCAGGCTACCTCTGCAGGATTCTAAGTAGTTATTTCCAGAACCGGGTCCTTGTCTACGTGACAGACACGGGGCAGAAATCGCTTAGAATCACGGCGGGGGTTCCCCAAGGCTCCATTCTAGGTCCCACGCTGTGGAACGGAATGTACAATGGCGTGCTGACGCTCAAGCTGCCCAAAGGAGTTGAGATCGTTGGCTTTGCGGACGATGTCGTCTTGACGGTAACCGGTGAGACGCTGGAAGAAGTGGAAATGTTGGCGGCTGAGGCGATAGATACGATTGGTAACTGGATGCAAGGAGCGAAGCTGCAGATAGCCCACCACAAAACAGAAGTGATGTTGGTCAGTAACTGCAAAGCAGTGCAGCGGGCAGAAATTACCGTTGGAGAGCACACCATTGCTTCGAAGCGCATGCTTAAGTATCTGGGAGTGATGATCGACGACCGGCTAAACTTTAATAGCCACATCGAATATGCTTGCGAGAAGGCGACGAAGGTCATCAACGCAATAGCCAGAATCATGCCGAACAATTCTGGTCCAAGCAGCAGCAAGAGACGTCTTCTGGCTAGTGTTTCCTCATCAATACTAAGGTACGGAGGTCCAGCCTGGATTGAAGCGCTGAAAACGAAGCAGAACCAAAGGAAATTGAGCAGTACGTTCCGGCTCATGGCCATGCGAGTCGTGAGTGCGTACAGAACCATTTCGATGGAGGCAGTATGCGTTATCGCCGGTATGATCCCAATCGGCATCACCTAGGACTACGAGTGCTATATGACGAGAGAAACCAGAGGAGTACGAAAAATGGTGAGAACGGAGTCGATAGCTAAGTGGCAGCAGGAGTGGGATGCAGCAGAGAACGGTAGATGGACACACAGGCTAATACCGACTCTTTCGACCTGGGTGAACAGGAAGCATGGAGAAGTCAACTTCCACTTGACGCAGTTCCTGTCTGGTCATGGCTGCTTCAGGAAGTACCTGCATCGGTTCGGACACACAACGTCACCCTTCTGTCCGGAGTGTGGGAATGTGGAAGAATCACCAGAGCACGTGGTCTTCGAATGTCCTAGATTTGATGATGTGCGAGAGGATATGCTCGCCCTTAGCACGGAGAATGTCGTCGAAGAAATGTGTCGAGAGGAGGGCACCTTTAACGCCGTCAGCAGAGCAGTAACGCAGATCATGTCAGCGCTGCAGCGAAAATGGCGGGAAGACCAACTAGAAAGTAGTAATGTGCTCACACAAGTGCGAACTGAAAGCCGAAGCCGGGAGAACTCTCCGTCAGAGTAGGCTGTATCCACCACCAGGGATAACCGAGTAGAACGTGACGCTGGGAGATAAATGGCTCACAAATTGGAGAGACGATCAGCGAACTGGAAGCGCCAATTAGCTGAGGTAAAGTGAGGTGCGTAATGCACGGCCCCCTCCGAAGTAATACGACAAGTGGTTCCGGGGGAAAAGGGCAAGGCGTCTAAGGAGGTTTTAGTGCGGTAAGAATCCCACACACCGTGTCACCGCGACTGTGCGCCCAGTCGTCAAGCGGTGGCACGATGGCCTTTTTGAAGGTTTCCTCCTTGCAAAAAAAAAAAAAAAAAAAAAAAAAAAAAACACACACACACACACACACACACACACACACACACACACACACACACACTCACACACACACACACACTCACACACACACACTCACACACACACACACACACACACACACACACACACACACACACACACACACACACACACACACACACACACACACACACACACACGCGACCCCAAATTCTTTCTTATATCACAGTTCCAAGTGTTTTCGAAAAAAAAAAAAACGCAGATGTTTCGGTACTTCCTGACCACGCTTACATGGCCATCCAGGTCCGTGTTTATGTCATGAACCCTAATTATTTCTTATGTCGCAGTTCCTAATGTTTTCGAAAAAAAAAACCGCGGAGCTCTAGGATCAGTTTCGTGGATTGAACACTTTTACGGATGTTCCAAATCTTCCAAAGGAGCGTTCCGTTGTCTCCAGGATCCATATATAGGAACCATGACTGTATTCTGGCTAATTATGAACCTTTGTGCCTATTAATCTAATTTATGGATCTTAGGCCCCTTGCAAAACCCATAAACACTCCTTTAAAAAAAAAAACGTGTAACGACTCTTTTCGCATTTGAATAAAGTTGACGACCCTATTTTTAATCTTTATTAGAAATTCTAGAAGTAGGGGAAACAGTCCTATTGTTGCGATACGTTAGAAGCGTTAGGAGCCTATTGCTGTGTATTTTCTCGAATATTCCTACCAGCTGTATTGATGATTCTGCATCCATGCCATGAACGGTTGATCATCACTAGGGGAAACAGTCATATTGTTGCGGTACGTTTGTAGCGTTAGAAGCCTATTGCTGTGTATGGTGGTCTCCATACACAACAATAGGCTCCTAACGCTTCTAACGTATCGCAACAATAGGATTGTTTCCCCTATACATCTTCGATACCACTGCGAAGGGTCCCAAACATTTTCTCGAAAATTCCTACATGCCATGTTGATGGACATAGAGCTACTTCTTTGAATTTGAACGTTGATCCCAACCTTGATCGAAATAAATGGCATGTATATTTCAACACTGGAACTAGTTTTCTCACTAGGGTAAACGCTCTTATAGTTGCAGTACGTTAGAAGCATTAGCTATGGCTAGGTTTATTACCGTCTCTTTAAACTATTCCCCTGATAGAGGAGAATTTATTGGGTCGTCCTCCCTCACACACCATGGTCTTTAGGACCTTAAAGACTGCCTTTTGTCGAATGAAGTGGAGTTACTATACAAGTCATTTTCTTTCCAGTGCCACTTCAACTTACTTATGCTTATATCATATTGTATAAGTCAACCGCCCGCAAGAAATTGAGTACAGTTTGTTCTGTACTCCTGTCGTTGAACAATACCTCACGGATTGAACCAACGACACCCATATCTTCCCTCAATTGTGCTCTTGCCGGGCACTCCACCAAAAGATGATTTACATCTAAAACCGCACCGCATACCTGGCAGTAGGCCACACTGCCGCTAAAACTGAGCCGTGTATGACCAATCCTCAGCCAAGCCAGAACTTTCTGATCTCGAGAATTAGGTGCATCTTTCCACTCTTGTGCAGTATTCTTGATTCTACGCAGGAATGCATCACGGTTGTTATGCCAAGATACATTCCATGCGTATCGCTAGGTCTACCTCACCCAGCGGGTAGCGTCACTATAGGGCACCGGAGTGGCCTCTAGCTGAGAAAGACGACCCTGGTTAGCTAGTTTATCAGCAGCCTCATTCCCATTGTATACCTGCGTGATCAGGTACCCATACAAAGCTTATGTTAGCGTACCGCTGCACCTCCAGCAGCCACGGGTGTCCAACCTGCCCATGCTCAAGGGCAGAGAGACAACTCGCAGAGTCAGAAAATAGAACGGCCTGAGACCCATTTGCTAGCCTACAAGCTTGCAGGAGAGCATAGGCCTCAGCTGAGAAGATACCACAGAGACCGGATAACCGGCCGCAGTGGCTAATGGCCTCCCCAGACACCCCATAACCAACTTCCTCTTCGATTAATGAACCGTCCGTAAATAGCATGAGCCTTCCTACGTAGGAGGCAGCGATCGCTCTAAATGCAGCTTTCGCCATATCAGAGCTGGCCCCCGCCCCGCACATAGCTTTAACCCTCCAATCAACTTTCGGAGCAGTAGCATCCCATGCCCGTTGCCACAGCCTAGCTCGCTGGGCTAACGTGGGAAAGTCTACTCCCGTCAAGTCGCTCCACCATTCTCTTGCCCTTGCAACCGTGGGCCTGTCATTAAGGATGGGATCCTTTTCTAATAACCTCAGTGCCTTGGTGGCCAGATCTTCAGTGACAACATGCATCAAAGGAACCTTTCCATTCTCCACCAACAGAGAAGCTATCGGTGAAGACCTCAGCGCTCAACTACAAATTCTGTACGCCTCATTGTACTGAGGTTCCAGAATGTTGAGCAGGGAGATACCACCCCTGCTCCACAATTCCGCTCCGTAAAGGATGCTAGGGACAACCAGAGCCCTATCAACCTTGGTCAATGTACGACGAGAGGCTTCAAAGAAGCGACCATTTAGGGTCCGAAGGATATTCAACTTGTTGTTGACGTTATCCTTCACCAACTTGGTGTGCTTAACAAATCGGAGTTTGCTATCAATAGTCACATCTCGCACACGACATTGACCGTATGCTCACCAATACTTACATATGGCAGACTCGGTCTGTGATGATGACCAAAGCAGACGTGCAACAGTTTAGACTTCTCGGGAAAAATCACAAACCCAACACTATCTACCCAGTCAACGGCAGACTGCACTGCATCCTGCATTTATTGCCTAACCACCCTACCGTATTTACCTAACACGATGAGGCTAATATCAGGAATGCGTTCAAACACTAAGTTCATCGGAATGAGAAACAGTGTAACCGAGAGGACAGACCCTTGCGGGATGCCGTTCTCCAGCAACCTCGAGGAAGAGGTTGCGCCAGCGTTCAATACTCGGAACCTACGGTTCTGTAGAAAGTTTTCTTCTTAGTTAAACATACATCCTTGGAAGTCCCAGCTCTTGAGGGAAGTCAAGAAAGGAAGCTTCCATGTCATATCATATGCCTTAGACAAATCGAAGGAGACTACATCTACATGCAAATCTTCCGACGAGGCCTTGTCCAATAAATGATCGAGCTCAGAGAAGATCGTCTCCTAACCAATTGCCGCATCGAAATGCGTGTTGCTGTGTTGTGGCCTTACTAAAAATTTGGGTCCAGTCACCTGGTCAAAGCTGGCCCAATCTGCCTTCTCAAGGTTCCATCTAAGTCTTGTCACAGTATACGGGAGGTCTACAGCCTGTGACAATGAAATAGGGGAATGATCACTTCCGTGTAAGTCATCGTCAACCCACCAGATAAACTGGCTGGCTACATTCCAAGAGGCTATGACCAGATCAATCACGGACTCTACCCCGGTGGTGGGTCTGCCATCGTTCAGCACTGAACAACCCAACGTGTCCAGTAGCTGATACAACCTCTCACCACGAACGTCAGTCTTACGTGATCCCCAGGAGGGGTGATGCGCATTCAGATCGCCCACTATCACATAAGAGACAGGCAGCTGCGAGATGAGATCTTGCAGTTTACCGATGACGTTTACCTCTTTGCCAACCCTATTCCTCGGAGCCATGTATAAGCTAACAACAGTCAGCTTATACGGAAACTGAATGGTGACCGCGGTGGCCTCCAGTTCAGTATCCAACTGCTCTACCTTATGTGGTAAATCTTCTCTAATAGCCAATCCAGTGCCGTGGATGTAGGCATTAATGTGAGGCTTAATATACCACTTATATCTACCACCGAGATAGTTTAGAGGTAGATCTGCTACCTTGGCCATCGTTTCTTGGAGGGCGATGACACAAGAGTTCAGTTTCTTTGTCAATAGCTGGATCTCAGATAACTTTGATCGTAACCCATGGACATTCCATTGCAGTATTACGTTCGATGGCTCTTTACCATTCTGTTGTGGGACATCAGACATGGTTACTACTTATTACCGGTAACAACATCGCTTTCGCGCTCCGATACCGAGTCTATAGGGGGAGAAGGTGCTACAGTTCCTCCTCTTTTGCGGCTCTTATGGCCACGGGTGTCCTCGAGGCCGGCGGTCTGTTTCCGTTTCCTACAGGTCACGGGAGCAGTAACCTCGTTCTCATCAGAGTCGAGGTTAACGCCTACTCTTTCGAGTTGTCCAACAAGGGAAGCGCATTCCATCTCAAGGCGCGTCTTCGACTACTTGAGTAGTTTGATTTTCCCCTTGCCAAGGGCGACCTCCTTTCGCAGGTTTTCCACACTTACCAGAGTCAACAGGTGCCGTCCCAGCAGCAACCGCTGCGTAGGACTTCCCACTTCGCTCGTCACTGTAAACCTTCTTGGTATCCCCAAAGGAGACACCAAGGTTGGTTTTAATCCTTAGAATATCAGCTTCCTTCTCGTAGGTAGGGCACCTACGGTTAGTGGACTGATGATTGCCTCGACAATTGGAGCAGGAGGCTTTTGCTTCGCATTTCTCGGCAACCGGGTGGGTTCCTGAACAGACCCTACACCTGGTCTTGTTCTTATATCCCGCACGACCATGCCCATACCCATAGCAGTTGTAACACTGCAAGGGCAAGGCATAGTACGCTCGGGTCCTCACGCTGAAGAGACCAAACTTAATAGTGTCCGGAAAGCTGGTCCCTTGGAAAGTCAACACCACCGATGAGGTGTTGACCTTACCCTCGCCACTACCCTTGCAGATTCTGTGAACATCTACTACACCTTGTGTAGTAAAATGCTCCTTAAGAATCTGCTCCAATTCGTTGATGATATCCACACTTGATATCACGCAACGAATTTTGTTCAAGGTAGGGTGTGCACCCACCCGAACCTTGAACCCTCCACTTAGTTCAGTGATCTGCTTCAGCTTTTCAGCATCAGCAGGATCACTGACTTCTTAAACGTAGCGCGAACCATTCCGATCTGTATGGGCCTCAACGGTATGCCAGGAAAGCACGCTGAACCGCTGAAGCCACATCGAAATGGTTCCACACTACATCCTTCTCTCCATGAGGAGAACAACCGTCCCGCTGCGTTTATTTTTCGCCAGGGTCCGTCGACCCTCACAATAGCTGATTTTGTTTTGCATAAATCAACTATTTCGTACGAGAAAGACCCACTCGGGCATAAGCCGCCGGAGTCTACAGTGCCTCACCCCTGTCACACTGAACGGAAACACTTAAGACGGGAGGTTCCATCTGCCAGCCCGAATCGCTCCGTTGCTTCAAACGTGGACGCTAGAAGTAATTCCATACACTCTACCTACAGAATGCATTCATCCTGAACAAACTTTAGCCACACGAAATCCACTATCTACAATTGATTAAAGTCCGGTAGACAACTGACTGCCGCCAGAAAGGCTGAGCACGGTAATCGGATGGGGCTAAGACATGACTAGGTCCCATCCTGCACACACTCAAAACCTTCGGAATCCCCCGTTCTTGTTCGCGTTTCTGGCTACAACGCATCATAGCCAGCAACCCCACCGAGCACTGCGTGGAGGTAAGAATTGGAGTTCAGATGCACAGATATCGAAAGTCGCCGATCGTCTGGAAGAGCCCGACAACCGTTGACGAGCGTTCTTATGCACCTGCTTTACCCTAGAAGCATTAGGTTCCTATAGTTGTGTATGGAGTCTCCGTACACAACTATAAGAACCTAACGCTTCTAACGTACCGCAACTATAGGAGCGTTTCCCCTACTACATCATCGGTACTCAAACAATCAACGACCATCTTATGCGTTGCACGTTCAGTTACAGAATTTTTAATCTTCTTGAGGAAAAATTTCAATTTACACGATGATAAAATCTAACATTGAACCAGAGACAGGTTCACAGCATCCAATATTTTTGTCGTATGGGCAGAAGAAACATCGACCGTTTTGATGAATTTCAGCAGTTTGTTCCTTGAGCGCAGCTATTCCTTTATCCACCAAACCGATCAAATTTCGTACATGTATGTTTGAATTCATCTTTTTTTTCGTGTCTGGCGTTGAACGATTGCTCCGAATTTCATGCATTGCAAATATAGATTATTCACGTCAAACGTTTGGAAGCTTGCGATAGCAGACAAGCTCATCGATGCTAAATTCGGCACACTCAACGTGAAAGGCTTTACAGCACAAGCCCCTCGGTACAGTTGACAATTTTATTAAAAGAATTTGTGCGTTGCACGCAAGTAGAAATCTGACTTGCCGTTGTTTTGCAGCAATTTGGATCAGAAGCAATACACACAAAAATCAATGGCAGTGCAGTTTGTTTCACGGTCGATGACCACGTACAGATTTCAAGTTTCTCCATATATATATATACATATTTCTCCAAGAAATAACGTCGGAAATTACGCACGCACGATAGCTGGTTCATATACCCTAGCAGATATTTACCACATGAAGGCACACATCCACACTCGTAATGAAGCGTCAAAATTACTTCAATCCTCCCATATCGCAGACTTGATTTGTTTTATCTTTAACTTTGAACTCATTTTCAGCGTATCCTTCAGTACACGCAAGGTGTTGATCTCTGCTGCCCCGCCTACGTTCCTTTCACTTATATCCTACGCGGAGAAATTCAATGAAGCCTTATACTTAAGCACATATATTCCTTCATACCTCACATTTCCCAGAATCTGAACGGGTTGTCAGCTTTCATCGTGAGCTTAGACTCGCGTAGGTTTTTTTTTCCCCGACAAAGCCTTTCGTAATTCAGTGGAACATGCCATATTTCAGATGAAGCGAACGCAATTTTGATATTACTAGGGAAGGCTACGGTGCCCTACGCGGAAAAGCAAGCATCCGTCTGCTATTCGTTGTTCACGGTGGTAGGTTTGCGACATTCCCTGGCATGTGCTAGGATTTGAGGTAGAAATTTCCGTGGTAGAAGAGTATGTATGTGTGAGTGCGTTGTATGTGTTGCCTCAAGGGGTAGATGAAAAACTAGGCAAATGATGTCATGGTGGCGAAGAGATACAAGATGGGAGGCCCGAAAGAAAGACAAATGTGTATGATGCTAATTTATCATCATGGTTCCCCAAGGGGAGGGGAAGGGTGTGATGGTGTGGATGGAATCTTGGAACCTTGGAAGATACCCATCCCTGGTGGTGGTGATGGTGGTGGTGGTAGTTGGTATGTGAGAAGATCTTTGAACGGTGACTGAAGGCGATAGCAAAAGTGAACGGTGCGGAAAACAGGGCTTGTTTGTCATTGCTATTTTTAATGCTGGGATGTGCTTTCATAGAAAACATTTGCAGATTGTTTTCAGGTTGCTGAGCTTCAGGAAAATTTCCCTTCCGAGCTTCATGAGTAGAGTGCGAGATTATTTAAATTATCTGTCACTCGAGGCTACAAAAACGGGCAGTGATATCTAATTTATTTTGCTCCATTAAAAAAAAAAAGTGAGATTGTTTAGGTCATAGATCCTTAAACGTAAGAAAATATATACTTAAGCAAATGAAATTGAAATTTCAAACAACATTTCAATCCCATACCTGTCACATTCACTGGAAAAAAAAAGAGTGATTGACATCGTAGAGGACTGCCCTCCATTCCTATGAATGATCTACATTTGAAGAGACATGGAATGAATGAATACATTTCTGGAATATGACATGAGTTTGCAGATATATTTGAAGGGTGCAAAGAGTGCTTCGAAAGATGGGAAGCTGTCGAAATAGCATGCACAAACAGAGGCCCACTTTCCGAAACGAATAGGAAGAAATGTGATCAATCACCATTCAAAATATGGTTTGAGGTTTAAGCCTGAATAGTATTGTAATTCTTATTTTGTTTAATCCAAGCTATAATTTTAATGCTGTTTAGCTGAATGTAAAAAACGAATTTAGCAATGCTCTGATTTATTTCTGTATGTTTCACCTCACACAGATAAATATATCACAGTACCTCATGTAAAGTTTTTGCTGTGTGATCTCCATCAATCAAAATGCGGTTATGATGCAGCGGTCTTTAGGACAAACAAATCCAAAATTTGTTATTATTATGCGTAATTAACCGTATCAAACATAAATTCCAGAACACAATCCACAAGTTTCTAAGAAGGAAAAATTTGCGTTGAAAAAACATTTTTCATACACAGAAACATGCTTGGAATGCACAGTTGTACACACCAACTGCTCATTTGTTAATAACATTTCACTCAGTTGTTCAAATGTATTATTCCTTAAAGTAATTGATAGGTTAGGATCATAGTTTACTATAGATATGCAAATAGTAGGTAAATTTTAATATTTGAAGCAAAAAAATGAATTTTCACACTTAAAGTCCGAGATGTTAAGCAAGCATTTCTCACTTCACTGCTCACATTCAATTTCAGCGCTGAAAGGAGGCTGATTGGTCTGTAGCTTGAAGGCAATGTGGATCCTTACCGGGCTTGCGGATTGGTATGATTTTTGCTACTTTCCAGATGCTTGGAAAGTAGTGCAGTTCCAAGCATCTGTTGAAGATAGCGGTTAGAAGAGACTGCACTTTCATGCTGAGTCACTTCAAGATCCAGTTGAATATACCGTCAAACCCGGGAGCCTTCATGTTATTGGTGCATTTCAGCGCTGAGCAAATCTGTTGTACTGTAATCATATCCACCGGAGGCACAACACAAGGGGAGGTATCTAGGTTTTGAACGCATTACGCAACCTGATCATCGAGCGGACTTTAGATAGTCGAACCAAGCAAATGCGATGAAGCGACATGCTTGCCGATCGCATTTTCTTTCTCCTGTGGGGTGATTAAAAGCCGATCGTCATCATTTTCGACTCTGAGAGGTGGAATGGGTTTTGGATGAGTTTTCTGGACCTCGGCTACCTTCCAGAATGGTCTGGAGCGGTCGTCCAGATTCTGGACAACACACCCGAATCTTTCATTTCGGAGTGAGTCCATTCTGGAAGCAATCTGTCTGTTCAGATCAGCCATTCCACGTTTTTTGCCCAGATCTCAAGTCCTCTGAAACTGGCGTCTACGAGCATTTCTCAGGCGAATCAAAAGTTCGGTGTGGGAATCAATGGCAATAAACTTACCCCTCACAGGAACTCGTCAGACGCACGCCTCGTCAGCCACGGTTATGGCTTGGTGGAGTCCCTCCAACGCTCGGTCAATGTCCTCCACGGTATCAAGCGGCGGGTTGTCGATGATGTGCCTGTCTACCATGCCTGTTGCGCAGGCTTGAAGCAGAAGCCACGTTGCAGCCCAGTTCAGCCACTATCGGTCGGAGCTGAGTTCGTTCAAGGCTACCGGCTTGGACAAGCCGATATTTGTCAGGAACAGGTCTAGCGTCGATGGGTTGCCCGCTGGTGAGATAAATGTTGGTTCATCCAAAACCAAACGGAGTACAGCCCATGCTGTGAGTGGTCGAACAGCAGACGACCGTTCTGGTTCTGCAGGTAGTTCCGCCAGGCCTCATGGCGAGCATTCAGATCTCCTCCAACTACGAAGCGGGAGCCGGTACGGGTGATGGTGGACAGGTCCTTCTTAAATTTAGGCGCTAGTCCACTGCTGGCGGCACACTGTCGAGGGCAATAGACGGCGATGAACTGGACGTATCCAGTCGACGACTCCTCCTCTACCCCAAAGGGCCTCGATGATAGAGGTGCGGATATGGAACAGAGTGTGGTATTTTATTCCTTTCTTGATGACGACCACAACACCCCCTCCCCCCCCCCCTGGAGCTGGTGCGATCAAGCCGGATAATGTTGTGTTCAGGCAACCAGAAGCTGTCGCCGGACTTTAGATGGGTCGAGGTTAGAAGGTCCACGTCGATGCTGTGCTTGCGGAGGAAGCCGGCAAGCTCAATCTTTTTTGCTCTTACAGCGCAAGCATTCCAGGTGACGATAGTTAGCAGTTTAGACGCCATACTGGATTATGAACTTACCGAGCACTTGGATCTGTTCGGGCTTATTTCGGCACTTGCGAATAGCACCGGACATGTTGACGAAGATTTCCATCAGTTCATCCGCTGAGAACAGATCGGGGTTGTTTTTTTGCGCTGTTGGTTGTCTCCAGAATCCAGGGGGGGGGGGGATGGAGAGCTTTGGCCAGCAGAATCACCGGAAGTTGCTAGAGCGGGATGCAGCCGCGAATTCACTTGCCTTTGCTGAGGAGCACGAAGAGGTGGGAAATCCTCCGTCCGAAATGCCGGGACTTTGTCCTTCTAGCGTCCTGGTTGGTTGTTAGTTGCCACCTGTTTTCGGATGCGTTTGAAGTCCTCGCGCTTGGAGCAATGTCTGTCGGAACCTTAATGTGCACCACCACAGTTGGCGCATTTTAACGCCACGGCTCCATCCGCAGGGCAGTTGGAAGTGGTGTGTTCTTGAGCGCAGTTGCTGTAGCGTCGCTTTATGTTGCAGTTGCGGGTACCGTGTCCAAAATTGAGGCACCGCTGGCACTGCGTTACGTCACGATGGCCACCACGGTATGGCTCCCACCGTACGATGATGGAGTAGATCGATCGGATGGCTTGTAGTGCATTGAGCGTCACCGTCCCTTTCTGGAAGTGCACCAGGAAAAGACAATCCGGGTACGCCTTCACGTTTTCGTCTCTCCTTTTCATTCGGAAGACAGCGATCGGGGCTAGCCTGTACCGGTTGATTTCAGCTTCGACCATCTTGGGGTCGAAGTTTGGTAGACCCCTGATGTCTACCCTTAAGGGCTTCTCACCGGGGATGTCGTGCGTTCGGTTTATTTCACTCGTCGAGGGTATACTTATACCTGCGTCGAGTAGCCATATTATTAATACAGGGAGGGTACAATACGTACAGTGGGTAGCAAAATACAGAAAAGGGGAGGAGTTTCGCTTCTTATGCTACGGGCACAAAACGAGACACCACCGTCGCAACGACTATCAGTTATTCTTTACCGAAGCAAACAGCTAAATTATGGCACCGAAAACCAGTGGAAAGGCCGACAAGAAGCCCGGAAAGGCGCAGAAAGTCATCGTCAAGGGAGAGAAGAAGAAGAGGAGACAGCGCAGGAAGAAAGCTATGCCACATCTACATCTACAAGGTGTTGAAGCAGGTCCACCCGGACACCGGAGTCTCGTCGAAGGCCATGAGCATCATGAACAGCTTCGTCAATGACATCTTCGAACGTATTGCTGCTGAGTCGTCCGGTCTGGCTCAATACTACAAACGCTCGACGATCACCTCCCGCGAAATCCAAACTGCTGTCCGTCTGCTGCAACCGGGTGAGTTGGCCAAGCACGCTGTCTCTGAAGGAACCAAGGCCGTCACCAAGTACACTAGTTCAAGTAAATTCGTACCATCCAAACAATCAATCGGCCCTTTTCAGGACCACAAATCGATTTCCAACGTGAAAGAGGTTTTGATGATTTATTAAACTTTTAAATGTTCGAAAGCAGCGTTAGCAAAGTTCGCGATAAGAAATCAGTTGATTTGCCTTATGAAAATAATGTTGATAAAAAAAAAATAAGAGGTTGTATCCATGACACAACCATACGGTTTTGACGTAGGACGTCTGTGATTTCTATATGAGATTCCTATAGGGCCATTAACGGCCGAGCTCTGGAAGCGCAGATCGGTCTTGAAGTCCTAGGCGATTTCACGGACCAGACGCTTGAAAGGCAACTTGCGGATCAGCAGCTCGGTCGATTTCTGGTAACGACAGATCTCACGCAGAGCGACAGTTGCTGGCCGGTAGCGATGAGACTTTTTCACTCCTCCGGTGGCCATCTGTTTGAGAGGAGCCTTTCCTCCGGTGGAATTACGAGCGGTCTGCTTGGTGCGGCCATTATACGATGTGGATACGTTGAACGCAATCTGTTGAATAAAAATTTTAATTACCTAGCACAATAATGGGCATTGGCTTCAAGCAATATTTCATCAGATTCCGGACAAATCTGTATGATAGTAAATAGAACAAAAAATGAAAATATTAAAATGAAGTAAGGAAAATAATTAAAATATGGTTGAATAAAGATACACATTACCATTTATTATATATGTAAGACCACGTAGTCCTACGTCACCATTGCCCTAGGGTTGTCCCTTATAGTTTTTTTTTCTGGAAAATCAAGGGGAACACCCGGGTATGGGAGGATCCTCCGAAGTACTGATCCCAAATCATATATGTATATGGAAGGTAGTGGAACACTTCTGCATCTGCAACTCTCCCGATACCAAGAGATGCGCTCCCTGTACGGAATACTTGTAATCGTCATGGACACCCTGGGAGATGACCCCTCTGCAATCCAGTAAGTTTTTCCCATTCCGTAAACACTCACAACTATTGCAATCACGAAATGGTCCATGATGTCCCAATAGGGCTTCGCAACCACATTTAAGAAATTTATTTTGCTGTCGTAAGCAGCGTGCACGCTGAGTAGATAGGAAAAAGATTAATGACTATTCTTTGGATTTCCTGCAAAAAGATGATGTGCGATGCAAGGAGATGTGGAAAATGATAGAAGATTTTTCGAATATTCATTTGCAAGTGCACAGCAAAAAAATAATTTTGATATCACATCAAAGTGGATGCACTACAATCATGTCGAACATTTCATGTAATTTTTATGACCACATAAATAAACAAATGCAGTAAAAGCAGCGTAATGTCAGTTCATGCATTGTATTAATGATAATTTTGTCCTTTTTAGCAAGTAATATTACACTATATTTTCGACATGATTGTAGTGCATCCACTTTGACGTGATATCAAAATTATTTTTTTGCTGTGTGAGAAATATTTCGAGCATCACACCCCTCGGATCAAGCTTCAGGCTATGACTTAATTATATTAAATCAATAACTGCTATCTGTTGTACATATGTTTTCTTTTTCGGTTTGAAATACTAAATCATACACACTAAGAAATAACTAATTTAACACGTGACGGAATCCGGCTTTGACATAAAAGATGAGACGTACACAAACATGTCATGTAATATTAAGTGCTGCGAGATTGACAAGTTCGTTGCTTGACGAAAAGTACGTTTGACTGAGCTTTATTTCACGTCTCAAATTGATATCAAAATTGACACTCGTATATGTCACTCTCAGAGCACCTAAATTGACATGATGTTTTCTAACTGTGTACGATGGGGCCAAAAGTTCGTCTACGCATTTCATCCTACTAAATTCACGCAAAAACACTTCTAGCGGTCTTGATCCCATGGCACATCTCATTTCGTCACATCCTGAACGACAGACCGACAGAAGCGGCAGTCCCCCAAAATCAGCCAGATGAAAAACCAGCAAACCGTTTGACATTGAGACAAGTGGAATTAGATTAGATGTTTGGTTTTTCTCCCCCTCAATCGTGTGGGTTTCATGAGAGGCGGAAGTGTTTGCATTTGTCTGTCAAAATCATGAGACCGAATCGAATTCGACGACGACGACATCCCTGAAAAAGAAAACTAGAAACCAAATGAATTTCAAATATTTTCTGTTGGGAAAAATTAATTTGATTCCTTCGAATACATTTTATTTCCCTTGTACCGTGCGGGTTCCATTCGTATGGTTCTTTGTATGGCAGTATGCCGCTTTTTACTAACATCAGCGGTGAGTGTGCTACTCCTCTTCTACAAGGTCTGCTTCTCCATTTCATTCTCGGCCAAGCGTGAAGCTCGAGTAGGAAATTTGTAGATCGTTATGAATATTCCTATAAGAGCTACTGCCTCGTTCCCCATAATCCTAGGCATTTATTGTCCCTTTCCCTGCCTCGCTCCACATCTGTTCTATGTCATTCGACGAAATATACGACCTAGATCAAAGAGGCCTCCCCCATGGCATAACTTTCCCCGCACTTTCCCGAACCACTCACCATGCTACTTCAAAGAATTTTAAATTTTTGACATCAATTTGCATTGTTGGCTTCTTCTAGATATGCTCTATATCGGGGTTTCCCAACCGGTGGTCCGCGGCCGACAGGGGGGCCGCGAGGGTCTTGGTTTGTTTGGTCTAAAAAATATATGCCAAAAGTGACAATATCATGGCTAAAATCAAAACAGTTTTTGAATCGGATGGCTTACAGTGGGAAAAAGTAAGTGGAGTTAATACCGATGGTGCTCTAGCAATGCTTGGTAACAAATCAAGATTTCAGAAAGAAATTATAGAGCTGGCTCCATACGCCACAGGTGTTCGATATGCCCTTGTCATTAAGAGCAAGACTCTGCCGGAACTAATGTTAAAAGTACTTGATTCTGTCATAAAAATTGTTAACTATGACAAATCTGGAGCTCTGAACACTCGCTTACACCTCTACAGGCAAATTAATTCAGATCACGTGGTTCTTCTTTTCTACACTGTTTTGCGCTGGTTGTTCAAAGGAAATGTTCTTAACCGTGCTTTTAAATTGAAGGGTGATATCAAAATGTTCTTGGAAGTTCAAGGAAAAAATGATTTCATTGCTAATTTTTGTGGAGAATGTTAATAAGCGTCTCGCTTGTTCAATAAATTTTTGTGCATCAAAATTCGGTGGACTTCAAACTACGGGGCCAGTAATGTTTTTTTAAACACTTTATTAATGAGATTTTTAGCCAATGGCTAGTCAATTTCAGAGGGCTAGCAAACCCATCTAATTCACTTCCAAGACGATCTTCAAGTATTCAAGCAAAACTGGCCCCGAAAGGTTAGTATGGAAAATGTTGCCATGGTCTGAAGTATGACAGACAAACAAAATCGAACGAGCTAAATTCGAATCTTTAATCAGGAATTATTGCTCATTTTCACTCATTGGATTGTCACTGTGAGCTGTGTTTCCGTGAGCTGATACAAGAAGAAGCTGATGTAGTCCGCAATCCGTTTTCTTTCTCAATGGATGTGGAAGTCTTGATGAAACACACGATAAATATTTGGACCTGAGAAATTTTAACCAGTGGTTCTGGCGTGCCATGTCGTATGCCAAAGCCTTTTGTCCCATTTGCATCTTCGTACGTACGTACGTACGTACGAGAGCGGATTTTCAACTCTTCTCCACATTAAAACCATGACATGAGATTGGCATGATCACAAACGCAGTAACTAGTTTTGAGATCTACAACAATCGCACTGAACGAGTTGTTGGCTGTTGTTAACATAGTATTTTGAAATAAAACGAGCAACTAACAAAACTAAAACTAAACTAATAAAATGGTTTTTATTCATCTCAGTGTAATTTATACAAGGTATTTTTCAGGGGCCGCGGAGCACCCAATTGTTCACAAAGGGAGTCGCAGAGCTGAAAAGGTTGAGAACCACTGCTCTATACGATCAGCAAAAAACATCGAGCCTGGTATGCCTCTCTATCTCTACCGTACCTCAATATATAATTCGGTCCAATCGAAACTCATCTGTTTCGCCTAGTTTTGGTAGACAAGCTCCGAGCGTCTGACCTACCGGCTTCGTCATCCAGTGAATAGTGAAAGCCAGAGCAAAAATAATCACAGAGATAAGATTTTCCTGCGGATTTCAAACCTACAATATCGGATGCCATGGAACGTTTTCTTCTGCCGAATGGCTCAAACCAGGTCATCGACTATATCCTTGAGATGGTAGCTGCATACCACCACCACCAACACCGACCGCCACCAAGCCAGAAGGAACCGATCCTGTGATTTCGCAGCAGCAAACAAGGAGCAAACATTATTCCATGAGAACTTGAGACATTATTCATGTCCTGTGCCAATTCATTGTATGAATAATTTATAGGAAGTTCGGCTGGTTGGTCGATTCCAAACCACCAAGCTGTGGTAGGAGAAGAAGGAAGGAAGAGTCTATCGTTTCTGTTCTTGGAACGCATTTCGATTCTGTCCGTAGGCATCAATTTGATGTTCAAATGTTAGGAATCAATGATCCTAATTACATATCACCCAGAAAATATCGATGTAAAGTATGGAGTTCTTTCGCTCGAGCGTTTCAAATTGAGCGATTTATTTTTGCCATCTCATAAATTGCACCAAGTTTACAATGTGTCAGGACATAAAACAATTTTACCACAATTTTAAACGTAATCATTGTCAGAGCGGAGCGTGTGGTTTTCCACCCGAAAGCGTCTGTCGAACATCCTTGTGGTCGCTTCCAACGTCTTCTTCGTTTTGCTGCATCTCAAGGCCCACAACTGCTTGATGTATGTCCCCGATTTTAGGAGACCTACATATGCTTCCCTTTTGTATGAGTAATAACATTCCTCCTTCCTGCATTACCTACATCGTACATTACACGGAGAGATGGGATGGACTCCGCCGCGGCGTATTATACAATGGCTGGTGTAAGTGGAGGAGGGAGTAAACCGAGTCCAAATAACCCCCCCCCCACACACACACACACAGTCGCACACATGCAAAGTGATAAAATGCAAACGAGCCGCTTGTCGTTCTTGGATGGCACCAGAACCGCCACTGCTGCCTCCATCACCGCCTATGTCATTTAATGGCACAATTCAGAAGCGGGTGGGAGGACGTGGGAGGATAAATTTATTCGCATGCACGAAATTCTTTTTATTGACACTTATTTATTTTTTTTTATTTTCGCACGCGTCTCAACATACGTTTCCTGCGTGGGAGGGGATGGAAAACGAGGCGGATGGTGGTTATGGACGAGTGGTGATATTCTAACTAGAGTTTCTCATGTATGTAAGTGAAGTAGGTAGTACCATTAAGTCTCTGGACGGTGCGCGGTGCTTCAATTCGATGAACTTTCCTATAAGCATACTTGGTACGAAGACATGCTCAGGCAGAGGCCAGCCTAAAAGGATTTCGATTATTTTAAATATTAGCATCAACATTTATCATATTTCATTTCAAGACCATTGGCGACATTTGAGTCATTGAGTCATCCCAATTTCTGAGGTTCCACCACCCCCAGGAAGAGGCCGTAATACGAAAATCAAACAACAACAATATCAATTTCAATACCAAGTCAACACTTCTTCTTCTTCTTCCTCGCATTTCAAGCTTATTGCGTATGACATATTAGCTTATTGCGTGCTCTCAACTTAGTGTTCTAGATGCACTTCCACAGTTATTAATTGAGAACTTTCGATGCCTGTACCATTTTTGCATTGGTATAATTGTGTGGCAAGTCCAATCATACTTCTATGCCCAGGGAAGTCGAGAAATTTTCCAACTCGAAAAATGCCTAGACCGGACCGGGAATCGAACCCAGCCACCTCCAGCATGGTCTTGCTTTGTAGCTGTGCCTTTACCGACTGAGCTAAGGGAGGTCCAAGTCAACACATAAGCGTCATTTTAGCCTGATTTAGGCAACGCAGTTAGGCCAAATTGGTGCGAGTGATCTTAGTATATATACGAGATCTTGGAATAAAACATACGGATCATGGATCCTAATAATATATACTTATGGATTAAGAAAACGAAATATATGATATTGAGAATTTTTTTTCAATATTATGATGACAGCGGTGCCGATGGTGTAGTGGTGAGCGTGACTGCCTCTCACTACAAGAGGCTGGGATCAATCCCAGCCGGCGCCGTCCGGAGTTTATGAGGCATAAAATTTCTGATCACGATTTTCTTCGGAAATAAATCCGTTTGGCCCCGGGTCCATGCATTGATGGGTCGAAAGATATGGTTCAGGTGTGGGAGCTGCCTTCCTGGTGTCAGTATGGCAAACAAATAAAAAAAAAAATGGTGGGTTTGTGTACAAGACACGACCGAATGGTTGACGTAGACTACGTTGAGATGTTTAGTGCATTTAGTAGAAGTAACTTATTTCCTAAATTTACTCTATTTCCTCTTCTTGACATATCAATTTCTTCACCCTTATTAGTAATTTTTTAGATTGTTTCTGGACATTAGGGATATTTCCGCATATGAAAGACGTTATAAAATATATTCCCCGTGCACTCCCGGTGGAAAATCGGTCACAAGCATGTATTGCACATCCCAGCCCAAGTAACATGGTAAGTTTTATGGAGGTTTTAAAGCACTCTACAAGTCTAAATCATGGTCTACAGTACCCTCATAAAACCCAAATTGCTACTAAGGAGGTAACCAATAGGCCCGCTAGTTTGGATTGATTTTGTTATATAAAGCTAACATACGACTAATACAGGGCTGTTCACCTCTGATTTGCCGGCTCTCCCTAATGGTGGATCGTTGTCTCTGTTCGCAGAGGACATATCCATCGTCTACAAGGGTTGGGTCATCGGAGCTCTGACTGCCAAACTTCAGAGAGGCCTGAATATTTCAACAGCTAGAAGATCCGTATCAACGCGGCAAAGACCGAGGCCATGATATTTCCACACTCTAAATCTCCCAGACTTGTTCCGTCGGTGAAAAATAAGATCTTCCTGAACGGCACAGTGGTGGAATGGTCGAAAGAGGTAGTCTACCTCAGCTTAACACTAGACAGCAAGCTGATTTTCAGGGAGCACGTTGACAAAACCAAAACCAAGTGTAACATCTTGATAAGTAGGTCTACTATATCCCTGAAAAATAAGCTTGCTGTCTACAAACAAATCATCCTTCCCGTAATATAATACGGGATGCCAATCTGGGAAAGCTGCGCCAAATGCCATCACCTTAAACTCCAAAGGATTCAGAACAAGATTCTTAGATTCTCCCGCGGACTAGAAATTCTGAAATCCACCTCCTAGCTGGAATTCAGACATTAGAAGAACGGAGAGTATTCACCCTGGAAAGGTTAGATACACCTGTCTGATCTATTACAATGAATATAAGTACCGTTTCCTATCATCTTCTGTTCATGAACATCGCAACGAATGTTAGAAATTGACCATGCAGGCGATGTAATGGTTTTTTGTCTTTTTTTTTATTTTGTGTTCTATCTACGCTTTCGACTATACCAGTAAGCTTGTAGAACGACGCACATTGTAGAACATTGTAGAACGACGCACAAACTTGCCTCGAATTTCTCCAGCAGAAAAAGCATACGAAGTCGAGTATGTGAAAAAATAAGCGCTTCATCTTTGCTTTTCGTTATCCATATTCAGAAGCATGGAGAGAGCAGTAGAGAAACCACAGGTCTGATGATCGCAGCGTTCGTGGTTCGAGTCCAGTCGGCAGTCTATTTCCAATTTTTTTTTTCGAAATAGCTAATTTACCTCACTAATACACTCTACATTTTTCGGTCTCCAATTTGCTTGCATTGGACCGCAGCTAGGTATATCGCATCCTCGGTTCATGCGGTCTCCACTAACATCCTCTGATGATGAATCCCACATAATTGTAAGCGAATCTTACATCCCCCGGTTGGGTGTAGTTAGGTAGGCTTTCACGTTTTTCAATTCAAACAAAACACACCCCCAAAGGGGTATTCTGTGAACTAGTTGAAAATGCAAATATTAAATTAGAATATCAAATGAAACAAAGATGAAGAGCCAGGTAAGCTAATGAATTAAAATGTTAAATCAATTTACTATCATAATCAACAGAAATAAACATAATTTTACTACTAATACAAGGCTTTGGCGCATTATTAGTCAGATTATTACTAAGCAGTCTTGTTGGTTACTTGGGATTGTCCTCTAACTTTCTTTCCATAATCACAATCGAAAATTTGAGTGTTCAATCGACTGTCGACAAAAGCAGACCACTCTCGATGTGTGCCACGCGATCGTCTGTTTTCTCGGCAGCAACCATTGTGTGGTCCTCCGCATTGTTCTTCATCACCAGTTCTTTCGGTCGATGCGACGTCGACTTTGGAAAGCAACCGTTTCGTGATGAGTGTGTGAGTGCTGACCACGTTTTGCGTCCATTGCTGCAATCGAAGCGCTCTGCCCCCCGATGGCGTAACTGCCATATAAAGAAACCACTGAAAGCGGCTCCAGTTCTGATGGACTCCTTTTTGGATAGCGGAAGATAAAGTGTTTATTGTGTTGTACCTTTTGACTATAGTTTTAAGATTAATTGTATAGTAACCAAGAATCCTCGGCTCTGTAAAGTTAATTCGGTTGAGCCTTATCAAATAAATTAATGAACAAAAAAATAATCGAAAATGTGATATTCAGATTTGTGCTTTCACAAAATTAGAAAGTTTAAATCATTTTCAATATTTAATCAAAATTAGCTATTTCAAGCAATCAAAAATTCGTCCATTCAAGCAGGATCATAATTTTAAAACGGTCATTGGATAGCTTAACGTAGGAATTTATCCACCTCTTAAGCACATAATGAGGAACTAGAACTACAAGTATTCAGAAATATATCTCTTAACTTTTTACCATTCCTGCATTTACACAAAGACGATCCAACTCATTTTCAGGAGTTTGATTTTTGTTGGACCGAACTAAGCACACCACCATCCAGAAACTCGCTTATCCACTTGGTGCATGAATTTTGTAACAAACAACAATGTAAAGCTCTACTTAAAGATTTAAATGAATTTTTACCGTCCCTCTGGATCTCATTTCAACACAGGGACGGCCCAAAATCATCAAAATTCCGTTCGCCAAGAAGAATCTCACGAACACTAGCGTGTAAATTCATAGGGTTTTGACAGTTCTTAAATTAATGCATCTGTAATTTGTATACAACCTCTTAAGTCCCTCCTTTTTTACATATTCTGCAGAAAAAAATCATCCGAAGTTTCTACTTTTTTCATATTCTGCCTATATTCCGCCCCTGGCAAGATTTCCCACCGTTTTTTTTTATGAATGGGGCGTGACAGAAAGTATCTTTTGTGCAGAATATGTAAAAAAGGATGGATTTCAGATGTTATTCTAATTGCATATAAAGAGGTACCGGACATGTTTTACACTATTTTGTAGCTGTGAGAGGTACGTCATACATCAGACAAATTTTCTCTCTACTTGAATTTTTGGCTCTTTTGGAGGGTACAAAAGTTAACGACAATTCTTGTTAGGTTTTCCTTATAGGAGGATGGGGGGGGGGGGTTTGTTAAATAAAAATAACATTTGTCGCGTTTTATAATATTTGAGCGCCTCAATAAATCTTTCTGTAAGGTATGTGTGGTCCAATTATTCGATCTCCACAAATTCCACATCCTCTCCACCCCATCGTTGGTTGTCATCAAGCTAACTGCTATTATTTTACCACACCGCCCGTCCTATGCGAAAATGAGCGGATTCACAACAGTAGCGCTCTAGCCTGACTGCAGTAATGTTCAGCAGAGGCAGAGGGAAAAATTTCAACTTTTTCTGATTTGCTCCTGGTTCTGCTTGCCACACCGTCCGAAGCTTTAATGAGCGGAGGAACGACAGCAGAGCTTTTATATAGTTCTACATGTTCAAGCAAAACGATGTGCAACCAAATGGTACTCGATTATGACGACTTTGTTTGGGGAGAACGTTTATTGCATTAAAACAGTGATAAAATTATCACTTTTTATTTGGTCATTTTTCAACTCTTTTTTTAGTAAATTGGAAAAGCATTTATTGTAGCAGATTGTGAGAGTTATTTCCTATCGATTGGTGTATTTGGAGTTTAATTTCATCTATAAATGACAAAGTTATAAGCGTTCAAAACCTTACACCTTTTTGTGACGGTCGCAATTTTAGATTTTCGATTTACCCCCAGTACCTTCCCGTAAGACGTAGTCTACGTCAAAAAGTTTAAGATGATAGAAATTTTTGGATAATGCTGTCATTCCGTCACGATTTCGTCAATTGTAAACTACCTTTGAACTCATTTTTTTTTCATTTTAGAGTACATTTAATTATCCTTTGAGCTCACTTTTTGCTGATGCCAAGAGGGTGGCAATAGTTGTACCTGTCAGTTTCGATCCCGCAATCATGTATAGTCGGTTTAAGCTTTTGTTTCGGGCGTTCATTGTCTCCAGTTTGGACGGTGCTGCATATTAATTTAATTATTTATGGCCGTCAATCATATCTAGACCATTTTGTTACAATTTGACAAAATTTTTGTTTTATCAACAATGCATATTGCAAATGATCTATAAAACGTTCAAAAATGAATCATAAACTAACGAAATTGATCCATAGAAAATCAATCATACATTGTTCATGTCCTTCACTGATATATTAATTTTTATCCATATACCTGGACAATTTTGCCTTTCCTGCATAGCTTATCAGATTTACTTTACTTTCCATGTCAGGGGAGCTAAGCTTCTAAAATAGCTTCAAGAAGATTCCACCAGATGCTTCTTAAGATGTCAACCCTACCTTCAAGGGAAAAAAACGAATTTTTGGAATTCTTTTTCTCGGAAAGTAAGTGACATAGTTCAAATCGGTTTTCACACATTTCATTTCATTTTATTGTTCGGCTTCGAAAACCATTATATTACATGTTTCCTGGTGGTAATTGTTCCCCAAGATGCCGCTCCCAGGAGGAAGCCTTTTGAAAAAGACGTTAGCAGAAATAATCTTACATCAAAAATTTCAAATGAGTTGCATTAACAATCGACCAAATTTTCGCGATTCGGCAGGTTATGCAAAAATACCGCAAATACAACGTCCCACACATCATTTGTTCATCGATTTCAAATCCGCATACGACACAATCGATCGAGATCAGCTATGGCAGATTACGCACGAGTACGGATAAATTGACACGATTGGTCAAGGCGACGATGGATCGAGTGATGTGCGTTGTTCGAGTATCGGGGACACTCTCGAGTGTGATAAGAAGAGCTGGGATTGACACGATCTTCAGGAAGTCCATCCAGCTTCTTGGCTTCACCGATGACATCGACACAGAACTTTGAGACGATGGCGGAAGGGTACATCAGAATGAAGGCTGAAGCTAGGTGGATTGGACTTGCCATCAACGCATCAAAGATAAAATACATGAAAGGAAGAGGTTCTAGGGAAGACAATGTTAGCCTCCCACCCTGAGTTCAGATTGACGGTGACGAAATCGAGTTGGTCGATGAGTTCGTGTATTTGGGCTTACTGGTGACCGCCGAAAATGGTACCAGCAGAGAAATTCAAAGACGCATTATGGCAGGGAATCGTGCCTACTTTGGACTCCGGAGGACGCTCCGGTCGAATAGAATTCGACGCCGCACGAAGTTGACTGTCTACAAGACGCTGATTAGACCGGTGGTCCTCTACGGCCACGAGACCTGGACTATGCTCGTGGAGGACCAACGCGCCCTTGGTGTTTTCGAATGGAAGGTGTTGCGTACCATCTACGGGGGAGTACAGATGGATGACGGAACGTGGAGGAAGCGAATAAACCACGAATTGCACCAGGTGCTGCGAGACCCATCCATCGTCCACATTGCAAAAATTTGGCGACTATGGTGGGCTGGGCCAGACGACCCAGTGAAAATGGTTCTATAAAGCGACCCAACAGGAAAAGAAGAAGAGGCGCGCAGCGGGCAAGGTGGATCGACCAAGTAGAAGGCGACCTGCGGACCCTTCGCAGACTACGAGGCTGGCGAGGTGTGGCCATGGATCGAGTAGGGTGGAGACGACTTCTTCGGACAGCAGAGGACAACAAGGCCTTAGCCTGATTGGTAAGGTAAGTAAGCATTAACAATCGGTCAGTTTAGGCGGTGATCGATGGTTTAAAATAACGTGAGAGATTGTATCCAAGACACGACCGTGTATTTCACGTAAAATTACGTGATCGGTATCAATATTCAGCGACTGTGTTAGGGAAAGAACTTTTAAAATCACGGAAACGCCTCGTTTTATGATGAAAAAATTATGCATTTTTGTGCAAAAAACCCACGAATTTTTTGTTTTTTCAATAGATACTAAAAAAAGCTAAAAATTATTGGAGGAATTTCTTGCTAAAATGTTCAAATCGTGAGATATTTGCAATCAATCATAAATTGCGCGTTTCACACCAAATTGGACTAATAAGCGTGTTTTCACTTATTAAAAAGTGTGATAAAACTGCAAGTTTACGTCTAATCGTCTTGGTGTCTTCGGTGCACTTATTCCTTATGGTGCTCCGAAGACATCAAAACGATTTGACGGAAACGTGCACTTTTATCACACTTTTTGCATTTTTGGGACAGTCCAGTTTCAGATACAATCAGCAATAAATTCGAGATTGTTTTTGCTTTTTTCTAGCGTCCTGGAGGATACTTCACCTTCATTCAAAGTGTTTCTGGTAATTATCCAGGTCATGTGGTATTCGGTTATTGCGAGAATTCAATACTGTTACGCATTTGACCACAAACGTTTCATTACTAGGTACATTATCAATGAGCTTTAAGAGTGATGTGGCTAGCAGCAAGGCGAGTGAACGTTCAATGAAAATTAACTCTTAAACAATATTAATTTATGGTGGTCCTGAAAAGAACCGGTTTGTCGTGATGGTTGAGCACGGTTAACATAGGGCATGCTAAGCTTTATATTAGCCGCATATTAGCCTTATATTGCAAAAAGGCGAATTAGCGGGCTTGTTGGTTACTTGGAAATGCTGTGCTATTAGGGTGTTCAACATGGAAGAGGCTGGCGAGCTGTATGTTGTTTGGAACGAGGGTGACGCACATGGCATAGATGGCCCACACCAACTCACGACGAGCAACTGATTGCGATCAGTAGCGGTGCGGCTCTTGACGGTAGCCTTGATTGCTAGCTGTTCGCGGGGAGCCTTTCGTTGTGTACTGGAGAAAAATGTACAACGCCTCGCACCCAAAGCACTGCTGCTGCTGATAATGATGACGGCCGGTCACCACCACTCACCACACGCGGTGATTGAATAAACACCGGTCAGTGAGACCGAAAGGAATTCGATGTTGAAATCTGTGTTAGGGAAAGCGCATGTCGCAGGCCATTGGTGATAAAAAAATTTAGAGCAACAGTTGCACATTCGCGCAATTTTCAATTGTGATCTTTTGAATGTTGATAAAGTCTTAATTTTAAAAGATTTGTAGAAAAATTTCCTTGATTGGCGTATTAACCCTTTGTCTGTACCTCTAAATAAAGCTGAGTACATTGCGAAAATCCATTAAAATGGGTATTAAATAAATTTCGAAATATGTCTCAACTAAGAGGTAGGCTGATCATGAAGATTTTAGCATGCAAATATGTATGATTGCATAAATTGCCTGGGGTCATATTGACCTCAAGATACAGACAAAGGGTTAAGAAATTCAATCCATCTTCTCTGGATCAAAATCAGACCACTCTCATGTAGCAAACGACATTGTTTTTTGAAATTGCACCCCCAATGTTGCCTTAAAAAACATGGTATGTAAGATTTAAACTTATGGGAGCTGACATCCGATTGATGACCTTGAAAAATGTCCAGAAAATACTCTTTATAAAGGTATGGTGCTACATTATCAAAGAGCTTTCGGAGTGATGTGGCAAGGCGAACGTTCAATGAAAATTAACTCTTAATTAACTCTTATGGTGGTCCTGAAAAGAACCGTTTTGTCGTGATGGTTGAGTAATGCTGAGCTATTAGGGTGTTAATGATGAGGCTCGCGAGCTGCAGGTTGTTTGGAACGAGCATGACACGCTTGGCATAGATGGCCCACAGTGACTCACGACGAGCAACTGATTGCGATCAGTAGCGGTAAGACATGTTCCTCCTTCTTCAGTGGATGGACGCTAGAGTGATGCAAAATTTGAAATTTTCGCTTCACAATACTTAAACGATTCCAAATCGGATCCTGACTAACATCTCAAAAATTGAACCCATTTGGTGAGAAACTGAGATGGCACAAACCATTTGAAATTTGTATGGGAATTATTATGGTAAAACCAATATTTTTGTTCATGTCTATCTAATAATTCACCATATCGGTCTGCTTCAAAAGTTTTCAATTGTACTTATAGGAAATTTTCCCAGCTAAAACTTTGCTCAAGACCACTTTTTAATTAAATGCAAGGATCGAAAGTTATCAATGGTTCAATGCGCTAATGTATTTTGATCATGCTCAATCAACTGCTCAGCAGGCAACATTGGTGTTTCTGGGGCGTTGAATAGGACACAAAAATCATGGCTACTATGTCACACTGCAAAATACAGTGTTGCCTACAGAGCAGTTGCTTGATCATGTCATAAGTTTACCAATCTCTTAAATAGTTAATAACTTTTTCCTGTCTCGTTTTACATAGAAACAATCTTGAGCAAAGTTGTAGCTGAGAAAATTTTCTATAAGAATAGCTATCGAACTGTTTCGCAGCTCAATAGGGAAAAAGACTAGTAGGCAATGAACAAAACGTTGAGATTTCCTATAGTAATTTACATGTAAACTTCAAATGGCTTGTGCGAAGTCTGTTTCTAACCAAATGAGTTGTAGCTTTGAGAGGCTAATCAGAACCCGATTTGAAACCATTTAAGCACTGTGGAGCGAAAAAGTCAAATTTTGCATCAGTCTAATGGACGCTCATATGGGGCTGCAGCCAGCATTGTCAGTATTCCAGATTGATCGGGATTTTCCAGATTTTCAATGTTCTTTCCATGTTCAAGACTTTTCCAGATTTTTTAAACATATTGTTTTTAAAATACCAATGCAATTGATTTACACTCTAATCAAAAAATTAAAAAGCCAAACTTGCTTCTTTAATCACTACAGGCCATCAACGTTGAAAGCTATTGCAACACCGTACATGGAATTGTCCCAACCTGTTTGTATGATAATGAGTTGCAGACTCATGGGAATGGAGACATTTTCTAAAGATTATTGGCAGAAAAAAATCTTCAAACTTTAAAAGTGTTGGCCTGGATTTTTGTTTATTTTTTGTTTTTACATAGATATTTTATGTATATATTTTTTGAAATCCTGGAGATAATTTTTGAATTCAGAGAAATCGAAAACTTTTCAGGATTGAAAACAATAAATTTAGCTTCCGAAAATAAGCAAGGTTTTTTAATCTAGACAACCACCAGGACTTTGAAGCATGTTTGTGAGATTTTTGAGGATAATTCATAAGGTTTTAAGGAGAATTTGAAAGGCGTCTGATAATTTTTAGATTTTTTTTTTCAAATATATGTGATTATTGAGAGACCTAAGCAGTCTAAATTACTTTAGAATTCTGAATTGCCCTTGAATTTCAGAATTTCAACGTAATTCTGAAAACAATTTACAGTGAAGTGTGAGGCGAATTCTTAGTGAAACCAAAGGAGAATTTCAAATTAATTCTGAATACAGTTCCATCCATGAAATACGGGAACTGGCCTATTGTATCCGTCAATTAAAAATTAGTTAAGCCCAGTAAGTTTATTTTACATTTCTATCAAAGGTAACCTTCATAAACGCGAACATTTTGGAAGCATTTTTCAAATTCGTGACTGAAAATTCTAATTGCTGGCACACCATTTTAACAATTCACAAAACATTCTATCACCTTCAACCGCGTACCGACAAAGGCGAGCAATACCTGATATGTGTATGTGTGAGAGTGTGTAATTTATGCACGTGTTTCCTTGAGTGAGAAATTTCCGCAAGGTTTTTTGTGCAATAACTCGCAGCAAAACAGGGAGTGGGTCAGGCTTTCTAAAACAAACTGATGTGTGTATGTATGAAACACCCAAAACAAATTGCTCTTACATGCAATGTAAGGATAGATTTATAACATCCTCTGCATTTGTTTCATAAAACAAATGTAATGGAAGAAAGCACATTTTTTTATAAAACCATAACGAAATGCTTGTCTAGGTGCACTGAATTCAGGGAAACTATAAGCCAACTTAAAAATTTAAAAATTATTTAAAAAACCTTCCGCGATCTGTAATAGAATCTTACATTTCCCGGTTGGGTGTATGTCTAAGCGAATGCTAATGACATGGCGGGCTGTGCGTTACAAGTTTGTGTGTTGCATCCAAGCACAATATCTAGGTAAGTCGGTAGACTCGTTGACAAAGAACGGAAGGCACTTTTTACAACCCCCTCACCATCGAAATTGGACCATTTGGTGGTGCTAAAAGGATGTCACGCCGTAAAAAATGAGTGATAGCACGCGCAAAATTTCCATATGGTAGGTGGTGGGTAATAAAAGTACATCCACTGGGAAGAAGTGAAGCTTGCCTTGCCATGCTGCTTGTCACCCATCTGCGGAAGAAAAAGCAACCGCCGAGGAACGTGTTGTGCATCGTCAGCGTGACAGGTCGTCAAGAATCGTGTGTGGTGCTAATATTGGCGTTAAAGCGCTCGCATAACATTATCATTAGGTGGTTTATGCCCGACGGGAACAGATTCTCGATGCTGAAATTGGGGATTTCCGGAGGAATTTTACGAATAAGAATTATGTAATTGAACAGAAAGAGACACGGTTCTTTCGAAATGAAACACGCTTAATACACATCTGAAGGATGTGATCATTATAGTAATCCTGCATGAACGATGATTTTTTTTCTGGGAAGTGCAACCATTCGACAAATGGATTCGCAAATTGAAAATACCAGAAACAAATCATATTTCATCCAATATTGGGCTAATTTGTTACTGTAAACAACGCATGTCCTCCTGAACCGCTCGTTCGTAGGCGTATCACCATTCTTTTCAATCTTCCTTGAGACATTCGTGGAAATCCTTTCGTCATTTGTTGTGTATACACTCTCGGAGAAACAAAGAGCCCGTCCAGTTTTCCTTTTGCAGCCGAGTGTGAGAAGATAAAATAACATCCAAACCTTCGCCCTAGTGGCTCCGAGGAAGCTGACAACGTCGAAACAAATAAACATTTTCTCGGAATCACTGTCGAAGAATCATGAGGCCCAAGTCCACAGCGTCCATCGTCGTCGTCGTTGTCGTCGTGGGCAGATTTATAGCACGGTAATTCCAGCTTCATCCAACCGACGAGATGACAGCCGGAGAAAAATACGACTCAATCAATGTCCATGGCCATACGGGGGGACACAATTGATGGCCAGCGGCAAAGTGACTCCCGATGGAGACGAAGTGAGCAAGTGGTATAGAGGATGGAAAAAAATCAGCCGGCAAATGGAGACGCATAGTCTGCTAAATTAATCGAAATAAATAAAAGTGTGCCATTTGTCTCTCGGGGGAAGTTTTATTGCAGTTCGTTTTCTTTGTGTGACATGGATTCCTCTTGTGTTGCTGAGAACATAGGAAGTTTTGCAAGAAACTGGAAATCATTTACTAACTGTATTTGGGCTCAATTTGTTCGTCCTTAAAGGATTAATGATCATGCGTCTCCATCAGTTCCCTGAAATTGGAAACAATCTGTCAATTATGTGTGATATAAATATACTTCCGAAGCCACAACAAATGAATATTTCCATTAGTTCAGCAGCTTTATAAGGCAATACTATGCTAGAAGTGGCTGGGTTCGTTTATTTCCAGTTCGATTGAAACATGTCTCGACTTCCCTGGGCATAGAGTATGAGTTTATTTGCCACACAATATAACTAATGTAAAAATGGAACAGGCTTGGAAAGCTCTCAATTAACAATTAACAACAATATGCTCAAACAACACTAAGTTGAGAGCGGACGTGAAGTCGTATAAATCTGAAAAAGAAGCTATAGAGCATTTCCACAGTAACTAGCAACCAAAATTATTTCAGTCTCGCAAAATTGTTTTGTTATAGTTAAGGTGATGCTCTAAGGAAGCCTTACATACAAACATGAAATTGCTACCCATTGTTTGCTGCGCTACTGCAAACAGAGAGTACCAATTGCATAATTAAATGTATTGTGGAAGTTGACATTTGTGTTTTTAAAGTTTCACGCTAAGGGTTTCTTATAGTATGCCTTTTTTTTCCTTTGGTTTGCTTTCCGTCGATCTTGTTTTCCGTACTGAGCACCAATGCTATCGATGCCAGGGAGGCAGCTCCCACTCCTGGTCCATCGACCCATCAACTCATCAACCAGGGACCAACGGCTTTACTTCCCTTCCGATGTTATGCCTCAGAACATACCGGCGGCCTGCTGGGGTGAGAGGCAATCACTTTTATGACTACACCACCGGTGCCGCTATATGAAGAAACATCAATCATATTCAATTAACTAAGACACCTGATAAATAAAATCCCTATTTATCAACATCCTTTACCTCACATTTCCGTCTCGTACGCTGAGCCGGTCAAGTCGCATCGGACTCGTTGTACGACACTAGTAATTGAGTTTTTGAGTTTTTCCCCACGCGAGGGTTTTTTCTCGCAAAAGCTAGTTGGCATCAGTGATGGAAAAGTTCGCGAAAACTCACTATGACTCGCGAACTTTTCCCTTGGTGAACTTCGTGAAATATCGCGATTTTTTCCAACACTGGTTGGCATAGTGTTAAGACAACTAGTGCGCGAGTGAGGAAGCCGTTAATCATACGCCGAGCGCTTTGATTACTGTCCAGCTTTAACTCATCATCATCACATCATCACATCATCCCATTGCACAGTGGTCCAGAATGCAGATTTAGGTGGAATGATATGTTTTGAGCCTGAAACTGAAACTTTAGACTAAAAGTCTCTTCTACAAATTATTTCTTATAGTTAGGCCCTCATTTTTATGACAATGAATTCTAGGGTGGTTCCTATTATCATTAAAATCAAAAATCTAACTTTTTTGTTTGTATAAATTAAGGTATACATTCTTCGGCAAAGTTATAGCTGAGCTAATTTCAAGCAACTTTGTTGAAGTTAACTTTTTTGTATCTCTTAAATTGGCCGATTTAGAGCAATTTTGTTTGAATTAAGTTAGGGTGGCTCTTGAAAAAACAGTTTTTTTGCTCTAGTTTTCTTATTCCATTTTTTTCATATTATTGAGAATAACATACGCCGTAAAAAACTTTTTTTTTTAACCAACCAGAGATATTAACATTTGAAAAGTGTATATTTTTAGTATAAAAACGTCAATAACTCTTGATCGGCGAAAGATATTGACAAGCTTTGTGCAGCAAAAACTTTTGCCTTTTGAAGATCTAAAAGTTATCTCAAGACACCTTTGCTGAGAAATTTGAAATAAGAAAACTAGAGCAAAAAAACTGTTTTTTCAAGAGCCACCCTAACTTAATTCAAAAAAAAAATGCTCTAAATCGGCCAATTTAAGAGATACAAAAAAGTTATTTTGAACAAAGTTACTTGAAATTAGCTCAGCTATAACTTTGCCGAAGAATGTATACCTTAATTTAAACAAACAAAATAGTTAGATTTTTGATTTTAATGATAATAGGAACCACCCTAGAATTCATTGTCATAAAAATGAGGGCCTAACTATAAGAAATAACTTTGTAGAAGAGACTTTTAGTCTAAAGTTTCAGTTTCAGGCTCAAAACATATCATTCCACCTAAATCTGCATTCTGGACCACTGTGCATTGATAGCAACAACGAAAGCACGTTAAATTGCCTACCGAGGCGACCGAGGCATACCAGCTACAAGGTTATCGACCCAACACCCGTTGGGGCAAACAATAGCATCGCACCAGTCATCTGCCGCCTCAGTGCAATAGGTATATCGTGTCGCTTTGTTTTCACCAGTATCGCATCTCCCCGCATGGTCCAATATTAGATTAGGTTGGGTCATAATTAGGGTGATCCAAAATTTAGTAAATAGTATATATCTATATTTTTTTTCTTTTTTCTCGATTTTTTTTTTCGTACTATTATTAAGTAGAGCATAGTTAGGGTGATCCAATTTTTTTTTTAGTTTATATTTTTTTTCTTGGTTTTTTTTCTTTCTTTCGTGTTACTCTTTAGTAGAGTAAAACTATATCATTTTCTATTGTTTATTTTTTTTTAGCATTTTTTTTTCTATTTTTGATATTATTTGAAATTACTGTAATTATTTGTAAAATATTTATCAAAAACACCATTGCGGCAATATTTAACCGCAATGGATGACAATAATAAAGGCGGGGGATGGTCGCTTTCCATCTCAGACGACGAAACTCTTAATTCCACCTCACACGAAAGTCTCGAGAAAGTTGTGGAAATGGAAACCCTTGACGTTCCAGTTGACTCGCTCTCCAGCAAAAATACTGGAGCATATCCCAAGAAAAGGTATCGCCCACAACCCTCTCCCCCACCTTCTCCTCCTCAACCACATGCAACCCCCACACCATTGCCCCCGGAAACCTCAGCACTATCCTGCCTAAAGGCTTACCCAGAAGCCTCGAAAGGCCCATGGGGTGTTTTTTTTTCCGGGCCAAAAAAAAAACCTTTGAACATTCCGAGGATCTCTAAGGATCTAACAACACATTTTTTGGCTGTTACCGATATTTTCAAGGTAACACCAATAAAACTACGCGTTACCGTTGATGACCGGAAGCAGGCTAACCAAATTGTTGCGTGCGAGCTTTTTTCATTGGAATACCGAATCTACATAACCAGTGAGGTAGAAATTGAAGGAGTCGTCACCGAAGTGATGATTTCTTGGGTCCCGATTCCTTCGGGATCTTTAAAAACCGTGCTCTACCGAAGGTGAAGATATTGGACTGCCTTCAAATGCAGTCAGTATCCATCGTAGGCTCAAAAAAAAATCGTATTCCTTGTCGAACTCGTTTCGTGTGACCTTTTCGTGTTCAGCGTTACCTTACTACGTCGCTATAGGCAAGGTTCGGCTGCCTGTACGTCTGTTTGTACCTCGGGTAATGAACTGCTCTAAATGTAAACAACTTGGTCACACATCGGACTACTGCTCGAACAAACCACGCTGCGATCAGTGTGGCGAGCAACATCAAGAGGGCCCTTGCGGTGCTCCTCCAAAATGCGTGTACTGCAAGGAAAGCCTGCATACCCTGACTGACTGCCCGAGGTATAAACAGCAGGGAGAAAAACTTAGGCGGTCTCTGCAAGCTCGCTCCAAGAGAACACTAGCAGAACTCTTGAAGAATACCGCTTCATCTTCTCAGACCACACCAAAAAGCATTAACACGTTTTCCATTTTGCCAGTTGATGATCTAGACTCTGACTCAGAGGTCGGTGTGGGTAGTCCGTTTGTCTTTAAAGGCAATACGAGAAAACGAGCAAAAAAACACAACACCGAAAAGCCTCGTAAGGCCACTCGTACGGACCACCCTTCCACCTTGGAAAAATCAAGAGGTAACGGAAATGCATGGAAACCCATTCCACCGGGTTTTAAACTTTGTAATTATGACAAGAAATTTCCGTCACTTCCAGGATCATCTAAAACCCCAGATGTCCCAGTTTTTCGGTCAGAAAATCAGCTGAATAATCAGCAAGATCATGCCCCCATGTTCACGTTTTCTGGTATTGTGGATAGCTTCTTCAGTATATTCAATATCTCTGACTCAACGAGGAGCACTATTAATTTAGTGCTGCCAATGGTGAAAACTCCTTTGAAGCAACTAGCTTCTAGGTGGTCCTTCCTTGCATCGATCATATCCTTTGATGGATAATTCTCCGAATGAGGTCGGGGATATGATCTCTGTTCTTCAGTGGAACTGTAGAAGTCTTATGCCAAAACTTGACACATTTAAATCACTCACAACTCACTTTCTGATGCATTTGCTCTTTGTGAAACATGGCTCTCTTCAGACAACGATCTTGCTTTCCACGATTTCAACATTATTCGCCTTGACCGCGCAGATTCGTATGGAGGGGTGCTTCTGGGGATCAACAAGCTCCATTCCTTCTACAGAATCGATCTGCCTTTGGTGACAGGCATTGAAGTAGTTGCATGTCGGGTTAATATTCGAGGTAAATGCCTCAGTATTGCCTCAGTATATCTTCCACCGAGAACTGCGATTTCTCGTCAAAGTTTCTCGAATATCTGCACGGCTATGCTGGAGCCACAGTTGATCTTGGGAGATTTTAACTCTCACGGTACAGGCTGGGGGGAACTGTACGACGACAACGGCTCAACTTCTTCAAAATGACAATTCTGAACACCGGGGAAGCAACACGAGTAGCCAAACCTCCAGCAAAAATAAGCAGACTAGACCTCTCACTTTGTTCGGGTTCACTATCGTTGGATTGCTCGTGGAAAGTAATTCAAGTTCCCTACGGTAGTGACCATTTGCCAATCAAAATTTCTATTACCAATGGTTCATCTTCTACTCGCTCGGTCGACATCGCGTACGATCTTACGAAAAACATTGACTGGCGAAAATTCGCGACCGCGGTTCTTGATGCCAGTCAATCGGTTGACGTACTTCCTCCGCTGGACGAGTACTCCTTTCTCGCGCGTGTCATCATCGATTGTGCGCTGCGAGCACAGAAAAAAAACGTATTCCGCGTGTTTCCGTTCACAAGCGACCTCCCACCCCGTGGTGGGATAAGGAGTGCACCGATGCGAACAGCGAGAAGTCCGCCGGGTTTAAACGCTTCCGCAAACACGGTTAGGTCGAGGATTTCGAGCGGTACACCGACCTCGAGAAAGTCTTTAAGAGCTTGACTAAAGCCAAAAAACGCGGTTACTGGCGTCGGTTCATCGATGGTTTGTCGAGAGAGACTTCCATGAGAACACTCTGGAATGTCGGCAGGAGAATGCGAAACGCGTCATCAACGATTAACGTAGACAAGGAGTACTCGGACAGTTGGATATTCAGTTTCGCGCGGAAAGTTTTCCCGGATTCGGTGTTGGTTCAAACCAATGTTCGTGATCGTCCGTCGGGTAATAACGAAATAGGTGGAATTCTCACTTGCTCTAACCCGGTAAACTCGCGTCGGATTATAACTCGTACCGTCCCATCGCGATGCTGTCCTGTATACGGAAATTGTTGGAGAAAATGATTCTTTTTCGTCTAGACAAATGGGTCGAGTCGAATGGTTTACTTTCAGATACGCAATTTGGATTTCGGAGAGGCAAAGGAACGAGCGACTGTCTTGCGTTGCTTTCAACTGAAATTCAACTGATTATGCGCAAAAACAGCAAATGGGTTCAGTTTTCTTGGACATAAAGGGGGCTTTTGATTCTGTTGGTATCGATGTCCTTTCGGATAAACTCCACGATAGTGGGCTTTCACATATTATGAACAACTATTTGAGCAACTAGTTGTCTGAGTAATATATGAGCTTCTCTCATGGAAACTCGACAACTTCACGAATAAGTTGCATAGGTCTCCCCCAGGGCTCATGTTTAAGCCCCCTTCTTTATAATTTTTATGTAAAAGACATTGATGGTTGTCAGTTCGGCCTTATATTCCGTCGTGTATAGAAGTGCGCTGATTTAGCTCCCAGTCTTGTTTTCATTGTGTGCAATAATCCGTTGCGAATATTATCATCACAGTTAATACAAATGGCTACAGAAGGAATCTAAAGCCATATTTATACTTTTAGGAAGTCATCAGTGTTTCTTTCCCCGGAATTTCGTGAAATTCGAATCTCGTCGATTTATATGAAAATGGCGACATGCAGAATGTGGCGTTTGCTGCCTCTGGTTGTGTGCATTGGCTTCAGTTGTTCTATGTATCTGTGTATATGCGGACCGTTTCTGTGTATATGCGAGCTGGCGTGAAAGTGTGTAAGTGTGTGGCTTTAGTAGCGAAGAGGGGAGATATCCATATCGTACAGAAAATGCTCTGGTTCCGTTGGGTAGTGCAGCAATACGGTAGTGTGCGGTCGCGATCATGGCTACTTTGTGGCTAATGTTGTGTTGTGGAAAAATAAAAGCGTTGGAAGTGCTGTCAGTGTGTTGGTTGGTAATTTAACTCGAGAACAAATTCCAATAGAATGCCTTCGAAACGATGAATCACTCAAGTGAAATAAGAAGAGGACTTAGGAGATGTGTTAGAGCAATATCAATGGTAGTGTCGAAGAGGAGCGTTCTCAAGGGTTTCGTAGGGTTGTAGCGTAAACATTGATGATCAACGTGTGATGGACGAGATGACATGTACGGTCAGGACCGGCCAATAATGCGAGCAGGATTTTGGTGGGACCTGTCCATAAATTTTGACAACACTTTTTTTAATCTTCAAAGGTTCTATACTGCACCGATGCGATGGTATGAGGGAGACAGCTGTTTTCACCGGCTTTTTGATGCCACCGCAGTTCTGCCCGGTGCAGTATGAACTGCGCTTTATTCTATATCTTGACCGAGTGAAATGTGTATGCCACGGTGTACTCTATAGAAGTGATATATTCCTTGGATAGTGTAGTAGCTGACCCATGGTAGGGGAAATGGAGGAAAGTCTGAGGGTCGGTGATTACATGTCAATCATCTGGATTACCGAGGTGAAGCAATCGGTTAAGTTGTGTGAGTGGAACCCCTGTACGATACAAGCAATTAGTGACGTCACTACTTGCGTTTACGTTGATTTTTTTGGTTTACTAATACAACAATATTTCACGATCTGCTTCACCTCTCTCTGTTCTCATTGATTACATGTAGTGTGCTAGTGTTGGTGGAATGCTAAATGATTCTCCACGAGAATCTGTGAAAAACGGTGAGTTTGGTATACAATTAATTAATTAACGATGCCCTATATGAGTGCATGGTTTTGGTGGTTTGATATTGTTTTCCAGATTTGATTGTGCAGCTAGTATGTTTCTAGGTCAACGAGGTGTTTGAGGGTTTTGTATTGGTTAACATGAGAGAAACAGAAACAAACACGCACGAGCGGAAGGCGGATATTTTGCAATTTGGTGATTTCTCGCGTTTAAACAATCCAGAAAAAAGATTTGTAAATTTTTCCGCCACTAATTAATTTATGTATAGGGAAATTGAATCACGCATGGGCATTTGCGGTGGTATGAAAGTGACAAAAGTACTAATTGTCTCTCATACCGCCGCAAGTTTTGCTCCGGTTCACGCGTGTGTGCTTGTTGTGTCTGAGGGCAGTCGAAACGATGAATGGATCTCCATGTTTTGCACCCCCACATCCTCTTTTCTCCATCTAGTTTTCATGGTAAAGCTTAAATTCAAGCGCAGTGTTGGAGGGGTTCGTGATATTTCACGAAGTTCACCAAGAGAAAAGTTCGCGAGTCATAGTGAATTTTCCGGAATTTTTCCATCACTCCATCGTGACTGTTTCAGTCGACGTGTCTGATCTTGTGGACGGTCGCTTCAATCGACGAATTGTGGCAACTACTGGCTCACTTACGGGAGCTGGCGGCATCAGCTAGTAGGGGAGATTGAAGATTTAATCGTCGATTGAGGTGATTATTTAGGGGGACGGAAGCGTCGATTTGAATAGTATTTCTTCAAATCTACAGGAAAAAAAAAATACTGTCTGCGGCTGTGGAATAGTTCTAGCGACGTTTCATCACTACCTGCAGCCCCGCGTTGTCAAAAGCATTTCCAGTCGATGGTGTGTTATAATGCAATTCGTCTTTACCCAACTATTCTATTGCTCCCCTCAAACGTCAATTGATTGCATGTTGTGTTAGTTTTCCATCCGCTGATGCAAAAAATAAAAAGCAATGAATTTTTGAACCAGAAAACTCATCAGGGTGATTTTTGCGCAGCTGAATTTTGCGAGGTAAAATTCATAGGCGAATAAACTCACGCACGAGATTTGAGGTTTCAAATTTTTCCAAACACTGATCTTTATATGTATTTTTCAGCCTTTTTTCAACTTTTTTCAGCTCTTCAAAGGAGAAACATCTTTAGATTTGTATTGAAATAATTTATTTTTTCAGCATTCTTTGATAATGATTATGAGATGCTCGATGACCCTGGAGGGATCGTTTTTGCTTACTGAGCAGAAAATCATGGGGTTAATCCCAAGCTCTCCGTCATGACTCTTAAAATTCATGATCACTAAACAAAATGAATTTGTTCTTTCGATAGTCGGCTATCGAGAGATTAAATACAAATACAACAAATAAACAATACATACTTTTGGTTGCATCGCCAACTTAAGGTGAATCCCGCACATAAACATACAGATTCATGAGTCGCCTTATATGTGGATCGTGAATATTACTACATACTTCGTTATATTGTTTTACAACCTGTAATGTTTGATTTATCTAAATGTTGCTTGATAACAATGCATTTACAGGATGAGAGAAGGAAGTCACCATCTTATTGTTCACTTTATTGTATTTTTATTGTATTGTATTACTCATCGAAATTAAAATTTAGCAGATGTGGCAGAGGAAGCAACAACAATACTTAATATTATATGCATATAATTATTATACAGGTACCCTTATTAGACTAGATGCTACCAACGACCAATGATTTATAAATAACAAAACTTGTTTATTTTTTATAGTTTTGTATTTCACTACATATATTATATAAATTATATGTACATTGCATGATATACTATTACTATTAGTACAATATTTCAGTTTACCCAAGCAAGTCATCGAAATTCATATGATGCTGATGAAGCAGAGAAAATAACAATATTAAATAATATTATTTGTATATAATTATTAAGCAGGTTATTTCTCGTCACGTTAGTTATTTATCACAATTTTTAGCATTATTGTTAGTATCATTCGAGCAAAATATATTTAATTGCTTAATATATCCTATACATTTCAGTGTTGCATCCACTTGCCCTTGTGAGCTGAGGAGGTATAGAGCTGCATCTTATTTTATGTAAAATACTTTTTCTTTGCAGTAGCAACTATATTATCCATTATATGTAAATGTATTTCATTATGTCATATTTTAATGTTCTGATATATTTCATTTCTCCATTGCATATATTTTCATTATATAAATAAATACTGGGTTGGAAGGGAGCATCAGGGTATCATTCAAACTGAAACTGGACGATGGTATGATTGACAGCCGGAGTCTAGGAGGGAATAAACACTATCATTTTCTTTATCCTACCGATTCGATTGTGGTGGTGTGAATTCTACTCCAACAGTTTCAGGGCGATTGACGCGCCCTTCTTAACAAACTATCCAGTAGAAAGCTTAATAAGTATTGCGAATTGTGTTATTCGATTTGTTGGAGCGTATCGTTGGAAGGAGATTCTTAAATTCCCGTGGATTTCGCGTAAGTGTCTCTGCTTACGGGTCCGCCCTTCCGTTTTTGGCCCTTCATACAGCGATATTGTGAATTCAGATCGGTAGCTCAAATTGATCTTGCTATTAAGTGGAGCTGCATACAAGACATGTCTTGAAGGGATGGTGGCTACCTTACATACATACATACAAAAGACATTGATGGTTGTCTTGATGATAATTGCTCGCTAAGGCAGCTTGCAGATGTCGGGGTTGTGTCCGTTATAGGGCCAAGTGCACCGGACCTGCAAGGACCATTGCAAGATACCTTAGACAATTTGTCTACTTGGGCTATGAAGCTAGGTATCGAATTCTCTCCGGAGAAAATTGAGTTGGTTGTTTTTTCTAGGAAGCATCATCCTGCACAGTAACAACTTCAACCAAAGGGTAGAACAATCACTCAAAGTATAGCTTTCAAGTATTTAGGTGCCTGGTTCGATTCCAAAAGCACGTGGGGAAAACATATTGCGTATGTGAAACAAAAATGCCAACAAAGAATCAATTTTCGTCGTACAATTACCGGAACTTGGTGGGGAGCACACCCGGAAGATCTGATCAGGTTGTATCGAACAACCATCTTGTCGGTTCTAGAGTACGGTAGCTTCTGCTTTCAATCCGCGGCGAAAACACATATCTTGAAGCTGCTCGGGTTCAATACCGTTGCCTCCGAATCGCGCTTGGCTGTATGCAATTGACGTATACTATGAGCCTCGAAGTACTCGCGGCTGTTCTCCCACTGACAGATCGTTTCGTGGAACTGTCCTTCCGGTTTCTTATCCGTTGTGAAGTAATGAACCCATTGGTAATAGAAAACTTTGAGAAGCTGCTCGACAGAAATCCTCAAACAAGATTCATGAGTCTCTATTACGAGTGCATGACGCTGGAGATTGACCATGTTGCAAGAAATCCGTGGAATACCAGATCACCATCGGTCGATGGTTGTTCCCTTATTTTTTTCAAACAAGTACCACCATGTTAGTAACAATAAGAGTTTTTTTTCACAGATGGGTCAACTATAAACGCTTCCACTGGATTTGGAGTATTCAACGAATTTCATAGCGCCTCATATCAACTGCAAAAATCCTGTTCCGTATACGTTGCGGAACTAGCAGCCGTATTCTACGCAGTAGAGCAAATTGCCTCACTGCCATCTGATCACTATTTTATTTTTACAGATAGCCTTAGCTCGTTGGAGGCTATTCGATCAATGAGGCCGATGAAGCACTCCTCGTATTTCCTGACCGAAATCCGAGCAAAATTGAGTACATTATCTAACTGCTCCTATACCATCACTTTAGTTTGGGTCCCATCTTATTGCTCAATTTCGGGTAATGAGAAAGCGGACTCGCTAGCTAAGGTGGGCGCTGTGGAAGGCGATATTTTTGATCGACAAATCGCCTTTGCAGATTTTTTTTCAATTACCCGTCAGCACGTCCTCACCAACTGGCAGTTGGTGAGGTCTCAGAAAGAGAACCTCCTACGGAGTAGTTTGACATAGTAGGCTTAAACTGATTCTTTACTGACAATGCCTGGGGGGAACACCTTCATGAGGGCAAAAAGACTCCGACAGGTCGGAGTCCAAAGGCTCATCCCATGCGGTGCCGTCCCGACAGTCGAAAGAAATTAAACTTGTAAACAAATGAACGAGTATGCAAACGAATATAACAAACATGGTTTTCCTAGATCCCATGGCATAGGTTAGCTTCCCTGAGGAAAACTAACAGGGCGTCTGCAGCGGGTGAATCTTCTCCGAGCAGGTTCCGGATGCTGGAGGTGATCCCATAGGCTTCCCTGAGGTCGTGGAATTCAGGACAGATGCAGAGGACGTGTTCAACGGTGGCCGGGACGTGGCAGATGGCACAGCTCTTGTGGAAGGGACCTCCGCCGCCGAAGTTATAGTATAACCGACAGTGTCCAGTCCTCAGCCTCGAGAGCACTCTCTGATTCCGAAGGTTTGGGAGGTCCGTTCATGCCTCCGTGGTTCTTTTAATCCTCCGGATGAAAGACTCTCGGGTGCTGAACCACTGGTCGGCCCAGGCTTTCTGCACGGTTGTTTTGATCCATCGCCGGAGATCTGGAAGGGGAACTTTGTCCGTGAATCTGGGACCCGCCGGTCCAGTCCCAGCGAGTTGGTCTGCTGCCTCATTACCGGGTATTCCGCAGTGGCCGGGAATCCTTGTAAAAATGGTGCTGCTCGGGGCGTACTCAATGGTAGCTTGAATCCACGGGTGGGCGGGAACTGCTGAAGCTAGTTCTTGGATAGCACTGAAGGAGTCTGATAGTATTAATATTGGCTGGTTAGCTGGTGATGTGGCCGCATGGAAGATTGCGGCCGCTTCGGCCGAGTAAACGTAGCATTGTTGTGGTAAGCTGCTGCTAGCGAGTATGCCACTTCCGGATACTCCGATGCCAACGCCCGTGTTGGATCGGGAACCATCGGTGTACCGGTGAGCGTGTTCGGTGTAATGGGTTCTGATGTGTTCGACTACTGTGCGACGGAGGGCCGCGGAGTTGTCTCCTGCTTTGAATCGATTTTTGATGTGGTAATCGACATGGATGCTGGAAGAGAGTCAGCTCTTCTCTCCGTGCCAGTGGGTCCTAGCCACCTGGGGGAGGTCGATGCTGGCGATCGTCTGCAGGATTTTGTCCCCCTCGTCGAGGAGGAAGATTCTGCCGTTTCCTGCTGTCTTGGCGGCGAAGGTTGCAGCTTTGAAAATGGTAGCGTTGATGATGCGGTACCGGAAGGGTAGAACCCTGGCTTCGACACATGCAAAATCGGCGGGGGTGGAAGGTAAGAGGCCAGAAATTATCCTGATGCTGCTGTTGAAGGTTGGACCGAGGATCTCAACCTGATGGGAAGTAAAGCCGTTGGTCCCCGGTTCATGAGTTGATGGGTCGATAGGTAGGGTCCAGGTGTGGGAGCTGCCTTCCTGGCACGTCGGTAGAATTGGTGCTCAGCACGGACAACAAGATCGACGGAAAAAACAAACCAAGGGGACAAAGATGCGGACGTTCTTTGGTAACTGGCTGAAGATTCCGTTCATCGCGATTAGGAAGAGTGTGACAGAGATCACGGATCCCTGGGGGACCCCTGTTTCCTCCTGAAAACTCCTAGATTTGGCGTTTCCGATAGCAACACGGAAAGCACGGTCAGTGAGGAAATTCCGAACGAAGTGTACCATGTGTCCCTTAAGTCCCCAGCTGACGAGTTGGGCAAGTATGGCCGGAGTCCAGGTCCTGTTAAATGCCTTGGAGATGTCTAGAGAGACCACCATCTGAGAGCTTTTGTCCGGGAATGCTGCTGGTTTTGGGTACTGAAGCGACGACTGCTTCAAGGATTAACTTCGTAAGGTCGGGGATGTTGCCGGGATTCTGCTCCTGGATACCGGAGAGAACGGCGTTCCTGTACATATCCCATTCGGCTTTGTCGTACCTCCAGCGTGGCCTACGGGTGGTTTATGGGGCGGCTGCAGCGTGTAGCCGAATTTGGATCGGATAGTGGTCGCTTCCGTAAAGATCCGAGTTGGCGGTCCACTCCATCTTGCCGGCAAGGTCTCTGCTGACAGCGGAAACGTCGATAGCTGTGGCATGACGCCCATTGAAGAAGGTGGGTGCCCCGTCATTGAGCACGACGAGGTCTTCGCTCCCGAAGAGGTCTGCTAGAGCGGACCCACGACTGTTCGGTTTCGGATATCCCAGTTGGGATGATGTCCGTTCATGTCCCCGACGAGGATTCGCGGTTCTGGGAGTTTTTCAATAGCACTCTTCATCCTGCTAATTAGGCCATTCAGACGGCCGCATGGTAGGTAGGCGCAGGCGACCGTTATGTTGAGTGAACCTTCCAGTAGGACGGCAATGAAGGGAAGATCGGATGCGTCATCAATCGGGTAAAAGCAATCTCTCGTAGGACTCCGATGGCTACCGAGTGATGGAAGTTGCTACCACGCTGCATTATCCATGCGTTCATTTGCTCCACCGTTACTTTATTAACTTCCTGCAGGGCGATCACCCATGGTAGGCTGCCTTGGCAGAGGAGTTCCAGATCTGCTAGGTGCTGGAAAAACCCGTTGAGATTCCATTGAAGAAGGAATTTGACGGGCTTTGGTAAAGCTTGTTTCGGGAAGGCGGTTGTTGAATCGATGTTTTCACGGCTCATGCTGACGGAGTGTTGGATGTCGTAATAGCCGGAGATATTGACTTCATCCGGGTTATCAGCGGTTCCGTTCGTGGAGTCGGCGTCGGATAGGGACCCGCGATAGCTAGGCGGGGGAATTTCATCGGACCCGGGTGTCAAAAGTACGGCAGCAGAGATTGCCGATGGGTTTGAATCGTTGATCGAATGAAACAGAGCCCCACCAGAAGCAGGTGGAGGAGTTCCACCCACTCAAGGCAGGGATGTCCCAACGGGAGAAAGGAAATAAAGGTTATTTTGTTGCTTCGTCGGTGTATGGCCAACAGATGTTGTGTCTTCTTCGATATCCTTCGGGGAATGGGAATGACGTCCCTTGTCCGTCCCGATCCTCACATTTTAAAGTGGTCCCTCGCTGTCCTCAGGGGTATGGGTGTTTCCACCCTTGTCCGTCCCTCTTCCAGGCAGGCCCAGGCTCCGGGGGGTTGCCATCAGTTCCGGTGTGGGAATGACGCCCGCACCGATGGGGCCCCGAATACCGGGACCGAATGCTGGGTTCTTCTTCGTGCTCTTCGTCCTTTGGTCACAGAGGGTGTCCGCCAGTTCCGGTGGGGTCCTAGCGTCCGCACTGTCGGTGCCCTGCGTACTCAAGGCACAGATTTCTTCATCTGGATGACCTGGGTACCGGGGGGTTGCCAAAGGTTCTGGTTGGGGTGTGGCTTCCAGTCCAATGGGGCCCCGGCTACCCGAGGCCAGTCGCAGACACGGTTGGTGGTGATGGCTGGTTTCTAATCGTGGTGTGTTCGTAGCGTGGTTCGTAGCGTGGTCCGTAAGAGTAGTCCAGGTGGATGGCGTGGGTGGTGTAGACATTGGATGTCGAAAAAGGGGAGGCTGCTAAGTCCGCTTCTTCTTAGGTACATCCTTTTTATCCGGCGATTCTGGCGAATTCTCCAGCGGCTTGGGAATTTTTGGAACTTGGGCTGAGCGGGGGGGTCGCCATGAGTGGTCCAGTTCCAATAATAGGCGTTTATTGGTTTTTGACGTGAGGAAAATCGGTAGAGGGGTGTCTACCTTCATGCCGGGGTTCGGGCTATGGTCCGGCGTGATGGTTGCGTCACTGGCTGTATCCGACGAGAAGGATAGATCGCAGGAATCATTTGGACTGGATGAGGCTGATGCGGGTTTGTTTGCGGGTGTTACGAGAGAGGTAGGCGGTGGAGAGACGCTTGGTTGGCTGACTCCGAGCTTAGGTGTAGTAGCCAGAAGAGAAGCTTCAACATTTAGCAGTCTTCGTTGGGTCAGAACGGTGGCCATCAGGGCTTTGATGGACTTTTCAAAACAGTCCTGCATTCTGAGCATTAGTTGATTGTTCTGCTCCATCTGCAGTTGAAACAACGCAGTGAAGTCAGTCGGTACGGAGTTGATAGGATCGGGAATTGCCAGGTCGATGGTGTTCGGTGCACCTTGCATTTGCAAAGCAGCTTGCAGTTCCAAAATGGTGCGGTCTTTCTCCTTTACCAGGTTGGCTACTTCTTCGATCTTCTGGTTCATCTCATCGAGTTTGCCTTCAAGGCTGGCGGAGGTAACTCAGGCGAAAGTTCTTACTCCGCTGCTCTGGTCGAATAGCCGACGCGCTTCGGGGTACGATAGATCTCTATCTACCTTGATTTTTTGGATGCTATTTTCCCTGATGTAACTCGGGCAGGATCGATTGTGTAGTGAATGCTGATCGGTTTGGCACCTGGCGCAGAACTTGCCATTGGTACACGATCTGTCCTCAGGGTCCTTACATGAGAGTGATCTGGGAAGATGGTTACATTCTATTCTCCCACAGGTATCGAACAAGCCATGGTTCAAAGGATTGGACATGAGTCGTGACTTTATACGTGTCATGTCAAGGCTCATGTCCAATCACTACTCGTTAGACTTGCATTTCTTCCGAATTGGGCTCGCAGGCAGCAATTTTTGCGCTTGTGGTAGTGGCTATCACGATATCGACTACGTGCTTTGGTCATGCACCCTCCATTGTGTTGCTAGATCCGAGTTATCCGCATCCCTCAGGGCCCGAGGAAAACAACCTAAGCGGCCCGTTAGAGACACCTTGGCGAGCTTAGATCTCGACTATTGCAATTTAATTTATGTGTTTTTAAAACGGATAGATCTGAGGATTTATTAGTTAGTGTCATCTTGTGTTCTCCCAAGTTGTTAGCTGCCCATCGGTGTACCCCCATGTTTGTCTTTTTCATTACAGTGTCGCTTAGTTCGAGATCAAGAGCATATTGCTCTCCAAACCTTGTGTTCTCAATCCCTACCCTTCCATCCATTTGTTACAATTTGTTACCCCTAACCTCGAGATAGCCGCGAGTAATCAGCCCCCGCTTTACTAACGTTAGTTTTAATAAATTTTGTAACCTAAACAATGAATATCGGCTCCGCAAAGCTACGGCAAATAAGCCTGGAAAAATAAACGCATTATAAAAAAAAATACTACAACTAACCTACAACTACTATATACATATGTTGAGGCTAGACAGCAGCTTCAATGTTTCCAATTCCGAAATAGTGCGGAAAGTAAATTTAATCATTTTAAAAAAAATTCCCGCATTATCAAGAATACCCCGTTTTACGGTACCTAACATTTATTTTAAAATTAAGCGTAACTTGAAAATGCCTGATTATAGCAGCTAACCGTTTTATGCAAAATTGTAGGCTGTAACTAGTTCTACAAGCCTTCCTTACAAAACCTTTTGATGAAATTTTAAACAAATAAGTTAGAATAACAAACCTTATTTTTTAAAGGAATTCTAATAAAAAGCAGACAAATAGCTCTAGCATGATCAAACGAAGAGCTACGGTGTCTTCAGCAAAATTTCTATAAATGCACAATCAAAATTTTAGTAGTTAACAAAACAATGTTAATGGAAACAATGAGCCTTCAAATACTCATATATTTCATTTTTCAATTTGTTCAAAAGTCTCAAATAATCTGAACGAAACGGAGCAACAGTGCATTGTTTGAAACAAAAATCATTTATAGGTTTTCAACATAAATAGGGCGCAAATTTTATGCTTCTGAAAAATGTGCGCCACTTGAAATCAATGTATAGTGTATTTTTCAGAGGTCACTCCAAATTAGGGAGGAAATGCGTGGGTTGCGTTTACTAGAATAGAAATCAGATCAAAAACCATCGATTCGACATTTTATTTTACTCTCATCATACAATTCATTCATTCTGAAACGGAACCCTAATGACCGATGGCCCATGTCAAGTGTCAGCAGGGCACAATGCTCGTCAGCATACGTAATATTTCACTGAACTCAGAGTCTAACCTGGTTCCTGGATATGGTTCCACGCTCACAATAACTATCAGCGCTGTCCATCCCGCCTGTAGTGCAGCCAGAGAAAGCCATAAAAATTTAATTTGATATAATGGCTAGCTAGCTCCCGGGTGTGCATATCTTCTGAGTATCCAGTGTCTAGAGACCGTTTCGCAGACGACCAGTGCACTTACACGCCTTTCAATGAAAGCGACTTTTGTGATGGCCTTTGGATAGATACGGTAAAATGCCTGTTTCGGTAAGCAGGCTTTCAGCAGGGAAGCATAAAAATAGAATGATTTTTTTATTATGATTTTTATGGCGACTTATCAACCGGGACGATATAGGTTTCCCCCTCGATGGCAATTGGCTCGAGCTGAATTTCCCATCTGGGGAGGGTAAAATGGAAGTCTCCACAGGAAATCGAAGGGGAATTGAACGGAAGGAAATACTCATTATCAAATTTATTTCCAATTTCCCGTCTCTTCGTTGCTTCGTTGATCGACACATATTCGTTTTCGGGTATCGAATCTGTCGGAACAATTGATGTCCACTTTTTAGCTTACTGTCATCCATTAGCTGATATCACCGTAACATCCGTAACATAATATATCTGACGGCGTTCGTCAGATTCGGAACTTTTCTTTAGTAACCTGCATTTGGAACTGCCACTTAAAAATTCTCGCTTCCTAGTCAAAACTTTTAACCACTGCTTTCGTCCAGTTAGTTGAAGTTTTTGGATAAAAAAAATTCAATAAAAGATTAAAACTTCAGCCCCATGCTGACACTTTGCGACCACTTCGCGTTTGCTGTGTATGTCAAGCTTAAAAACTTCACGTGTTGGTTGATTTTTACCTCCGTAAATTACATCTGATTCGTAAGCCAACATCATCTCCCCACCTCTGTGACGACCGTGAGCCGGGTCTGACATCAAAATTTAAACAGTAGTAAAAGTTTTGCACAACGTTTCCTGTCAGCTGACATCCGACCTCTCAACGGCGCAAAACCCCTATATCCAATTCCAAACAGAAGAATTTCTTCCAAACTCGTTTTGACACGGCAGACACGATGTGGGGTTTCACCTCCTCCCACAAAATCCTTCTTTTTTAAAATACAAGTTGAAGAAGTTGAAGCCTGGTACAATGCACACTGCACTTCCTGAATTCCAGCCAAGCTGAATGAGGGCAGACCTCTCTCTCTCTCTCTCTATCCCCCGTCTACATCCAAAACGGCGAAAAACAAGGACTCGGCGGGGAAGTGTAGTGGTTGGAAAACAATAAACTCTCACCGAAAACACGACAATTAAAGGTATTTAATTTTTCATTTTCCTCACAAGGAAAACTTTATTATTAATACAGACACAATTATAGAGTTTTTGGATCCGGTTTTTACTTCCTGCCATAGGAAATGTTCTGATGTTCTCTCGAGGTGCTTGCATGCACCAGTCTCGTCAGGCACTGCCAAAACTGCCTGAAGGCGGCACAGAGAGTTGTGCAGTTGTGTGTAAGTTTGGCCTGGTACAACAAGAACGCGAGACATTAGAAATCGATAGGCCAGTCAGCACCGAAGTATAGAGAAGTTTTGAAAAGTGAATGCCTTGTACTTCCTTGCTTTAGAGGAAGTTTGGTTGAATAACCGAATAACGATATGCCGAACGGTGCAGTAGATCATCTGTCTGGGAAAGTTGAACCGATTTTTTTTTCCAAAGTTGAACTTTGCATATCATGATAGAAAAAAAAACATCATGTGACAAAATTTAATGTTTTACAGTAAAAGCTTCGTGAAAGCGTTTTCTATTTTGAAAAATATTAAATTATATAGTTGAAGATGCTTATTTCAAATAACAGACTAAAGTGGTAATTTTTATACGATAGATGGAGGAGATGAAAGTATAGAGTTGATAGTTCCGTTAGAGTACGGCAGTGTGTAAATTGCACATATGCCTTCCTTCAAATAACAACCGAAGTGTGGTAAAAATCGGTAGAACTGTTTCAAACACATCGTTGGTACTTGAGCGGTCGGCGTTCATATCTTTTTGCCAGTGGTGGCGGGGGGGGGGAGTGGGGGCACCCCTCACCATCCCTCTCCAAAGGGGGAGTTTGGTAAAGATAGATGAAAAAACCGATTTGTACCTTCCTTAAAAGTTGTCCTAGCTCGCTATCTACTATCTATATGCAATTTTCACGCTGCCGTACTCTAACGGAACTATCAACTCTATACTTTCATCTCCTTCATCTATCGTATAAAAATTACCACTTTAGTCTATTATTTGAAATTAGCATCTTCAACTATGTAAATCGTTTACTTCACGCAGAAGTAATACTAAACATATAGTCAAAGTATTAAATTATATCCAACCGGGGTATGTAATATTTACTTATAATTATGTGGAATTCACCATCGCAGGATGTTAGTGGAGACCACATGAACGGAGGATGATATACACCGAGCTATGATCCAATGCAAGACAATTGGAAATCGAAAAATGAAGAGTGGATAAGTGAGAGAAATTAATTATGACGAAAAAAAGAGTGCCACCTACACTTCAACCACTGTACTATCTCCACTGCTCTCACCATGCTTCATACAATGAAGCATGCTATAAATGTTTGGTTTGCGTGCAGAAATAAAAAAAAAACACAATTTGAAAACATATGGGGAAACATTTCGCTGGTTATTCTGTAGTTTATTAAAAGTCGATCAGTGGCGAGAGCGCAAGAAGTAAAACATGTCGAGCATACGCCGACAGATACCATCTTAGGTTGAAGAAATATTGCAGGGGAAAATCAACTCAGTAGCATGAATCTTTTCTCCTGAAAGAACTGGATTGGGGAAGTCAAATCAAAGCGTTTTTTGCATGATAACTTGTATGGAATCGTCGATTCGTCTTGGTTACATAATGTGATCCCTGGTATTCTGGCGCCGATTGCCGTTGCCGATTTTCAAAGAAACCATCCATAAATGATGGCGCATACTTTAGACAAATATGACTCCCCCTCGTAGCATCGTTTGCTATACCAAATACACGGCCAATCACAACATCTGAAACTTTCCGCCCCTTCCCCTCAAAATGCTACGTTATTTACGCATGTTTACAAACACTTTGGAACATACCATACTCATATTTTACACTTTGCAGGTCACCTCCCCCCTCACTTAATCAATACCGTTTTCTAAACTGAACAATAATAATGTTACCAAACAAAGTTAACAAATTTTGGGACCAGCATTTTCTGTAACCTCATTCTGACTAGTTGAAATACGCTTACCTAGCGCCCAATATAGACAAAAATACTGAATATTTAATTATTTTAGAAGATTGAAAAGTTGTGAATAAAATTTTGTTATGACCTTTCAAACAATTTTCGTCACTACCCGAGTAGCACATTTCCGTCACAATAAGTTGCAGCAACTTGTTTATGACTGATACAAGTTGTATAGAAGTTGCCACATCTGATTTATGACAAGCGTGCTACTAGGGTACCCGTTTTGAAAGTCATATGGTACGTTTAGGTATATTTTATGCATGTTAAAAAAAAATTTGCATGAATTTGAAAGAAACATTTTTTATTCCTTGATTTGTTTTCCGTCGATCTTGTTTTCCGTGCTGAGCACCAATGCTACCAACCCCAGGGTGGTAGCTCCCACACCTGGACCCTACCTATCCAACGACCAACGGCTTTACTTCCCTTCCGAAGGAAGGCGTGATCAGAGATGTTATGCCTCAGAACTTCCCGGTGGCGCCGACTGGGATTGAACCCAACCCTGCTGGCGTGAGAGGTAATCAAGCTTACCACTACACCATCGGTGCCGCTACTGTTAAAAATAATGATTGATTATTCATTTCCGTTAATAGTTATACATTTCATTTCAACTTGCTCGGTGCTCCTACTTTAAAAAAGAGAATTTTTTTCTGATAATAAATAGTTAGTAAAGTTTATGTCAGCAAGCATCATTTTGAAGAAACATCAATGATATTTATTTATCTTAGACACCTGATAAATAAAATCCTTATTTATCATCAACTTTTACCTTCGCTGATATATTAGGTTAGTGCCTAGCCTTTCATCAAATTGCTCAATTATTCATCATTAAATCAAATTCCAGGTTCATATGAACCATTTCAATCCATTATCCAGGGTAAATGAGCAATTCATGCTAGGCATTAATATTTACTTGACTTTTAACTCCTGGAGTTATTTCATCAACGGTGTTTCCGTGAGAGCACTGGTTGTAGGTAGCTTCAAGTGCTTGAAAAGCACACATGGGATGGCGATGGAAGTTCGGATAGTCATGGCCTAGTTAGTACGTTTGATGGCAACGTCCCTCTTTTTGTAGTTTCAGTTTGTATTTCTTCTTGGTACTCATAAGCGTTGGGGGTGGAAGTAAAGTCGAATAGGTATCTATTATGTTTTATTGTGTACCCTGTGTGTATTTTGATTTGCTGCCTTTTTTGTTGCATATGTTGTTCTAGTTTACCGTACATGCGTGATAAGGAGCAATGTCAAAATTAAAAAAAAATCTTAAAAATTTCGTTTTCGAGTTTTTTATTATTTATTTATTTATTTGTCTCTCAGAGTCTGAAACTATGCTAATCATAGATTGAGTTTCCACTTGCTGCAATTACGGCCTCGACATGCTTCCGGAATGCACGGCAGGTTCTAATAATGTAGTCTGGATCGATTTCTCTCCAGGTACGGGTCAATGTTTGTCTGAGGCTTGCTGTACTCGGGTGGCATTTAGAATAGGCCTTGGCCTTCATGACGCGCCATATTGAGTAATCCAGCGGATTAAGATCGGGGCTGGATGGCGGCCAAATATCCTTCGTCCAGAACGGAAGATGTTCCTGCAACCACTTCTGAGTGCGGTCCGAAGTGTGGCACGGATCTTATTGAAATACAACATTTGGTTTCGGACCGTACTGTTCTTTGATACACGGAAGAACATATTTACTTAAAATTCCGAATCCCGAAACAAAAAAAGAAACGATGGCAAGTGAACTCCAAAAAAAGACTAGCCCAAGTTGAGTCCGATAAAGACAAAATCATAGCTGAACTTCACACGGAAATCGAGGCATTGAAAGCCCACGTACAGACCCTGATGAATGAGCGTGAGGACAAATCCCGCAGTGATTCACGAACGAGAGAAAAACTCGCAGCAAACAATTTGAAATACCAAACACCTGGCCCTGCGGAACCGAATACCTGTCTCAACAACAAAGGACAAAACAGCCGACAATCGCGAAAAGACAAACCTTTCAAATCTCCTCCATCCGATCAAAAAAAAACAGTCGTAAACCCGATAATCTGGCCCCACTTGAACACGACAAACGAATACGAAGCCGAAGTGGGAAACATTTGATGCTTCTATCACCAACAGATTACAACCAAAACCGGGGTAAGCCTCTTCTTCTTGTTCCTGTTGGGTCGCTTTCTAGAACCATTTTCACTGGGTCGTCGTGCGGCATTCTTACGACGTGCCCAGCCCACCGTAGTCGCCTATTTTTTGCAATTTGGACGATGGATGGTTCTCCCAGCCGCTGGTGCAATTCGTGGTTCATTCGCCTCCTCCACGTTCCGTCATCCATCTGCACTCCACCGTAGATGGTACGCAACACCTTCCGTTCGAAAACACCAAGGGCGCGTTGGTCCTCCTCGAGAATAGTCCAGGTCTCGTGGCCGTAGAAGACCACCGGTCTAATCAGCGTCTTGTAGACAGTCAACTTCGTGCGGCGGCGAATTTTATTCGACCGGAGCGTCCTCCGAAGTCCAAAGTAGGCACGATTCCCTGCCATAATGCGTCTTGGAATTTTTCTGCTGGTATCATTTTCGGCGGTCACCAGTGAGCCCAAATACACGAACTCATCGACCACCTCGATTTCGTCACCGTCAATCTGAACTCGGGGTGGGAGGCTAACGTTGTCTTCCCTAGAACCTCTTCCTTTCATGTATTTTGTCTTTGATGCGTTGATGGAAAGTCCAATCCGTCTAGCTTCAGACTTCAGTCTGTTGTACGTTTCCGCCATCATCTCAAAGTTCCGTGCCATAATGTCAATGTCATCGGTGAAGCCAAGGAGCTGGATGGACTTCCTGAATATCGTGCCACTCGTGTCTATCCCAGCTCTTCTGATCACACCTTCTAACGCGATGTTGAACAGCAGACACGAAAGTCCATCACCCTGCCGTAACCCCCTTCGAGATTCAAAGGGACTCGAGAGTGTCCCCGATACTCGAACAACGCACATCACTCGATCCATCGTTGCCTTGACTCTCGCCTTGAGTCTCGACTCTAGTAGTTGTGAAACGAGCAACAATCCCAGAGGCAATATTCATCACGCAGAACTGTCCTATTGGGAGTTGACGAATCGGTACGCATGGACGCAAGCTAGATGCCGTTATTGTCAAGGAACCAGCCTCATGAACTCATCAGTCCCAGACGCCAGTATCGCTTCCAGCCAAACCAAGTTTATCAATGGCTAACATAACATCTACAACAGCATCTTCATCAACCTCGGAGGACGGATTTGGCTCTACCGATAGATCCCTCGCATTTCAATGGAATCTTCGCAGACTACGTGGCAACGCTTGCGAATAGAAACAACTCATCACATATCATCAACCTGCGGTGATAGCACTTCAAGAGACGATGGTAAACTCATAAACTATACCCGCCAATTTCATTGGGAAGGATTATACACTACTACTCGAGAACGGTCCCAACCATCTGTGGATTCATGAAGTCGGCCTCGCAGTACGTGAAGGGGTCCCATTCGAGAGACTTCAGATGCAGACCACTTTACAGGCGATCGCTGTTCGGATCTATCTACCGCAAAACATTACAGTGATCTCAATCTATTTGCCTCCCAATTCTCGCCAAATTAATGACCAACTGGAAAATCTCTTCGAGCAACTACCAGAACTAGTGTTAGCATTTGGAGACTTCAACGCCCATCATCCAGCATGGGGCTCCCGCAGCACAGATGCTCTGGGGCGCTTCATCGCAGAAAATACTTTGACGAGGAGGCTCGTTATTTTAAATGATGGATCCCCCACTCGCATGAACCCAGCCACTGGCTCCATGTCATCTATAGACCTCTCATTATGCTCCGATACACTCGCGCCCCGACTGTCTTGGCGAGTACTACCAGACACTCACAACAGTGATCACTTTCCAATCGGAATATATATCCCAGGCTGGTCAGTTTTCCCTGAAACAAGGCAAAAATGGTTGTACGACCGAGCAGATTGGGCAAAGTACGAACGACTAACTTCAATGTCCATTCGGCCTGGCGTTTTGGTTGATTTGGACTCCTTTGTCGACCGAATAGTAACTGCAGCAAAAGCAAGCATCCCACGCACGAGCGGAAAAAATTGGTCCCAAAGCAGTGCCATGGTGGTGCCCTGAAGTTAAAGCGGCTACTAAACGACGAAGAAAAATGCTATGAACCCTAAGACGCCTTGCTGACGATGACCCGAAAAAAATCGATGCATTACAGGCTTTTCAGGAAGCCTGAGCAACGATCCGTGACGCTAAAAGTCTATCATGGGAAAACTTCGTCGCGAAGATCTCTCCTACCAGTTCAACGACGGAGCTTTGGCAGTCCATCAATACCTTGCGTGGCAAACGCCGTTACACCACTATAGCTATCAGACAACCATCAGATCCAACCGATGATCCCTTAAAAGTAGCTGAAATACTGGCCCAGCACGACGCTGAGAGGTCGGCAACTTCCAACTACTCAACAACATTCCAAATAGCGAAGGAGAAAGCCGAACGTAAATATTCTGATCCATCAATAGACGAGCATAACGGATACAATACTGATTTTACATTAGATGAACTCTTGTGGGCCCTTGAAAAGGTACGCGGCCTCTCTACGGGTCCCGACTCCGTGGGCTACCCCATGCTCCAACGACTACCTTTTTCAGTAAAAACCGCACTACTAGAGTTGTTTAATCGCATTTGGCACAGTGACGTCTTCCCAAGCAACTGGCGTACGGGGATCATCGTACCAATTCCGAAGCCAAATTCCACTGAGACCGGACCTGCTACTTTTTGACCCATCACACTTTTAAGTTGTATATCTAAAGTATTTGAAAGGATGGTCAACCGGCGACTAATTACGGAATTAGAAACGAAAGGACGACTGGATAAGCGACAACACGCTTTCCGATCCGGAGACGGCACCGAAACTCATTTCGCTATTTACCCGGAAAAGACGAGCACTGTCTAATTGCGTCTCTGGACCTGTCAAAGGCATATGACATCACCTGGAGACATGGGATTTTACGGACACTAAAGAAATGGTGCTTTTCTGGACGCATGTACATCATTCTGAAAAGCTTCCTATCGGACCGCTCTTTTCAAGTAGCCGTAGCGGGAAAAACTCTCACACCTGTCTACATTGGAGAATGGAGTCCCACAAGGCTCGGTTCTGTCTGTGACTTTGTTCCTCGTGGCTATCCAATCGATTTTCCGGGTGGTTCCAAATGGTGTCAAGGTTCTCCTTTATGCCGACGACATCCTTTTTTATCGTAGTAAGCCAAAACTTAGGTCGAAAGCTTCAAATTGCTGTCAACGCGGTGGTCAAATGGGCGATAAGCATTGGTTTTTCTATATCATCTAACAAATCAAACATCTTTTACGGTAGCCCTAATGTTCGTCACTAGCCCAAGAAAGATATAACCATAGATCACATCCCAGTACCTAGAACAAAGCGGCTCAAAATTCTAGGTGTCACGCTAGACCAGACTTTCACCTTTAGAGCGCACTGTACTCAGAATGTCAAAAACTGCGCCACGCGAGTATGAATCCTGACCATGGTTGGATCAAGACTTCCCCGAGGCTCCCGTCGCTCACTGCTGCAGGTAGGATCTGCAATCATTACTTCACGCCTTCTTTTTTTTTTTTTTATATTAATTTATTTGTACAGGCTCAATCGAATAAACTTTACAGAGCCGAGTTATCATTTGCATTATACATGATTCATGTCTTAAATCTAGAGTTAAAGGAATTGAACCGATTACTCGCGGTCGTCTCGAGGTTAGTGGAGATTTACAATTTTTTGGATGGGGAAAGGGAGAAGGAGGTTTGAAATATGGTTTATTATACAAATATTTAATTAATCCTAAAACATGAACTTATTTCTATTCATCTTGAAGACAAACATTAAAAAAAAACTACACGCACAATACACAAACTAAACACAAGGTTAATCAAACTTACAATCTAAGGTTAGTATTCTTAAAGTAAACATATATGAGTTTCATAAACTCCAGATCACGTCTAGCCAAAATATCCCGAACTGGAACATTAGGTTGTCTACCTCGAGCCCGAAGGGAATCGCATAGCTCAGATCTGACTCCACGATGCTCAGCACAAGACCAAAGGATGTGATCGGCGTCTTGGTAACCTTGTCCACATTCACAGAGATTGCTGTCTCCCAGCCCAACACGAAACAAGTGAGCGTTTAACGAATAGTGATTGGACATGAGGCGAGACATCAGACGAATGAAGTCTCGACCCACATCCAACCCCTTGAACCAAGGACTCTTCGACACCTTAGGGATGATCGAATATAGCCATCGTCCCAAACTCCCTTCACTCCATTGATGTTGCCAGCTAACGAGTGACTGTTGACGATAAATGAAGAAAAATTCGTTGTAGGCGATTTGTCGATCGTAAATATCGCCTTCCATAGCGCCCACCTTAGCAAGTGAGTCCGCCATCTCATTGCCCGGAATCGAGCAATGAGATGGGACCCATGCAAAGGTGATGACAAAAGATCTTAAAGATAAAGCACTTAAAAGCTCTCGTATTTTCATGAGAAAATACGAGGAGTGCTTTACCGGCCTCATGGATCGAATAGTCTCGACAGAACTGAGACTATCCGTAAAAATAAAATAGTGATCTGGTGCAAGTGAGGCAATCGTTTCTAGCGTATAGTGTATTGCCGCCAGTTCAGCAACATATACGGAACAAGGAGCTTGAAGCATTCGAGAGGCGCTATGAAATTCGTTAAAAATACCAAAACCAGCGGACGACTCTATTAGTGATCCATCTGTGAAGAACGATCTTGCGGAATCAACTTGGCCAAACTTTGCAGCGTGAATTGACGGAACAATCATGGAACGATGATGTTCTGGGATCCCACGAATCTCCCGCGTCATAGATAAATCAAAACTAACTGAATTGCCGAAGTCAGAGAAGCATACACGATGAGGATTATGCTGTGAAGGGCTGACATCCTGAGTTATGTACACGTAGTACAATGACATAAAACGAGTTTGAGGGTTTAGCTCAAGAAGCTTCTCAAAGTTTTCGATTACCAGTGGGTTCATAACTTCACAACGGGTGAGGAGCCTGAGGGACAATTCCGAAAACCGATCCGATAGTGGCAACATGCCCGCCAACACTTCGAGACTCATCGTATGAGTCGAGTGCATGCATCCTAACGCGATACGAAGACAACGATACTGGATACGTTCCAGTTTGATGATGTGAGTTTTAGCCGCCGACTGGAAGCAAAAACTACCGTACTCTAAAACCGATAAAATCGTTGTCCGGTACAACGTTAGAAGATCTTGCGGATGAGCTCCCCACCACGTTCCGGTAATTGTTCGGAGAAAATTGATCCTTTGTTGGCATTTTCGTCTCAGATACTCAATGTGGGATCTCCAGGTGCATTTGGAATCGAACCAGACCCCAAGATATTTGAAAGACATGGAATGAGTGATCGGTTTACCCAAAAGTTGAAGCTTTGGTTGTGCTGGGCTATGCTTCCTAGAAAAAACGACCAACTCAGTTTTCTCCGTGGAGAATTCGATACCTAGCTACTTCACGCCTTCTGTACGGAATAGGTCTTTTTTTTTTTTTTTTTTATACAGGGGGGAATCTGCTCACAGACACCTGAGAAGGAACTCAGGGTGTGGGGATGGGAGAATTTCACTCCCGACCCACTAAACCTTACCCTGTGCGCTTGGCCCTTGGCCTCCCCGGAACCGCCCGAAGGCATTACTTCGTGGGAGGGGCCGCTGTAGCGCTATGGCGCCTCTCTAGCAATACTCTAACGATCTGGTCGAGCAGTAGGTAACTGCTGCTCGGCTCGCCACTGTCGTTGTAATACCGAAACTATGTGGGTGACCGCAGTCACCACCGCGCTCCAGTTCTCGGTGGTACCACACATCCTATGAACGATGTTGTCCGGACTGGTATCCGCTCCGCATATCGCTAGCATAGCGCTCGATACTGGCTCGAAACGTGGACAGGCAAACACGACGTGTTCGGCGGTCTCCTCGACACCAGCACATGTGGGGCAGGTGGGAGTACTTGCATGTCCGAACCTATGCAGGTAGCTCCTAAAGCAGCCATGGCCTGACAGGAACTGTGTCAGGTGGAAGTTTACTTCCCCATGGCGCCTGTTGACCCAGCTTGATACGGAAGGTATCAAGCGGTAAGTCCACCTCCCCTTTATGGAGTTTTCCCACTCCGATTGCCATCTCGCGGTCGACACAACTCGCGCGTTGTTGCGCACCCCTCGAACGGTCCTCGCGTCATAGCACGCCACAACCTCCCTAATGATAAGGCTGATTGGCATCATCCCTGCTATGACACAGACGGCCTCTCTCGAGATAGTGCGGTATGCACTGGCCACCCTTAAGCACATTAGCCTGTGTGTACTCTCTAATTTCTGCCTGTGGCAGTCAATATCCAGTACCGCAGCCCACGCAGGGCCGCCGTATCTGAGGATAGATACTACGACCCCAGCGAGGAGCCTGCGCTTACTGGCATTCACTGCCGAGCTGTTTGACATCATACGGGATAATGCCCCCACAGCCATAGACGCTCTCTTGCAGGCGTACTTGACGTGGCAGCCGAAGCTGAGCTTATCGTCGAGCATGACCCCCAAGAGTTTTAGAGAGCGCACAGACCTAATTGTGCTTCCGCCGACTGTCAACGTTGCATGCTGTACTGACATGCGATTGTTGACTACGACCACTTCCGTCTTGTGATGGGCGAGCTCCAGTTTCCTGGTTCTCATCCATTCCTCCACAAGCCTGACGCAGTGGGCCGCTGTCAGCTCTACCTCCTCGAGGGATTCCCCGCAGACTACCAGCGTGACATCGTCGGCAAAACCTACAATTTTCACGCCTACCGGGAATTTTATCCTCAACAGTCCATCGTACATGACGTTCCATAACACCGGGCCCAGGATGGAGCCTTGTGGCACACCTGCGGTGACTCTAACGCATTTTTCGCCATCTTCTGTGTCGTACGTCAACACACGATTCTGGAAGTAGCTTTCCAGAATCTTATACAGCCCTCCGGGAATTTGGAGCTGGTGTAGCGAGCGGGCTATCGCCCCCCAGCACGCGCTGTTGAACGCGTTCTTCACGTCTAAGGTTAGCACCGCGCAGTAGCGAATGCCCCTTCGTTTCCGATGGACCACCTCTGCCGTCTGGATGACGTCGCGGATGGCGTCCACCGTGGATCTGCCCTTTCGGAACCCGTACTGGCTGCTTGACAGGCCGTCTACACCTTCGGTGTAGGCCGACAGCCTGTTGAGGATGACCCTCTCAAGCAGTTTCCCAGTTGTGTCCAGCAAACAGATGGGTCTGTATGCTGACGGGTCCCCAGGGGGTTTTCCTGGCTTCGGAAGCAGCACCAGCTTCTGCCGCTTCCACGCGTCTGGGAAGACGCCTACGTCCAGACAAGTCTGAAAAACAGAACGGAACATGTCTGGATTTTCCGCAACGGCCGCCCTCAGAGCCACAACCGGGATCCCATCTGGGCCCGGGGCCTTGCCCACCACCAGCGACCTGGCAATACCGCCAAGTTCACTGTTCGTCACTCTAGACACTTCTCCCTGATCCGCGCCTGGGATCCGCGGCCAGGAGTCTACGTCCCTACGCGGGAACAGGAACCCAACGATCGGAGCCAGTACCGCTGGTGATCTCTCCGGGGGTGCCGTCACGCCGCGGGTCTTTGCCATGACCACTTTGTAAGCATCCCCCCATGGGTTCGTGTTGGCGCTTTGGCATAGGCTGTCAAAGCACGCGCGCTTGCGTCTGGCGATCTCTTTATTGAGGGCTGCCTTAGCCGCTCGGAGAGCGACGCGGCGTTCCTCGCGAGATTCAGTCGTACGAGCTCGTTGCATCCTCCTTCTCGCCTGGAGGCAAGACGCCCTGAGGATAGCAATCGACTCGCTCCACCAGTACACCGGTCTGTGGCCATGCCTGGGATAGGCTCTCCTAGGCATGGTTGTATCGCACGCCCTTGTCAGTGCTGCTACCAGTTCTTCCCCCGTCAGATCCGGGGTTATTCGCTCCCGCCTCAGTGCTTCGCCGAAGACCTCCTCCTCGAAGAACGACGTCCGCCAGCCTCGAGCGCAGGAAGAATTTCCTCCTGCCACTCGCCTCTCACCTGGCCCCACACTGTACCGAATCGCCTGATGGTCACTATGGGTGTAACCCTCATCGACCCTCCAGTGTAGGTTGCCCCCCAAACTCGGGCTGCAGTATGTCACGTCGATGACGGATTCTGCACCATTCCTTCTGTAGGTACTGACCGAGCCGGTGTTGGATAGTACAACGTCCAGCTTGGCCATTGCCTCCAGTAGAATGCATCCTCTCTGGTTGGTGTGGTGGCTACCCCACTCTACCGCCCATGCGTTAAAGTCGCCCGCAATGACCACCGGTCTTAGGCCGACAAGTACCGTAGTCAGTCTGTCCACCATCTGCGAGAATTGCTCGATAGACCACCTGGGCGGAGCATAGCAGCTACTTAAGTATACTCCGTTAACCCTGGCGATCACGAATCCCTCGCTCGAGTTGGACACGACTACCTCCTGAATGGGGAAGCTCCCCATCGTGCATATCGCCGCCATCCCCGACGCTTCCGTGACCCAATTCCCGTTGCCGGTTGGGACGCGGCACGGGTCAGAGATGATTGCGACATCCGCTCCCCATTCCACTGCCGATTGCCACAGCAGTTGCTGGGCAGCCGAACAGTGGTTCAGGTTCAACTGCGCTACCTCGAACATGGCTGAGCATTGCTCTTTGCCTTAGCAGCATTGCTCTTGGACCCCGGGCAGCGGGGGCCACCTGCCATGTGGTTGGTAGGGGTATTCCCCTTCTCCGCGCATATAGTGCACCTCGGCGGCTTTTGGCAACCTCGCGCCTTATGGCCCTCCAAGCCGCACCATCTGCAAAGCTTGCTCCTGTCGGTGTTCTTACAGTCACGGGCCACATGGCCCTGACCGAAGCACCTAAAGCAAGCCGTCACCGGTCGGGGAATACTGACGGGGCAGACCGACCAGCCCACTCGCACCCTCCCTGCGGCTACCGCCTTTCTGGCCTCAGCTGCAGAGAGCCTGATGGTAGCCACTTGGGTGGAGAACAGTCCCTTCCTCAAGGTAATCGCTGATTGCGGTACCTCGACTTGGCACTGTTCCCGGAGCGCCGTGACTATCTCGGTCGCCTCCGTCACTTCGTCCAGGTCCTTGACCTGGATGGTGATAGTCGAGCCTAGCGACTTCACCTGCACCCCAGAACCAACAACCTCCTTTGCCAGTTTCTGGTAGGTTGGTCCCTGGTCCTTAGCACCACGTTTGAGCACCAGGAGCATCTCGCCTGTACGAGTGCGCCTGATGCTCCTCACGTTACTGCCCATCTCCACAAGGCGCTCGTCCGTTCTCATTTTCTTCAAGACTTCCGCGTATTTCGACGCGTCCGTCTTGAAGATGAGAGCTTCGCCCTTGTTCCTGGTCCGGGCAGCACTGCTCTTGGGGGCAGTTTTGTCCGGGGGTTTCGGGGGTTTCGGGGGTTTCGGGGGGGTACCCTTCTTACCGCCCTGCTTCCCGCCCTTGGAGCCGCTAGGTTTCTCAGTATTTCTATTGGCTATTCCAGCCCTCTTCTTCGGTACGTCCACTGAAGCATTGGACTGATGGGCAACCGCCGCACTCTCCACCTGCACAGAGACTTTCCGTCTCTTAGGGCGTGCTGCGCCCTTTACTGGCGAAGGTGAGGGCCGATTTCGCTTCTGTCCCTGCGTAACGGCAAAGTGGAGGGCCTCGCTGGACATCGTATTGTTGCCCGCGAAGTTGAAGGCGTCCGTCTGGGTAGACTTCGGTTCCTTCTGTTCCGCCCTCTCTGCGACCTCTAGTCGCTTCCTGAGCCGCTCGTGGTCGTCCTGGGCCTCGTTCACGGTTGCACGGAGCTGTCGCAAGGCCTGCTTTAGGTCCTTCGCGATGTTGCTCTTCGTACTCGTGAACTCTATTATGGCGTCGAGTTGTCCCGCGATTGCCAGCAGCCTAGGGAGGGGCCCAAAGCTATTCATAGTTCTGATTAGCCCGGGCCAGTCCTTCGGCTGCTCTTCCGGCTGTCCACCGATCCCGGCCGTTGTCTCTGCATCGCGCGGAGATTTCGACCGTGTGTTCGGCTCTCTGTGTTCAGGAGATCTGGGTAGACCTCCCTTCGCGAACGGGTTCGCGGTCGCCTCCTCGGCGACTTGTTCAACTGGGGTTTGGGGTTTTTGGTTTTGTTGATGATTGTTTGAAATCATCCCGACTGTTGGGTCCCCCTTAGACCGCTATCCTACCGTGCAAATGGAATAGTCGCTGATTGATCCCCATGGGTGCCTATGCGAGCAGTGAGGTCCATGACGAGGGTTGACATAGGCCTTCATGGGGCGTTATGTTCAGAGCCGGATCGCGTAAGACGGGAATAACTCAACCGAACCTATTCCCACCGCAGCCCCAACTGGGTGGCACGGCAGGAACGTATTCTAAGGCCTGCCAGGGTTTTATGGGACGGAGACAAACAAGGCATTAGCTCAAACGTCGTTTCGGCCGGTTCCACCCGACTCTACTAAGAGAATGAAATACCTTGAGTGCCAGCCCGTAGCGTGGTTTATGGTAAGTTTCCACTCAGTGTCCTACGTAATGCCAGTGTGTCAGTATACATACTTGCGATCTTACTGACATCGATCGCAAGGCACCTTCCGGCGCTTCCCCTCGTTTGTTGTTCGATTAGCCGACTGGATCAGTACCGCAGCACTGGTGGTCCATCGTTTCCAGGGTGCACCACGGGGAGGCGAACAACTTCACACCCCCACGGAATAGGTCTAGTTAGCAGAGGAGGCCATACGGCCCTTAAAATCCTCTCCCCAACCTACAACCGGATGATTAGACTCGCATCTGGAGCATTCGTCACAAGCCCTACACTCACTATCATGGCTGAATCTGGCATGCTACCATTTGACCTTCTGGTACTGCAATCGTTAGCACGGGTGACGATTCAGCTTTTAGAGAAAATTAGTGACGCCTCCGATCTTCCAGTCATTCAAAGAACATTACAGCTGTATACCGAAAAAACCAATTCAACTATTCCCAGAATCCGTCAGCGCAATAGGATCACAGAACGGCACTGGAATGTACCAAACCTACGATCGTCTGGGACGTTAAACAGATTATTAGGGCTGGAGACCCGCCAGAAAAAGTACGACCCATAGTACAGCATATAATCGAACGACACTTTCAAGGACACACCATACTTTACACCGATGGCTCCAAGAGTGACGATACAGTCAACACAGGCCTTTTTGGAGCTGGCTTTAGCAAATCCGTAGCCATCCCTCGTCAGTGCAGCGTGTACTCAGCAGAGGCCTATGCCCTCAACCTGGCACTCAAGAATTCATCCAAAAAAACCAATAGCTATCCTAACGGACTCAGCCAGCTGTCTTTATGCTCTCGAGTCCGGTAGGTCTACACATCCATGGATCGGAAGTATTGAAGCGGCAGTTCGTAACAAAAACATAAAATTCTGCTGGAAACCTGGTCATGCTGGTATTCAAAGAAATATTTCTGCAGACCGTCTAGCGGGTGAAGCTAGAAAGAACGAACCACATGATATCCCAATACCAGCCATGGACGCAGTAAGAGAAGTCCAAAGCGTTATACGAGAACGATGGGACCAACTATGGTTCAATTTGCGAGTCCGCATCGTGCTCTCTTGCCGTGCGGATCTATTTGCTTTTTGCTTAAGGAAGTGTTACTACTACCTAAAGCTACAACAAATTTAAACAGCACTTTTCAGTGCTCAACCTGTAAAAATTTTCTACCTTGTTCAACTCCTCTTATTCCTCTTCGATCCTTGTCTGGACCCTACCCGAGGTAATCCTTCTTGGATATCGATTTGGAAAATTCCTCTTCGATCCTTCAGATTCTTATAGTAATCTGCTTGGAAGTCGATTTGGATAATCGCATAATCGCACTTTTCAGTGCTCAACCTGTAAAAATTTTCTACCTTGTTCAACTCCTCTTATTCCTCTTCGATCCTTGTTTGGACCCTACCCGAGGTAATCCTTCTTGGATATCGATTTGGAAAATTCCTCTTCGATCCTTCAGATTCTTATAGTAATCTGCTTGGAAGTCGATTTGGATAAAAAATTTACTGCCGCCATGGTGCCTAAACGCAAAAGAAAGGGGCAAACTCTTGACCCCCCTTCTGAAGAAATTAATTTGAGTAATCAATTTGATTTGCTCACGGATGATGAGAATGATCCATCATCCAAGAAAAATTCTAGTAAACTTTCCCGGCTTAATGCCAAGAAGGAAAAGATTCCCCCTATTGTGATAACCACTACCGATTTCCATGCTCTTCGCATGGAACTTTTGAATTTCGTGAAAGTTAAGTTTTCACTACAAATTGGACGTCGGGGTGAATGCCGTGTATTGGCTGAAACCTTGGACGGATTTAAATGTCTTCTCAAGTATCTTACTGAGAAGAAGCACAAATTTTTTACTTACGACACCAAAACTGAACGTATGTTCAAGGTTGTCATGAAAGGACTGCCCAGTGGTGAATCCCTGGATCAGATCAAAGATGAACTGGCAAAATTACTTGGAGTTGTGCCACTCCAAGTAATCAAAATGAAAATGAAATCCCGTCCTGGCGATTCGCGCAACGGGATTTCTAATGATTTTTATTTAGTTCACTTCAAGTCTAGTGAACTAAACAACCTTAAGGCCTTAGAAAAAGCTAGCCTTATGCTCCATGTCCGAGTGAAGTGGGAACACTTCAGGAAGACTGGAGGAAATTTTCAAAACCTCACTCAGTGCCGTAAGTGCCAGGGATGGGGTCACGGAACTAAAAATTGCTACATGCCAGCTAAATGCATGAATTGTGGTGATTCCTCTCACGCAAAGGACGACTGTCCTGTGAAGGAAGATCCTAAGAAATTTAAATGTTCAAATTGTGGTGAAAACCACAAATCCAATTTTTGGGAACGTAAGACTCGCAAAGCGATCCTACAATCTCGTTCTAACCGACAGGTAGGAAACGCTCCACGTTTCCGACCAGGTATAAATTCCTCTGCTGTTAACAACGGTCAGCGAGGAACAAATTCTACATTCGTACCCGTAGGTACAAATATCACCCCTGCTTCAAATGTTTCATCTGTACCTACTCCCCTCGCTGCTAACAATGTTCAGCGAGTTAATGGAGCTACCTATGCTGCTATTGCAGCGGGTAGAAATCAAAATACTAACCAACGTTCTAACGGAAATTTTGACAATTTTGACTTAGGAAGCATTACTGCTCCTAAAATGGAATTTTTACAGAATTCATTAATTGACATGATTTCTGATATGCTTAAATCTAACTCCATGTTTGATGCTATTCAAACTGGAGTAAAATTTGCTAATAATATTGTCATGACTTTAAAATTCAGTAATGGATTTTAAAGCATTAAACATTTTAAATTGGAATGCTCGATCTCTTAAAGATAATGAAGACGAGCTATTTAATTTTTTGAGAGTTCATAACGTGCATATTGCCGTTATAACTGAAACTTTCCTTAAACCTGACCATAAGGTTAAGAAGGACGCAAATTACTTGATTTATAGAAATGATCGTCTTGATGGACCCTGTGGTGGCGTTGCCATCATTATTCATAGACGAATCAAGCATAAAATTCTTTCTTCATTTGAAACCAAAGTTTTTGAAACTTTGGGAGTTTCTGTTGAAACAAAATTTGGACAACTTACGTTTATAGCTGCCTATTTGCCATTCCAATGCGTAGGCCAGCAAAAGAATTTTCTCAAGGGTGACCTCCAGAAACTTACCCGTCATAGGTCTAAATTCTTCATTATTGGTGATTTTAATGCAAAACACCGCTCATGGAATAATGCTCAAAGCAATTCCAATGGTAATATTCTGTTTGATGATTGTTCTGCAGGTTATTACACTATTCAATATCCAAACAGCCCAACATGCTTTTCTTCTGCAAGAAATCCCTCAACTATTGATTTGGTCTTAACTGATTCATGTCATCTTTGTAGCCAATTGGTTACCCATGCTGACTTCGGTTCTGATCACCTTCCAGTAACTTTTGAAATATCCCAAGAAATAATTTCTAATCCCAACAGCTTTACTTTCAATTACCATAGGGCTGATTGGGAGCAATATCGAACATTTATGGAATATAACTTCGATCCAAACATTCCTTTGCAAACCAAAGATGAAATTAATTATGCTCTTGAATCTCTGACTACTTCTATAGTTGAAGCAAGAGCTGCCTCAGTACCAAAATGCGAGGTTAAATTCGATTCAATTATAATAGACGATGATCTTCAGCTATTGATCCGTCTTAAAAATGTCCGTAGGAGACAATATCAAAGAACACGCGATCCTGCCATGAAAGTTATCTGGCGGGATTTGCAAAAACAAATTAAAAAACGATTCTCTGCCCTGAGGAACAAAACTTTTGAAAATAATGTTTCTAAATTAGACCCGAGTTCCAAACCCTTTTGGAAACTCACAAAAATTTTGAAAAAACCTCAAAAGCCAATTCCAGCGCTTAAAGAAGGTGGTAAAATTTTGATCACAAATTTGGAAAAAGCTCAGAAACTTGCTAAGCAATTCGAGAGTTCCCATTATTTCAGTTTGGGTCTTACTAGTCCTATTGAGAATCAGGTTGCTCGGGATTTTCGGAATATTTTCTCTCGGGAAAATATTTTTGATGATTCCTGGGGGACTGATTTGGACGAAGTAAGGTCTATAACTAAAAAGTTTCAAAATATGAAAGCTCCAGGTGATGATGGAATTTTCTATATCCTCATCAAAAAACTCCCAGAGAGTACCTTGTCTTTCCTGGTAAAATTATTTAACAGATGTTTCCATTTGGCATACTTTCCTGATAAATGGAAAAATGCAAAAGTTGTTCCAATTTTGAAGCCGGATAAAAATCCAGCTGAAGCTTCTACCTACCGTCCAATAAGTTTGCTTTCTTCAATAAGTAAACTTTTTGAAAAAATAATTTTGAATAGAATGATGCTTCACATCAATACGAACTCAATTTTTGCAGATGAGCAGTTTGGATTTCGCCATGGGCATTCAACTACTCATCAACTCTTGAGAGTTACCAATTTAATTCGTTCAAACAAATCTGAAGGCCACTCAACTGGAGTTGCTCTTCTAGACATAGAAAAAGCATTCGACAGTGTTTGGCATGAAGGTTTGATTGCTAAATTGAAAAAGTTTAATTTTCCACTTTATATTATGAAATTAGTTCAGAATTATTTAACTGACAGAACTCTGCAGGTAAATTACCAAAATTCCAAATCTAATCGACTACCTGTTAGAGCAGGAGTTCCTCAGGGTAGCATTCTTGGGCCTATATTGTATAACATTTTCACTTCGGACCTCCCTGATTTGCCTCAGGGTTGCCACAAATCTTTGTTCGCTGATGACACAGGCATTTCCGCTAAAGGAAGAAGTCTTCGTGTTATTTGCAGCAGACTTCAGAAAAGTTTAGATATTTTCTCTTCTTATTTACAAAAATGGAAGATTTCTCCCAACGCTTCCAAAACTCAACTTATAATATTTCCACATAAGCCCAGGGCTTCCTTTTTGAAACCTAGTAGTAGTCACATAGTCACTATGAACGGAGTTCCAATTTCCTGGTCAAACCAAGTGAAATATCTTGGATTAATACTTGACCATAAATTAACTTTTAAAGATCACATTGAGGGCATTCAAGCCAAATGTAACAAATATATAAAATGTTTGTATCCTCTTATAAACAGGAAATCCAAACTTTGCCTGACGAATAAAGTTTTAGTTATTTAGTTTTAAGCTATCAATTGTTATACTGACATGCAGGTTTAAAAAACCTGTTTAAAATACTGAATTGCCAAGACAGGAACAATGTAAAAACACTTAGATATATATCATAACAATTAAGGCTGGTAAGTTACTGTAGTAACTGGAGCACCTAGGTTAAAAATGAAATGTAATTTATTTTGAATTTGGAACAAATAAAGAGTTAAAAAAAAAAAAAAAAAAAAAAAAAAAAAAAAATGGTTCAATTTGCAGGACGTTGAGCTCCGCGAGATAAAATTCGACACAAGCCAATGGAAGGACAGCGCGAACCCCGCAGACCAACGGGTCCTAACCCGATTGAGAATAGGACATACGAGGCTCACCCACGAGTTCCTGATCAACAGAACAGACCCACCTTTATGCGAATGCTGCGGCTCCATCATCGACATACGTCATATAAATCTGGACTGCAGCAAATATCAAGATTCCCGATCACAATTCAACATTGACTCTTCAAGCCTGCAAGCAATACTCCACAATAATGATGCAGTAGAAAAAAACATCATTGCTTTCCTAAAAGAACTGATATGTACAACACATTGTAATTAATCCTATCTAGACATGAATGCACTATACAAGTGTAAAATGTCTCTAATAATAATATAATATAATATAATTCGAATGTTTATAACTATTAAGCTTTTTGCTTATTAAAATCACCAGATTTAGACGTTTTAAAGCTGAATAAAGGCTAACATGGTCTATGTACAGTAATTATTCAATTTAAGCTGAATAAAAATCGATTAAACAACACTTGTTAAGCATCAAACTGTTACTTGGGTACTGTTCAGCTTGAATTGTTACTTGGGTAGGCTCTCAGCACCTTATACGTGGTGTGATGGGAAGTGAATTTTGTTTTATTGAAACGTTGAATTAAATTCCTTGACAGTATATTTTTTCCCAAAATAACAGAGAACTCACCAATTCCGGTTTCATCAATTTCGAAAACAATGCTTCACTTTTGCCCACCTCCTACGGAAATAATAACAAAACAACTAAATGAAATATAAATTTAGCTTGACTGCATGCCAACCGAACACCCCCGCTCGACAGCTACACAGCGAAATAAATCAAACCAACACAAAGCCCAAAGTGGAGAGGAATTGTTCGTGTTCCAGTGTGCTGCTTGCCATCATCCTCTCGTTTTCCCTTGCTTCAGCATTGCAAGACATGGTTTCAGGATAAAATGCACTAAAAATTATTCCCGAAGTCGCTGCACTGACTCTGGTGCAGAGACAACCAACAATTGTCGCAACATTTCCGCCATCAACCCTTACTACTCGACGATTCCCATAATGCAACCACCCACCCACCGATGCTGCATATTGCTTAAACGACATGGGTGGAGTAATTTATATGCGTTTCAGTATGTATTCGAAATTGTAAATTAGAAATTAAAACATAAAGTTTAATAACAAAGTTTTTCACAGCCGATTACGCCGCTCATCCACCTTCAGGATTATTGCTTGTAGTTCTTCTGTATCGTAGGATGACATGGGGTAGGATTGGTCGGTGGGAAAACAGATTGGTCAGTTATTGTACCATTTGGATGTGGGAAGAATTTCCGTTCCACGATTGGCAGGGGGTGGAAGCCCGTACTGGGTAAGAAGAATATGAGAAATTGACCACGAGTTATTAAATCCCTTCTGGTGATGCAATCTGGATCAGGGATGAAATTGGAAATTTTGATAAATCAAGAGGATTTCATTTTCATTCGATTTTGCTGTCCACAGCTGTGTCCGGTAACGATTTGTGAAGTAACTAAACATTTATGCATGCACTTTATGGTTCATCAGTGCAACTTCAACCCTGACTGCGATGATGAGGTTGCGTCCTCTGTGCAACCGAGCGAAATCAATATTTTCTCTCATTCTTAGTAGTTATCCTAGCCCTTTATTAAATCTATAATGATCCATTCTGGTCGGTTGAAAGGCAGCAGGCTAGGCGGGAAGAATATTGGTATGGAAGCAAAGTCACATCCAGACATCGGGGAGCGATTGCTGCAGAATCCTGCCAAAGTATTCCTCCTCCGCAGCAGGACGAGGTTGGCTCGGTGTGAGAGACACGGGAAAACTATGCGGTTCACATAAATATGGAATAAAATGGAGTATTAGATTAAGTTCTCGCTACCCGTTGCCAGACAAGATTGGAACTGGCTGGTTGGCTGCTGCTGCTGCAAGACAGAGACCACCGAAAATGAGTGGGCAGTCCCGACGCCAAACTTTCCGTTGTCCGTGTGCTGAATGTATCTTTTGCTGACTGGTCGATCCCCGCCGTTCTCTTCGTCGAAAAGTTGGCCCCCACTAGCTAGTTGAGAAGGTGAGGAAGAAGCAATTCCCTGATTTATGTTTTGTGTATTTAGTTAAATGGCACTTCTGTCTATATTTCGTGTTCGCCTGTATAGATGAAAGCTTTTATACGATTTCCTCCCGTTCCGAGGGGAGTGAAAGCAAGCGCCGAGAATTTCATTTTCCGGATTACAATCCCATTCGGCAGGGCTTTTCTCTTGGTTTGGTTTAATGATGAGGGTGGAATTTTTCGGTGGTCGGAGCTCGAGTCGAGTTGAGTAGTACGAGGAATTTATAATACCTTATGCAAGGGCTAACAACGGGAGAGTGGATGATGGGATGGCAGAACCCGCAACAGCCGTTGTAACAACTAAATCGTTTTATATTTAGTCGTAAAGTTTTGTGCTTTCTGTATTGTTACCGTCTTTCCACTTCCGACAGGCGTTCTGGTCAGCTTAGAGACGGTAGAGATTTTCCGCAGATGATTAGTATGTGGAAGAGAAATTATGAATTACGAGCAAGATTTGCAGTTGGACTGAACTAGAGCGAAAAAAAAACCGACAACGGTCTTAATTGGAAAAGTTGCAGATATTGGAAATGTTTCGGAGGGTTTATTGTGAGGGAATTTGTTGGTACTTGTTTGATTTATGGCCTAAACCCGCGGGAAGTTTACTCCATCATCAGCATCTTGTGGATTTACTGCATTTCATTAATTATTCTCTGGAAGCAGTGGCTTGAATCATATATGACCAATCGCGACCAACTAGTAAGATTCATAGGAAAAAAAATCAGCCCTTTTATCACCTTGATTTGTTTTCCGTCGATCTTGTTTCCCTACTGAATACCAATCCTACCGACGCCAGGGAGGCAGTTCCCACACCTGGTCCCTACCTACCGACCCATCATCTTACGGACCGGGAACCAACGTCTTTACTTCCCGTGATTACAGATTGTATGCCTCAGAAAATCCCGACGGCGCCGACTGAGATTGAACCTAGGCCCACTGGAGTGAGAGGCAGTCACGCTTATCACTACACCATCAGTGCCACTCAACCCCCTATTCATGTCACATCGGGAGTCTGCCAAAGTTTGGATGCAAGCGAATCCGTTCAAGATGCCCCGAAGAAAGCTGGTTCCAGCAACCACACGGAAAGGTTGCTTTAGAATAATCCGTTCTCGGCACTCCCCGAAGAAGCAGATATACATCCAGTTGAGAAACGGGCAAAAGTGTCCCCACTGTTCACCTCGACGAAGGAACTCGCGTTACTCAGGAATGAGCTGGCTAAAAATCAAATCCATCCGCTGTTCAAGCTGTGCAGCACAGTGTTCACTCGGCTGTCGACAAAAGCAGGCCACTCTCGATGTGTGCTACGCGATCGTCTGTTTTCTCGGCAGCAACCATTGTGTGGTCCTCCTCATTGTTCTTCATCAGCAGTTCTTTCGGTCGATGCGTCGTCGACTTTGGAAAGCAACCGTTTCGTGATGAGTGTGTGAGTGCTGACCACGTTTTGTGTCCATTGCTGCAATGGACGCACTCTGACCCTCGTTGGCGTACAACAATTTGCCATACAATGAAACTACTGGAAGCGGCTCCATTTCTGATGGAGGATGCTTTTTGGATAGCGGAAGATAAAGTGTTTATTGTGTTGTACCTTTTTACTATAGTTTTAAGATGTATTGTATAGTGACCAAGAATCCTCGGCTCTGTAAAGTTAATTCGGTTGAGCCTTATCAAATAAATCATTAAACAAAAAAAAAAAAGCTGTGCAGCACGGGGATCAAAATCCCGTGCTCGACGCTGGCGGACTACAACGCTGTTGGCACATTTCTTCAGCTGAACCGGTTTGAGTTCTACACTCACGACGTACCAAACCACTGAAAATGGTGATCCGTGGTCTTCCAAATCTTCCTGTTGCGGAGATTAAAGCGGAACTGGAGCACTTTCAGCTGCAACCAATCAACATTTTTTCCAATTGCGAGACGTGATGAAACCAGTGCATTCCGGGACCAGTTGTACCTGGTGCACTTCGATAAGGGCTCCACCAGTGTGGCTGCTCTGCGGCTGATTCGCGCGCTGTGCAACATCGTGATTCAGTGGGAGCAGTATCGCCCTCGGCACCGTGACGTGACACAGTGCACTAATTGTCTGGCATTAGTGTACGGTACGAATAATTGTAACATGAAGCTGAACCTAAGTGCGTGAACTGTGATTCCAACCATCTGGGCAGCGATAGAAGATGTCCCAAGCAAGATCCGACAGCAGGCTTCCACCAAGCTAGTCGCCACCGCAATAATCGTGCTCGTATTATCTGCAGTACTTCAGGTTCGTTGTATGTTCCCGAGCCTAGCACCGCTTCCACTAAACCAGCGCCCCCTGTTGCGAAACCAACATCAGATCAAGCGGGCCCAGCCACCATTCAGTTCAGCTTCGCCTCACTGCCGCTGCGGCCCAGCTGAGCCATGGCTCTACTACCCCAAGATTATCGTACGCCCGTGCTGTGTCAGGTGAGTCAAAAGACAATTCTCCACTCACAAGCGACAAACTAGTGATCCTCGTGACTGAGGTGATTGTAATCTTGCGCACTACCAATACACTACCTAAACAGCTTCGTGCAGTTATGTCTCTCGTGCAAGAGTATGGACCGTGGACTTGTTCGCTCAAGAGCAAAATCATTGAGTTCGTTGATTTCCTCATTGGACATAGCATTGACATCGTCGTCATTACCGAAACACACCTGAAGCCGGAGATAAATGTTCACCTCCCCGATTTTCGGCTCGTAAGACTAGACCGGACCAGCCCCTGCGGTGGGTGTGGAAGTCTCCACTACTGCCCCCAAACAAGTCACCATCAGGGACGGGTCGGCAGCAGACCTGCGGAGAGACATCATCAGACTAACGCGACGCCGTGAAAAGTACATCATCGCTGGCGACCTGAACGTCAAACATCAGGCTTGGTGCAACAGTCGACGCAACCAAAACGGCACAATCCTGAACGACGTGCTGCAAGAGGCACACTACACCATAATAGCGCCGGACTCTCCCACTCGGTTGAGCTGGTCTGGTGTTCACTCCACCATCGACATCTTCGTCAGCAACATGGGAGACAACATCTCGCAACCTGTGACCCACCAGGAGCTGGGTTCGGACCACTATACGGTGGTGGCCGATGTGGGCTCATCCGTCAACCGATTCCAAGCTTCCCGACGCAACTACCAGCGTTCTGGCTTGCCTGTCTTGAAGACCCACTGTAATCGCCTAACAAAAACCATCCAAGCCAGGATGGTGGACCTTAGAAATCAGAACTTTGCTAACAGGATCCGCTCTCTTCCAGATTGTGCAAAACCCTTTTGGAAACTAACCAAAATCCTTAAAAATAAGCCATTCCACCACTGACCCCACTGGATAGTTCCGGCAACGCCATGGTTCATCTGATAGCTCCTGAAGAGAAGGCTGCCGCGATAGGTCAACACTTCGTCAGCTCCCATAATCTCGGACAAAACATCGTCAGCCCACCCTAATATTTTTCACGAGGAATCCGAGACTACGGCCTATATCAAATCATCTAAAAACATAAAGGCCCCAGGTTTCGACAACATCCTGAATCTGGAACTCAAACACTTGAGTTCCACATTCTGCTACCATCTGGCACTGATTTTTAATATGTGCCTCCGATTTGGCTACTTCCCCTCGTGTTGGCGGTCAGCTAAAGTCATACCCATCCGGAAACCTAGGAAGGATCCGTCCTCTCCTTCAAGTTATCGACCAATCAGCCTTCTCTCAGGGTTATCAAAACTGTTCGAAAGAGCAGTCTATAGCCGGCTCCTAACATGTGCCGAAGAAACCAAAACTCGAGAACAGTTTGGTTTTCGGAAAGGTCGTTCGACCGTCCACCAGCTGACTCGAGTGTGCCACAACGTTGAAGGTGGCGAACAAGCAGTAGCAACAGTAGCAGCAGCAGTAGTAGCAGCGGCAGCAGCAGGAACGGCAGCAGCAGTAGAGTCGTAGCAGCCGTTAGCGAGGCTCGAAATCTTGGTCCGGTCACGACATCGAGTAACAAACATTCTCAGACGGAACATATATGTTTCGAAAACATCTGCCATGGCGTTGTTGGACGTTGAAAAAGCGTTCGACAATGTCTGGCATGATGGCCTGGCATGGTTTCCTAGTGAAGATAATAAATAACTATCTATCGGAAAGGACGTTCCTAGAAAAGATCGAGGTAGGCCGTGCATTGATACTGACGTGTTTTGAATTTGCTGCTGCTTTATTTTCCGAGATGTTTATTGAAAATTTTGTGCAATAAGTCTTTTAGCTGGTGCATTTTGGACACCTGAAAACTTTTTCAATAATTTAGCGTGTGTTTATTAGTGCTGTGTTTGGTTATTAAAAAAAAATAGGATCGAAAGAGTTTTTAAGATGTCCGCGAGTGAACAAACCGGGTTTTTTCTTCCTTCGCCGCCGCCGTGAAACGTTGCGTCTCCGCTGAAAATTCTAATGTACGCTGTTGAATCGTGTCCGTTTGGGTTTTGTTACAAGTGCATAACGATCCGGAAGCCGGAAGTTACAAAATAAGTCCAGGAGGTAACGGTGATATCCAGTGGAAGTAGGTTAAAATCGAACGTGCAAATTTTCTCCTGCAAAGTGCTGCTGCCTGCAATCCAAAATCGACGCGCATCTATCGGAACCACTCACAAGGATTCGAGCGAGGAGGCAATTGATTTGCTTGTTTGCAGTTCCAGCTCGATGCCAGGCTGGCGGATCAGTCAGGAGTAGTAGTTTCCAGTGAAAGAAATGGTCTCCATCAAATAACTAAACATACCCACGAGCAATGACGAGGAACTGCATCCCAAACCCCATGATAAACAAGGAGCGGATGCATCCAATGAAACTTTTAAGCGCAAAAGAATCATTACCAACATAGGAAAAAAATTCGGTAAGATCCTTCCATTGCATTATTTTATGATTCTTCAATATTGTACAAATATTTACACATTACACACAACTACACATAGTTACTCGGAGCGTTTTATTTATTTATTTATTTGTTTATTGCCTTATATTTTGTAACTTAAGACTTATGTCTTTCTTCTGTTACATAGATTATATCAAAGTATAACAAGTGCCACAAGTATATTACAAAACAAACAAAAAATGATACGTAACACAAACTGAACTACATTTACTACTCAACTAAAATGCTCAATACATCCTCTCTTAAATGCTGTTAACGAATTTACATTAGTTAGACTATTGGGTAAAGAATTCCAGTGAACTACACCTCGCACGAAAAATGAGTTTCCGTACTTTGACGTGCGATGTCTTGGCAAAATGTATTAAATGGACCGATTGCTTTGTGAAGTTTGCAATTTTCTGTGTAGATAACCGGGTTGTTTTGTTCTCGACAGACTATGCAAAAATAAACAACAGCGTAGCTAGCCAAAGTTTACCAAAGGGCATCCTATTAGATGATGTTGCAGGTGAGAAACTCTAGAATATCTACCTAATTTAAAAACATATCGAACACATGAATTAAGAGCCACCTTAAGTTTATTGAACGTACCAGCAGATACATCATCGAAGAGAAAATCACATGCCAAAAAATAAGGAAAAAGGAGGCTTTTGAATAGTTTAATTTTAACATCAGTTTTAAGAAATGATGAGGTTATGTGAAGTGAACGTAAACAAGCATAAATTTTTCCACATTGTGACAACACATATTTATCCCATCCAAAATTGGACTGAATACGGATACCCAAGCTAGTAGCATTATCGACGTATTCAATTGTTTCATTGTCTAAAAGCAATGAAGGTTTTAATATATTTTGAAAAGAACTATTTGGATTAAAAATTGCGTTTGTTTTCTTGGAGTTCAAGCTAAGCATATTCTTTACACACCAATCTAGGATCCTCTTCAAGTATTCATTAATTTTCTGAGAAATTTCAGCAACAGAATTTCTTGCACAGTCAAAGAATACCTGAGCATCATCGGCAAACAGATAAAATTTACAATTCTTTATTACTTCAGGGAGATCATAAATGTACAATGAGAATAAGATTGGCCCCAGAATTGAATCCTGGGGAACCCCAGATGTTATGGAAATAAATTGAGAAAAATACTCCATTATTAAATACAGCCTGTGTTCGCATACTTAAATAAGAATTAATCAAGTTTGCGGAATGATCGGAATAACCAAAATTTGATCTGAGTTTTTGATATAAAATTCTATGCGACACAGTATCAAACGCTTTAGAAAAATCTAATAGTATTAGAACAACCGGGCGACCCTTGTCTACTACTAGACCTATATCATCAATTATTTTGAGCATAGATGTTTTAGTACTATGTTTCGAACGATAACCTGACTGAAATTGATTCAGAAGATTGTGTCTATTGATGTGATCGCAAATGTTCATCTTAACAATTTTTTCAAATACTTTCGATAATGCGCAAAGGATGCTAATAGGTCGCAAGTTTTCTAACGTGTTCAAATTAGCCTTTTTCTTAATTGGTATAATTTTTGATTTCTTCCAAGCATCTGGAAATACAAAAATAAAAAAATAAGTGTGTTATAGGTTCAATTAATAGAGGACAAATAGCCTTTAAAAATTTCATTGGTAGCATGTCGACTCCAAGAGCATTTGATTTGATGGAGTACATGACATTTATGACATCTACTTGATTTATTCTATCAAAATAGAAAAAATCGTGGTTAAACCCGTTTGAACCCGTAGAACTAAAACTTCGAATATTATTGTCGGAAAAATAATTGCTAAAGTTACGGTTTATTTCATCAGCCGTAAAGCTGTTCGATGATTGTTCATTTGCTTGACCGAATCCAAGTGCCCTGAGATTTTTCCACAATTCCTTAGGAGAAACCTTCGGATCAAGACGAGAAGCAAAATAATTTTGTTTTGCTATGCGTATCATCTTATTTTTGTGGTTTCGTGCTCTTTCAAACTCATGATGATCAACCACGTTGTTACTTAATTTCCATTGTTTGTATAATAAGTCATGATTAACGATGGCCCTACATATGCTTGAATTGAACCAAGGATTATTCTTTTTATTGCTAGGAGTAGTTTGGATTGGAACGAAAGTGTTATGGAGATCCGTCAAAACATTGTTAAAAAATTCTAACTGCAGGTTGGAGTCATCAACGTGATAAAAAGAGCTCCAATCAACCGAGTTAAAAGCTTCCACCAATGAATCAACTTGAATAGCATTGTAGTCACGATATTAGATTTTCTTTGAAGTATGTATGACACTGAAATCAAGGGATGCAAAAATTAAGTCATGGTTGGATAATACAGGTACTTCAATTTGGTTAAATCTCAACACTTTTGATGAATCATTAGCAATAATTAAATCCAATTGTTACGCTCCACTTCTGTGAAAGAATGTTGGCTCGTTACCCAATGAATATAAAGAGTGAGTGGTGAGCAGGTTACAAAGCCTGGCAGACTTTTCTGAATGATTGGTCAACAAGTTCGTGTTGAAATCACCCATTAAGAAAGCATTTTTATAGGCAAAACCATAAGACGACAGTAAATTATCCATTGTATCCGAGCAGTCAATTTCAGGAGGGTTGTAGCATGCAGTCATTAGAAGTTTGGTACGGTATGCCCACGCATCCTTCCGCCCCTGTAGATTCAAAAAATGTTCCAATTCATTTTCAAGAATCATCTTTGCGGCAAATACAACGCAGTAGGCCTGGCCGTATTGATGTTTATATCATATCTCAGATATGCTGTAAACATCAATTAGACAAAAAAAAAATGATTAGACCTCATCTAACCTAATCATTTTCCAAAATCCTTTCTCGTACTGGCTGCGTTTGTATTAGATTACATTAGATTAGATTAGATTAGATTATATTAGATTAGATTAGATTAGATTAGATCTATCGGAAAGGACGATTCGAGTCTCTCTGAATGGCACCACATCAATGCTTTCAACATCGGTGCCGGGGTTCCATTAGGAAGCATCCTTGACCCCATTCTATTCAACCTGTTCACCTCCGATATGCCAGCTCTCCCTGATGGTGGATCGTTGCCTCTGTTCGCAGATGACACGCCCATCGTCTATAAGGGTAGGGTCATAGGAGCTCTGACCGCCAAACTTCAGAGGGGCCTGGACGTCCTGTCTGAATATTTCAACAGATGGAAGATCCGTATCAACGAGGCAAAGACCCAGGTCATCATCATTTTACACTCAAAATTTCCCAGACTTGTTCCAACGGTGAATAATAAGATCAACCTGAACGGCACAGTGGTGGAATGGTCGAAAGAGGTAGTAGTCTACCTTGGCTCAACACTACACAGCAAGCTGATTTTCATGGAGCACGTTGATAAAACGAAAACCAAGTTTAACATCCTGATAATATCACTGTATCCGCTCATCAACAGGAGGTCTACCCTGTCCCTGAAAAATAAGCTTGCTGTCTATAAACAATTAATCCTTCCCGTAATCGAGTACGGTATGCAAATCTGGGAAAGTTGCACCAAATTCCATCACCTTAAGCTCAAAGGATCCAGAACAAGATCCTTAGGATGATCCTAAACAGTCCCCCGCGAACTAGAAATTCTGAGATCCACCTCCTGGCTCGAATTCAGACATTAGAAGAACGGAATGTTATTATCCTGGAAAGATTCAGAGACACCTGTCTGAGATCAACTCATCAGATCATACGTGATCTAGCACGTTAGGTTAAGTTATATTCGTAGTTAGCTAGGTTATCACTTTTTTCAATTCAAACATTACACACCCCCCACGGGGTACTCTGTAGACAAGTCGAAAAACGTAAATACGTAGTAGATTAGAATAACAAATTTAACAAGAATAAAGAGCCTGATAGGCTAATCAATTAAAAATTTAAAACAATGTAAAATCACACATAACAGAAATAAACGCAATTTAACTACATTACTATTACTAGCTACCAATTTTTACGAAATTCTGAGATCCACTGTATTATTTTGCTATGGAATGCCTGACGTGTACGGAACAACGTATGAACATCCAAGTAATCAGTCGGACATTGTTCCGTAGATGGGCAGCATCACGCCCGAAACCGGTCGACAGTAAGGTAAATTTTAATTTATTTTAAAATTGTAAGAACGATAAGTGTTGTGTCTTGTCTCGCGTCGCGTCTTGTGAATGTCAGTCTGTGTGGCTATTATATATGGCCTGCCTTAGCTCAGTCGGTAAAGGCGCAGCTACAAAGCAAGACCATGCTGGAGGTGGCTGGGTTCAATTCTCGGTCCGGTCTAGGAATTTTTCGGGTTGGAAAATTTCTCGACTTCCCTGGGCATGGAAGTATGATTGGACTTGCCACACAATTATACCAATATAAAAATGGTACAGGCATCGAAAGCTCTCAATTAATAACTGTGGAAGTGCATCTAGAACACTAAGTTGAGAGCACGCTATAAGCTAATATGCGATATGCAATAAGCTTGAAATGTGAAAAAGAAGAAGAAGAAGAAGAAGTGGCTATTCTGTCAAAGCTGGTGATAACATAAAAACGTTCATTTATTGAGACATTACTGGTGAAATATATAATGTAAATTGGCATTGATGACAGCGATGATGACTCAACATTGCGCTAGAAGGTGTTATATAACGTGCTGGCTTCAAAATTCGTGGGACGATGTTCAATAAATTCAACTGTCTGTCTGTCAACAACCGTTACAGGTAGTGGCAGAGCTATACACTCGGCTGAAACGTGAAGCAGAGAACGTTGGATCATAAGTGAATACGTCGAAGTCAAAGTAAAGTTGGCTTGAGAATCCTTTCGCGATAGAGCTCACATGTGCTCTAGGTAAGTTATGATAGGCCGACATTATGGACATCTACCGTTCATTAAAAAATAATCGTTTACCATCCATGATACAGAACCAAATTTCTGAACTTAAATAAAAAATTCGAAGTGTAAAATGTTGCAGAAAAAAAACACATCCCTCAGAAAAGCACAGAGTTTACAGAGTAACCTTCATCATCAACATTGAAATCAGCTGACAAGCTACCTTCTCTTCAAACCGCCAGTCATCGTGACATTGATACATCCGAGGATAAACCTCCTTTCGGTATTCATGACATAATCATCGTAGCTACAAGCAGATAACAGTAATACGATATTATTCTATTACCTCTTGGAAAACTCCATCGTCCTCGCACTCACCTGCACGTTCTGACATCGAAGATATTGGACTGCTTCCTTTTTCCCCGAACCAAAGGAAAGCATATTAAAAGCTCGAAAGCGGAACAAGACGCCATCGTCATCGTCCCTTGCTTTGGGCTCTTGGTGAAAGTTGTTTGGTTGGAGTTGGAGAACACACCTTTTTGCTGGCTGACTGGCAGGTGAAGCAACTCTGAAAAGTGCACCGCAACTTTCCCTCTGGTGGTGACAATGAAGATGTGTATCTTCCTGCTTCAGGGCTGCAAAAGGCATCCAGCAATAACAATTATAAGCACTATCCCATGACTTGATTGTGCTGAGCAAGTTTTCAACGGAAACGTACATGGTGGAACTGCTGTCCATCTGAGTAGAGCACAGGCAACTGAAACTCCTTATCAAGTGAACATCGCTCCCTCTACGGTGCACAGAAGCTCATTAGTACGCAGCAGTCGAATCCAACCAACTCAACCAAGCGCTGCCTTCCAACTACTTTGTGTAAATGTTTACGACCTGCGCGTGATTTGCTTCTCACTTCACCTAACTTCCCTGTTTCGTTCCCTGAATCGTTCCCATTCGACATTTCCACTAGATCCTTGAGGGAAAGTTTATCAGTCCGATAGGATCTTTGCAGTCGTTGATGGGGCTAAGGTGAATGGCAAATATTACTATCGGGATCAGCTTTCGACGAAAAATGGCCTATCCAATGCATGTAGGCGTTTTACACCTGCACTCGGCACTTCTATCTCTGGGGACCGATCAACAGGGACAAGTGTTAATATCTTGCGTGCGACGTGCGTGTGTGATTCTCTATTCGTATACCGTGGGTGTGTGTCCCCTCGGCCATTGTAATCGAAAATTGAACGCAGAAGGGAAAAGAAGACTCAATTTGCATCTCATTTTGGTTCTGCATGCTGAAGATAACCGTGAAGCGCCTCGAAGAAAACCCATATCATGTATATTAACTTTGAAATAAGCGAAAATATTTTTCCTTAGCCCGTCAATCAGTTGGTGGGAATTGACGGGGGGGGTGAAATACTCCACCGTTTCTCGTTTGCCGATGTGCACAAACAAATCTCCGCTGGCATTATCCTTCTGTGAGTTCAAACAAAATATGGAAATTGATTTTCCCGTTGCGATGTGATTGACTGTCAAATTCAGGATAATTTAGCTGGTAAATTATTCACAGTATTGTAATGGTTTACGTGCACCGATTGAACGCATTGGTTTGTGAAAATTGAAGCTAGTGGTTACTTTAAATCGCAATTGAAGCTTTCTTTTCAGTAGCTAATGCTAAAATGACTCATTGCTACCTCTTACTTTCTACGAAGAGATCCGGGTGTGATGTCTCCATCACAAGTTATGCATTTTGTTTATTTATGCTGCAGGTGTAACTGTTATGTTATCACATAAAAAAAAAGATTACAAATTTCATAACGACTATTTACAATAATAATAAGTCAATTGTCCCGAATAACTTGTGAGAATTCCAAGATATACCATAATAAACAAACTTCATTAACGGATTCCCCCACCTACCATGGGACGTACTTCAGATACCGTAATGCACCGAATACCAGACGGTTCGTGAATCCAAACTTTGCATACATTCCGGAGTTTTTTATTCCATACTTTGCGACATATGTGTGATAATTCTGAACGATATTATGTGACCATGATACATTTTGCGTGTTATTTTGATCATGGTAAGCATCGATAATCAACTTTTAAAGGTGTCCGAATCAGGGCGTCAAAATATCAGCTTCAATCGACCAAATCGATGCGACGAAGAGACTGTTGGCTTTCTTTTTCTGTTAAAGTCGAACAGCTTCGCAGCATTCTAGAACCTCAGTCGGCGTGCACAAACAAATGTTCAATCGCTTGTCTCTCTTTCTCCCGTCGCTCTATTGGTCTTCCTTTCAAGCTTCGGTGAAACAGATGAGCGAAAGAGCGCTCGACTTTGATCGTTTTCTCTTTCATGAAACACATCAACAGAGGTTTCATGACGTATATGATGGAAAATTATTATAACACATTTAAAGCATTTCTCACGTGAAAACACCTTGAAGATTACACGTAATATGTTTAATTTATCTTCCATCCACATATTTATCTAAAAAAAAAATGAACGAAAACGGGATATAACGCATTTTAAACAAATTAAAAGAGCGGTAATAGACTGTTCGTGAAAGGGGATTGAAAGCGATAATGAGGATTCGTTTATCTAGAAAATCGACATTACTTACATTGAAAGCGATGAGCAAAGCAACGACGAGAAGATCCACAGCCAGCGTTTCCTTCTAAGCGTGCTTCTTTCTCTTATCATTTCTTGCTGATAGTCTAGCTAGGTGTTATAAAAATGAACCGTTGAACACGTTTGTATGAGAGAAACAAAACTCGAGTTCATTTTAGAGCTTCGAAAATGTAGAGCCCTGGTTCGAATGTGTGGAATTGTGTATCCAAATTTCAATCCCTTACGGTACCGTTCTCGGAAGCTTGCTCACCATCATGGAATATATTATTTGAATGGAACATGGTTGACACCACCGTCAACCAATGGAAGCCCATCGCCTTGCTGTTCTGTTTAGGATTCCGGGCAAAGCGTGGGCGGCCCACCTACAACGCATCCATGTAGACGTGTAAAATGTAAATTATGAGCAACGTGTGCAAGTAACGACTCTTTCAATAGCTATTTAAGCAGCAGTTGAAAACTTTATTAAAAGTTTATCTGGGCTCCCATATGTGTGAGATGCGTGTTTGCGTGAACGAGATCTGATTGCCGTGCCGAGCCTCCTGGTATGTTACACTATTATCATCCGCTGTTATTGTCAGATCCCGAGTTTGTGTCCTCTGGTACCTATCCCCAAGGATGCGCCGCATAAATTATTCCACATTTTACACGCTTTTTGCGTGCGTTCTTAGCAGCTGAACCTTGGAGTTCCGATGCCAAAAGAGGATTTACAACGCCATTTCGGTTGTCACACGGAAAAGTGATACTATTGATGGAGCTCGTGGAAGTTTAGTTTGATTTCTTCTTTGGATTTTGTCCGGTATTCGGAGAGGCGTGGGTTGGTCTTGTACGTTTGTGAGTACCGTAAAACGGGGTATCTTTGATAATTCGGGTAACTTTGATAGCATAATGTAAAGATTAAATTTACTTGTTGCGCTTTTTCCAAATTAGAAACATTGGTTCCATATTGTAGCTTAGGATATTTCCGTTGATATTGAATATAGTTTTTTTTATAGTTTGTGCTACATATTTTAACAAACATTAAAACAATTTTCGTGTTTTTCGCCTAATTGAAAAAGCACTCAAACCATCACTTATGAAATGTATTTCCGATATAGCCATCACAAATTCAATGTGGTATTCTTATTGCTTATGATGTTTTCTGATTACATACTCATTCAAAGTTTCATATTTAAAGAACTTAATTATTTGAGTTTCAACCATATTTTTCTACATTCATCGAGCATTATCAAAGTGACCCCAAATCAAAACGCTGAAGTTCGGTCACAAAACATAAAAAATAGTAATAATGCTTTAATTTCCTTAAAATATTTTACTGACTTACTGACTCTTGGATCCTCAGTACTTGTTTTAAAAATAAAAAATTTGGAAAACATTCATTGCTGTAAATATTATTTAGGATATACTTAAAAAAAACTATCAATGTTACCCCGTTTTACGGTGCGACCCCACCGGGTGGGGCTTTTCAAATAAACAAACAAACAACAACAAGCTAAATGGAAATCCTAACGCTTTTAACGACCTTTTAAGGGATCGGGTGTCGAAAGGTTTTTGTTTTGAAGCTCTACTCGCTTGTTGACGCAGTGCGCGGGATATCCGGAGGCGTTTCCTACGATGTTAAGGGATTGTTATGGCTTTCTTTAGCGAAGAAGAGCATTGCAATATGATTTGAATGCCATCCTTTGACAGCATAATTTGAATGAATTTTATTATGCTGTGTTGGTAGGATACTTTCAGCCTACGAGAGTTATTTGATCTTGCGAAACTTTTCCGAAATGGTTGATTTGCACCAATCGATTCTTCAATCCTCACAATCTGTCGAATAAGAGAAGAATCGTGAGCGAAAAAACAATTTTTAAACTGTTCACTTACATAAAAAAAAATCTAGAAATTTAGTGATTTTCTCCCAGAGCCGAGGGTCTTTTGAGAAAGAGAGAGCTGTATATTTTTAATATTATCAGGTGTTGTAATCAATACAATTCCAGAAGCAGATGTTTATGTACCAAATTCCACTGATTTAAAAAAAATGGAGTGATTATTATGGTGGACTGGATTAGTATGCAGATTCGGTAGAACAGTCTTCTCAATCTTGGAGTTATACGGAGCAATCTACTATTTTTTCATGCTACGTTTCGACTTCTATCGTGAATCTACATTTTGAATTGAATTATAATATTCTTGTTTACAGTTCTTAAGCCTGGAAATTCAAGAACCGTATGTTACCCTTGGAACTTTTATATCATAATCTTACTTACCTTACCAATCAGGCTAAGGCCTTGTTGTCCTCTGCTGTCCAAAGAAGTCGTCTCCACTCTACTCGATCCATGGCCACAGTTCGCCAGCCTCGTAGTCTGCGAAGGGTCCACAGGTCACCTTCTACTTGGTCGATCCACCTTACCCACTGCACGCCTCTTCTTCTTGTTCCTGTTGGGTCGCTTTCTAGAACCATTTTCACTGGGTCGTCGTGCGGCATTCTAACGATGGAAGATGGATGGTTCTCCCAGCAGCTGGTGAAATTCGTGGTTTATTCGCCTTCTCCACATTCCATCTGCAGTCCACCGTAGATGGTATGGAACACTTTCCGTTCGAAAACACCAAGGGCACGTTGGTCCTCCACGAGCATAGTCCAGGTCTCGTGGCCGTAGTGGACCAACGGTCTAATCAGCGTCTTGTAGACAGTCAACTTCGTGAGGCGGCGAATGTTATTCGACCGGACCGTCCTCCGGAGTCCAAAGTAGGCACGATTCCCTACCATAATGCGTCCATTATTTGAACTAATTACACCCATTTAATGAGTGGACAGCTAATTGCCTGGACACGTCCTTTCGCAGTCAAGTATGATACGGTTTATGAAACCAACTACCTTTCCAGGATTAGCAGACCAAATTTCACTAGGTTGTAAGATAACACTACGAATAAATTTAGATCTACGCCTGTTGTGGCAGGTGCCATATTATAAAAATCAAAATGTAAAAAGTAGTACATTATTTGAAATTTTTCAAACACCATCGAATTACCCCTTGACGCATGAAGCGTTCGCAAAAAGTTCACTCACCTAAATGTTCATTAGATGGTAAATGAGTTCTCTGTACAATTTCGGGCGCCAAAGCGTAATTCGATAGCCAAACGAAGAGTCTAAGCAAACCACGCGTAAACGCACGGACATCGACCTGCACAATTCTGCTTTCAGGATTTGTTGACCCGTCCCATCCTTTCATGCACTTCGGGTGGGAAGCGAATTGGCATATGCGTTAACTTGACAGAAGGAGAATGCTTTCCTTCGTAGTTTTTTACAAAAAACTAGTATGCGTGAAGGCGATTTTTTGAACTTCGTTGATTTCACGTAATTTCCGGCGACGAAGATTGCAATTCTTGCGCCTAATCTGAGGACCTTCAGACTTGATTCTTTCACTTCATTCTGGTTTGTGGAAGAAGCGAGAGCGGTCCGAGTTTCAGTTATCGCGCCGTGGTGTGAATTCAAAGGTGAATTAGTAAACGTGAAACTGTCTTTAAGTTTGTTAATTTAGATTTTCTTTATAAATTCCCTCGATTAGTTCGTTACTTTTCGAAATCATAGCAGAAAGTGCTTAGTGCGTTAGTTCGGCGGTTAGGAGTGTGCGAAGGTGTTTTGAAATCGAGGTAATTTTGTGTGCATAACTTTGTTCAGTGTGCAGATGTTGAATGCCACGTGACGGAATTTCTCTTTGGCAGATTTGTGGCAAGTTGCGAAGCTCGTCACACCACCCACATCAGTCAGCGACCGTTTTCGACCCCATTTTCCAGCTTCGAAGAACACCCGGTGGTACTAGAGGCCGGAAAAGGGGAGCAAAAAGGTTTCCGCGCCCTAGGCACAGCGAGCAGCAACCCACTGGTTTCGAACCGGTTACATCCCTCTCCAGCGGCAACAACTTTCCGCAGTTTCCCGTCGACGGTGACGACCCTCGATGCGACGGCCGTACCCCGTCTAGGTAGAAGACCACAACTCAGCGTGTGAGGCGTAGCTGGAAAACGACATCGGCTATATGCAGTCCGCAGTAGCATAGTTTCGGAGTCCGTAGGAGTATCGCGTGTGGTACACGTGGGTCCAACCGACATCATCGAGCAACCGCCAATTCCTCCACGCAAGTAGCGAGTCAAAACGTGAGTAACATGCATGTTAACAAAATTCCCATGCGCATGGTGAGTTAAAGCCCCTAGCATAGCATAACCGCTAGCGTGGCCGCTGTTCGTTCAGCCGTTACCCATTCCGATCCGCGCAAGCGTCGGTAACGCCAAACAGCTTTTTGTAGCATACACAAAATGAACACCATTCGTCGCACGGCACACTAAATAAATACCGCCAGAAGAAGAAAGAAGAAAAGGATAGCTAACTAGAGGGAATGAATTTGAGATAGGCCTAGAATAATAAATTGTCGATAACGTAGGAGTACGAAAATAAACCATGATGAACAAGAGGTAGTTTGAATATGAATAGGATGCGTTTTCAATAAACAAACACACTACAGATAAAAAGTTTTTGCTCATCATTTCCCAAAATGATCTAGAAAAGCGAATGTAAGGCTTTTTCACGTTTCCGGTCGTTTTCTTTTAAAGTTTTTGCAGAGTTTTACTGGGGGAGTTGGCCCCGAAACCAACCAGGATATCTCTCTATTCGAACGGGATCCGTTCGAAGTGTTGTGTCAAGCCTGCCCGTGATGATAAAATCCACGAGAGCAATTCATCGGTGGCAGAAATCGTTTTCGTGAATGCTTCATTCTTTCATTTGATTCTTTCACGACCATAGATCGTGGGCATTCCCGTCCTTACCGTAATCGATCAACAGCCAACTTGCTTCCCGCTCATTCATTTGAGAAAAACAGAACCTTCCCTGAAAGGTCTCATATGGTCGGGCAACTCTAGTCTCGGTAGATGGTCTCTTTCGGGAGTGGCGCTTAAGCCATTTTTACTAAAAACGGGAAACTCGTAAGGCTGTCGGGTTACACTGTGTAATGCACCGCGACTGCAGAGCAGATATTCCGAGGTTTCACGTTCTATGCTACAGAAACGGCAGATATCGCTGTGAACCCGACCAATGTTCTTCAAATGATATCTACTCGGACAGTGCCTAGTTACTAGGCCAGTGTATATACTAAGAGCCCGTTTATTGAGCTCCAAGAGCTTCTTGGTATGTGTTACATTTGGAGCTATAAATCTTTTTGACTGGTTGCACTTCGTGACGGCCATCCAGTTGACCATCACCCTTTGTTCTTCCCAGCGTTTGACTTCATTTTAAACGTTACAGTTTGATATTCCACAGTATGGTTCTGGGCCAACAAACGGTGAATTGGAACCTAATTTTGCGAGATGGTCTGCCCTTTCATTCCCTTCAACGCCAGGGTGTCTAGAAACCCAATATAAGTTTACTGAGTTCTGTTTGCACAGCTGTGGCAACAAGAGAATACATTCCCAGACAATTTTTGATTTCCATTTGTAAGCACAAAGCGCTTTTAGTGCTGCTTGACTGTCAGAAAAAATACAGATATTTGCACATCTATATTTTCTCCTTAGGCAAACACTTACTCATTCAAATATGACCACGATTTCCGCTTTAAACACTGTTGGACAATGTCCCATCGCTAATGAAATATTTGTCCCAGGGCCAAAGATTCCTGCACCTGTTTGTGTTCCAATTTTTGAGCCATCTGTGAAAAATATGATTGAGCCTTGACTATCGCTAGGACCTCCGACTTCTCAATCCGAACGCTACATTTCACATACGTTGAAAGGAGTGTCATAATTGTCCTCTGGTTTCATCCAGTCTCCATTCATACTCATCACTGGTCCTCTTTGGAAGTATTGTAAAATGCTTAGGTGATTAACCAGGTCAACAGCCATGACTTTTTTTTAGACCTTTTGAGCCTTAGAGCACTTCTTTCCGCTTCTAGTTGCACGTATTCATGCAAGGGCAGTAGATTGAGAATTGCATCTAACGCTTTTGATGGGGTGCTGCGCGTCGCACCCGTTATAGCAATACATGCTAGACGTAGTAGTTTTGCCAGCTTCCTCTGTGCGGTAGCCTCTTTCGTTTTTGGCCACCACACTACCGAAGCATAAGTTACTTTTGGACGGATTACTGATGTGTAAATCCACATTGTCATTATTGGTTTCAATTCCCATTTCCAGGGAACTGGTTGCTTTGTTGATCACAGAATCAATCTGAGAATTAAAATTCAACTTGGCATCCAATATAACTCCTAGGTATTTGACCTGTTCACTAAGATGGATCTGTTCTCCTCCAAGCTTGAACTCCTTTAGGTTGAACTTCTTCTTTCTAGTAAAAGGAACGATTACTACTTTTGACGGCCCTCTTCAATACACCAAGATTGGGTCAACTTTAGAACCTGTTGCATTCTTTCTGAAATGATAGCGACAAACTTTCCTCTAACTACGATGACTATATCATCCGCAAAGCCCACAACTTCGAAACCTTTCACCTCTAGGCTTCTTAGAAGACTACATTAGTGGTGAGAGGACAGCCTTTCGTTGCCTTTACTGTTATAGATGAGCTTCCCAGCCCAGAAATGACTTTTCTTTTTGCAAGCATAGTATGAATCCAGCTGACGATGTGCGTGTCGAAGTTCCTTTTCTTCATGGCTTCAACCATAGAAGAATAGGATGCGTTGTCAAAAGCTCCTTCAATATCCAAGAAAGAACAAAGTGCGATTTCTTTAACTGAAAGTGATTTTTCGATTTTATTTACCAAAGTATGGAGAGCAGTAACTGTTGATTTTCCAGATTGATACGCAAACTGAAAATTAGATATTAGATGCGTTAACATGTAAGTTGAATTGATGAAGTCATTCAACACCTTTTCCATAGTCTTCAGTAAAATTGATGAGAGACTAATGGGCCTAAATGCTTTTGGCTGCGTTTTATCACGCCTCCCATTTTTTGGTATGAATATAACTCTTACCCTATTTTGATGGAATGTAGTTTAATCTTAAACTCGCCTTATAAATCTTAGTAAGAGACGGAATCAGCATTGCTTCACCGTTTTGAAGTAGTGCCGGGAATATGCCATCCACACCCGCAGATTTAAAAGGCTGAAAAGATCTCACAGCATTCTCCACTCTGGCAATTGTGAAAATTTCATCAGCTATATCTGGTATGGTGTTTTCTGTTCTCTGAGACACTGGCGAGGTCTCTATAGAACACATTTCACCAACAGAATAAGAAATATCTGATTCCACACACAAAACCAAACCTGGAAAATGTGTTTCGATCATTAAATTTAAAGTTTCAGAGGGAGATTTGGTAAAATCTCCATCATGACATTTTTGATTACCAAGTTCAATCGTATGGTATCGTCTTTCGCAAGAGTTTTCTGTAATCTCGCGACTATAGGAGTACTGTTTATATTTGAATACAAGATCGCCTCTTAGATTTTGGTATTGCATTATTATATTCAGATACGGTTTTCTTATATTGAGGCCAATCAGAAGTGATTTTCGTCTTATGAACTGAACATCTTACGTGAAACTTTCCGAAGGCGTTCGAATTTAAAATTCCACCACGCCACATCCCTGTTAGAAGACGACCGTTAAAATGGACAAATGGTACAAAAAGTTTTGTAGATCTAATAATGACAATCATTGGACTAGGTACACAATCGCGCGTAATAAGTATTCACAATCGATAAAGAAAACTCGTTGTGAATATGTTCAAATGAAGATTGATCAGCATCAAAACAACAGCAGAGAAAGAAAAGGAAAATTTTGAAATCTTTATTTAAACCTAGTAATTGCAAACCGCGGTCCATAACTTTTAATGGCACATAAGAACAGTCAGAACAAGTAATTGCAGCTAAGTTTAATGATTATTTCGTAGATAGCGTTTCATTGATTAATCAATCTATTGAATTGGTCGATGAACCTGACGAAATAAAACAGCCAGTTAATAGTAGTTGTAGATTTGAAGTTTTTCACCCAATCACATTAGATGAAGTTAGAGTTATTTGTTTTTCATTAGGAAAATCGGCTGGAGTAGATAATGATAATGCTAGAGTTATTCAAGATTGCTTTCATGTCATTGGCCACATCTTGCTGGACCTTATTAATGAATCATTACAAACTGGACATGTGCCACAAATTTTAAAGGAATCCTTAGTCCTATTCAAAAAGTTGCTGGAACTATTAAAGCCGAAGAGTTTCGTCCCATCAACATGTTGCACACATTAGAGAAAATTTTAGAACTTGTTGTTAAAGGCCAGCTGTTGGAGTATTTAAATAGTAATAATTTGTTGATACCAGAACAATCGGGATATCGGGAAGGTCATTCTTGTGAAACCGCGTTGAATTTGGTATTAACGAAGTGGAAAAATAACTTGGAGTGTAAAGATACGATTGTTGCTGTTTTTTTGGATCTTAAACGCGCTTTTGAAACAATTTCTAGGCCCTTATTGTTAAGATCAATCAAGCGCTTTGGAATTACGAGTGCTGCATTTAAATGGTTTGAAAGCTATTTGTCTGACAGAACTCAACAAACTGTTTTTAATGATTCTGTTTCCAGTCCCGTGGGGAATACCCTTGGAGTGTATTAGGGCCCCTGTTATTTATTATGTATATTAATGACTGGCGACGTGTTTTACGATTTTGCGACATTAATCTTTTGCAGGTGATACTGGTGGGCGTTGGCCAAATTTGGATTTTTCAGTTTTTTCAGAATTTCGACAAATTACTACTACTGTTCCTAACTAAATCTACACATATCTCTAAATCTAAAACACATTTTTCACGTTGAAGGACGTTGCTCTGCTGACACTGCTGACGATGCATTCGGATGCTGTTGCGCTGACATCATGCCGCATACCATAGAAGTGTTGGAGAAAGCAATTAGGGTGCAGTACTTTCTAGTCCTGGCTACGGTAGGGCATAAAGGGTTATACGGTCAAAATTTGGTCAATATCAACTTGACGTATTTCTTTCAATTTTGCATTTAAAAAACCTGAACACCCCTCATTTTGAAGGTGTGTGTGTGTAGAATGTTGCTCCTATTTTGATTTTGGAATTCACTCTTCAGTTGTCAAAATGCCGTCCAAGCAAGAAGAGCAGCGTATCAAAATTTTGCTCGCGCATCGCGAAAATCCGAGCTACTCGCACGCAAAGTTGGCAAAATCGCTAAAAGTTGCCAAATCAACCGTTACAAATGTAATTAAAGTGTTTGGGGAACGTTTGTCGACAGCCAGGAAGTCTGGATCGGGGGGAAATCGAAAACCGGAAGCCGCTGAGACGACAAAGAGAGTTGCCGGTAGTTTCAAGCGAAACCCTAACCTCTCTCTCCGAGATGCCGCAAATAAGCTGGGTGTATCGTCTACAACCGTGCATCGAGCCAAAAAACGAGCCGGACTATCGACTTACAAGAAGGTAGTGACTCCAAATCGCGATGATAAACAAAATACGACGGCTAAAGCGCGATCCCGGAGGCTGTACACGACGATGCTGACGAAGTTTGACTGCGTGGTAATGGACGACGAAACCTACGTCAAAGCCGACTACAAGCAGCTTCCGGGACAGGAGTTTTATACGGCAAAAGGAAGGGGAAAGGTAGCAGATGTTTTCAAGCACATGAAACTGTCAAAGTTCGCAAAGAAATATCTGGTTTGGCAAGCCATCTGTACCTGTGGCTTGAAAAGCAGCATTTTCATAGCTTCCGGGACTGTCAACCAAGAAATTTACGTGAAAGAGTGTTTGAATAAACGTCTGCTGCCTTTCCTGAAGAAACACGGTTGTTCCGTACTGTTTTGGCCGGATTTGGCATCTTGCCATTACGGTAAAAAGGCCATGGAGTGGTACGCCGCCAACAACGTGCAGGTGGTTCCCAAGGACAAGAACCCTCCCAACACGCCAGAGCTCCGCCCAATTGAGAAATACTGGGCTATTGTCAAGCGGAACCTAAAGAAGACCAAAAAAACTGCTAAGGGCGAGCAGCAGTTCAAGGCAAACTGGCTTTCTGCGGCGAAGAAGGTGGACAAGGTGGCTGTACAAAATCTGATGGCAGGGGTCAAGCGTAAGGCCCGGCAATTCGGATTTGGAAAAGCGGAAGCCTAACTGAACATTTTTCCTGAATTTTATACTAATTGAACTTGAAAAAGAAATTTAATTTGATTTTTTAAATAAACGATTTCACCGATTTACACGCGTTTTCCCTTGACCAAATTTAAATATACCATTTTTATTTACCTTGGAAAACTGCTCAGTTGCCTGCATCCTTTTTCGGTAGATATGGTTTCTTCGGTTGCCTTGATGAATGAATCCTAGGAGTGACGCTTCCGACCCGTTCGATCGGAGCAGCACCACCCTATTTTTTCCGGTTGATTCCGGTTCATCCTTTCACTGGTTTCTCGCTTTCTGTACTTAACAGAGTGACGGATGACTTCGAACGTCGGGATGTCCACTATGCCTGAGACTCGGGAGCCTCCTGGCCTCCACGAGTGCCTGATTTCCCTATAATATGAGAGGGGTCTTTTTCAACTGAATTACAAAAATATATATGGACTTGCCTACAGCGCCGATGACGACGATCCTCGTTGATCATCGCGATACGGTATGCCAGTAGAATGATTAGCAGAATGGTGTGACGACATCGACTTCACCGTTGAAGAACCACCGGTACAGATTGGCCAAACCCGTTGATGGTTTTGGGTGTTGTGCTGAGAAGGAGGGTGCCATGGATTGCTCCCTTCGTTGGATTGCTTGTACACACCGATTCTCTACTTCTACGACGACAGAATGATTTTGGACAGTAACTGGTTTTGGACATACTGACACGGTTGTGCCAGGCTTTGCAGGACGACACTGATATTTATTTCAGGACTGGACAGGACATCATTATGGACGTTTAACATGCTGGACTGACTGGACGACATTACTGATAACTGGACTGGTTGAACTGGTTTCCGGATCCCGAGTTGTTCGAATAGTGAACGGAAGCGCACCGAAGCGCTGAAGCGAAGGAGTTTCAATTCTTCTCAGAAGTGGACACAGCTTGATTGTTTCGAATGGGAAGGACGACCGTCCTTCGTTCTCACGGTCACTACGCGAATATTACCATCGGTACCCGCTTAAACCTCTGCCACTCGACCCAGTTTCCATTTCATCGGTGGAAGATAGTCCTCCTTCACGAGAACCATTGTATCAACGGAGATGTTATTGCGTCGACGAGTCCACTTGGTTCGGTTATGGAGATCGGACAGGTATTGCGAGGACCATTTCTTCCATATTTGCTGCACGAAGCCTTGAGATTTTTGCCACAGTGAAAGACGATTCTCCGGGATGTGACTGAGGTCCGGTTCTGGGACAGCTGTTAGCGGTCGCTGAACGAGAAAATGACCAGGCGTCAATGCTTCGAAATCCGTTGGGTCATTGCTGATCGGCGTCAACGGACGGGAGTTGAGGATCGCTTCGACTTGGACTATCACCGTTTGCATTTCGTCGTGCAGTAACGTTCTGGATCCGATGGTGCGTTTGAAGTGGCTTTTAAAGGATTTTACAGCAGCTTCCCAAAGGCCACCGAAATTGAGAGAACGTGCTGGGATAAATCGGAATTCTATCTCGTCTTCTTCAGCTGGAACTGCTGGTTACGGAATAGTTCGTGTAGTTTGTCGAGTTTGCGCCTTGCTCCGACGAAGTTGAGAGCGTTGTCACACATTACCAGGGTTGGTTTGCCTCTTCTTGCGATGAAACGCTTGAATGCTGCGAGGAAGGCTTCGCTTGTTAAATCTCCACCAGCTCCAGATGAACAGCCTTCGTGACCAAGAAGACGAAGATTGGGACGAAATATTTACGCGGAGTTGTTCGACGATTGGGATAGGCAACCGTAAAAGGTCCACAGTAATCGACACCAACTTTCAGGAACGGTGGCGCGGGTGTAACTCGTTCCAATGGCAAATCTGCCATCAGCTGATCCAACACTTTCGGTCTGCATCGGAAGCACGGCACGCATTCTTTGATTACGGTGTTGGCTAATATTCTGATCTGCGTGGGCCAGTACTTCTCCCGTACTCTACTTATGAGAAGCTGTTGCCCAGCGTGGAACAATTTCTGGTGGTAGTGTATGACTACTAGTTTGCTCAGGGAATGATGATAGCTGAGAATCGCTGGATGCTTGCGACTCGCTGGAATAGGTGCCTTGGATAGCCGGCCACCTACGTACAGTACCCCGTCAACGAGAATTGGTGCGATTTTGTTCATCGATGACGACGGCTTGACTTGATTTTCATTTGGTCTTGTGCTGAGCATCGTGGAGTCTGTACGATTCCCTTCGGGCTCGAGGTACACAACCTAATGTTCCAGTTCGGGATATTTTGGGCAGACGCAATCTGGAGTCTATGAAACTCATATATGTTTTCTTGAAGAATATTAACCTTAGATTGTAATTTTGACTAACCTTGTGTTTCGTTTGTATTTTGTGTTTGTTTGTGGTTTTTTATGTTTGTTTTGTAATAATAGAAGAATTAGACTGCTGATATCAAGTTGAATAAGAATAAGTTTATGTTTAGGAATAATGAAATATTTGTATCGTAAATCATATAACCATCCATGAAACTGTAAATCTCCAGTAACCTCGAGACGACCACAAGTACTCGGTCAATGCCTTTAGCTTTAGATTTTAACTTAAGATTTAAGACATTAATAATGTATAAACCAAAAGATATTTTGGCTCTGTAAAGTTTATTCGATTGAGCCTGCTGACACCTCTAATCACATTAGACTTTTAAGATAAGATCAATGGTGGACATATTCAACCCCTATGATCACAATGGCCTCTTTCAGATGTACCGGCCTAAGACCGGTGGTCATTGCGGGCGACTTTAACGCATGGGCGGTGGAGTGGGGCAGCCACCACACCAACCAGAGAGGATGTATCCTACTAGAGGCAATGGCCAAACTGGACGTTGTACTAGTCAACACCGGCTCGGTCAGTCCCTACAGAAAGAATGGTGCAGAATCCGTCATTGATGTGACGTACTGCAGCCCGTGTTTGGAGGGTAACATACACTGGAGGGTCGATGAGGGTAACACCCATAGTGACCATCAGGCGATTCGCTACAGTGTGGAGCTAGGTGAGAGGCGAGTGGCAGGAGGAAATCCTTCCTGCGCTCGAGGCTGGTGGACATCGTTCTTTGATTAAAAGCCTCAGCGAAGCACTAAGGCGGGAGCGAATAACCCTTGATCTGACGGGGGAAGAACTGATAACATCGCTGACAAGGGCGTGCGATACAACCATGCCTAGGAGAGCCTATCCCAGGCATGGCCATAGACCGGTGTACTGGTGTCGATTGCTATCCTCAGGGCGTCTTGCCTCCGGTGCTGCTCCCGAAGCCAGGACACCACTGGGAAACTGCTTGAGAGGGTCATCCTCAACAGGTTGTCGGCCTACACCGAAGGTGTAGATGGCCTGTCAAGCAGCCAGTACGGGTTCCGTAAAGGCAGATCTACGGTGGAAGCCATCCGCGACGTCATCCAGACGGCAGAGGTGGTTCACCGGAAACGAAGGGGTATTCGTTACTGCGCGGTGGTAACTCTAGACGTGAAGAACGCGTTCAACAGCGCGTGCTGGGGGAGGGGAGCGATATCCCGCTCGCTACACCAGCTCCGAAGCTACGAAAGTACGACACAGAAGAAGGCGAAAAATGCGTTAGAGGGAACGCAGAAGTGCCACAAGGCTCTATCCTGGGCCCGGTGTTATGGAGCGTCATGTACGACGGAGTGTTGAGGATAAGATTCCCTGTAGGCGTGAAAATTGTAGGTTTTGCCGACGGTGAATCCCTCGAAGAGGTAGAGCTGACAGCAGCTCACTCCGTCAAGCTTGTGGAGGAATGGATGGGATCCAGGAAACTGGAGATTGCCCATCACAAGACGGAAGTGGTCGTAGTCAACAATCGCATGTCGGTGCAGCATGTGACGTTGACAGTCGGCGAGAGCACAATTAGGTCTGTGCGCTCTCTGAAACTCTTCGGGGTTTTGCTCGATGATAAGCTCAGCTTCGGCTGCCACATCGAGTACGCCTGCAAGAGAGCGTCTACGGCTGCGGGGGCATTATCCAGTAAGCGCAGGCTCCTCGCTGGGGTCTTAGTATCTATCCTCAGATACGGTGGCCCGGCGTGGGCTGCGGTGCTGGATATTGACTGTCACAGGCGGAAATTAGAGAGTACAAACAAGCTTATGTGCTTGAGGATGGCCAGTGCATACCGCACCATCTCAATGGAGGCCGTCTGTGTCATAGCAGGGATGATGCCAATCGGCATTCAGTTGCCTACTGTCCGACTAAATCGATAGAGTATTGCTAGAGGAGCGCCATAGCCACGAAGTAATGCCTTCGGGCGGTTCCGGGGAGGTCAAGGGCCAAGCGCACAGGGTAAGGTTTAGTGGGTCGGGAGTGCAATTCTCCCATCCCCACACCCTGAGTTCCTTCTCAGGTGTCTGTGAGTAGATTCCCCTCTGTATTATAAAAAAAAATGTACCGGGTTCCTCCGGGAAGTGGACAGATTCTGACATGCGGCAAAATGCATCGTGCAATATTTCAAATCACATGGAACTCAGCTTATATTAGTGCAAGTATTTATATTAATTTTCCATAAAAGCTCATTAAAATTTATTTATGGAAGAGAAAAAGTGCGTATTCTCCCATAAAACACTATTGAATTCTATCCAGATCGTACATCGGTTCCGGAGATATGGCCAAAAAGTGAAATTTTGAAATAATTCAGTATAACTTACTTAGTTTTCTCGACGATAGCAGAACCGATTTGAGTGGAACCACTTTTATTTGTTTTTTTTTTCGGCTCTCTCATAAGACGCCAATGAATTTTATACTGATCGCGCATTGGGTTCCGAAGATATGGCAATTTAGAAAAAAAAACCAATTCAGTAAAACTCACTCACTTTTCTCGACGAAAAGTTGGAACTTTTCAGATCGTTTTCTCTGGAAGTGAATACTGGGGGTATTGCAAGACGGATTAAGATGAATGGAATAGGATGGAAACACACTGTCCGTTTCATTCACTTTTATAGTGACAGTGACTATAGATAGTCAAGTTTTAAACCGGCCAACATGAGTTGACGTTTCCAATCAAACCGTAAAATCGTATGGAAAATGTTCGTTTCGGATACAACATGGCAGCACATTGACAAATCTATAACTATGACCGTCTATAACAGTGACAGCTCGTTCATGTGGTGGATTTGAAAACGCGCGAATTTCTCATGCGTGTTGTAAAATGCATCGCATGTGTAATTTGATTAAAGATGTAAAACAGTGTGACCACAAAAATTTAAAAATTTCCCTTGATTACAAAAGTCTGTGAATATCTGTGAAAAAACTAAAAAGTCTGTAAATGTCTGTATCGAAAAAATGTCTGTGAAAAAAAATAAAAGCCTGTGAATTCACAGACATGTCTGTAAATCTGGCATCTCTGGTTGGCAGTAAATGACCAACTTCGAAATAATATACCAATTGATATAGAGTATGCTGAAGACTTCAATTCTTAGGACCATAATATTTATTTATTTATTTATTTTGTTTTTCTTCATCGGACTTAACGTGTCTAAATGAAGCCTGATGGGGAAAATCCTAGAAAAGGCGTAAAAACCCCACATCTTTTCGAAATACATGAATCACAATAATACAATACAATTACAACGAACATTAATCAAGTCTATAGCATGAAAAAAGTTATCCTCCTATGGCATAGAGTAGTCCGTTAATCAGGTAGAAGTCCTCGTCCTTCTTAGGAGTCTGCGTTGAATACGGTGACGAAAGATTTCCACTGCACAGTTACAGTCGAAAAACTCGAAAAACTCGTAGAAACGCCCAGACATGAACCGTATTGGGTCATGCAAGCTGTAGTTCGCAGCACGAGGTCCAAGATGCAGGAAACTCCTCGACCGAAGAACTCGTTCGGGTGCGTAGATTTCGAATTCTGCCAACATTCCTGGAGAGTCGATATCACCAATAAGTACTTTCGCTGCGAACACGGCCTGACTAATCGTCCGCCTATGTTCTAGTGTTTCAAGACCCAGGAGTTGACAACGATCTTCGTACGGCGGAAGGTTCACAGGGTCATTCCAAGGAAGGTGACGAAAGGCATACCGAACAAATTTCCTTTGAACAGATTCAATCCTCGCTATCCAAACTGCTTGATACGGGAACCATACTACCGAGCTGAATTCCAAGATCGATCGCACTAGAGAGCAGTATAGAGCTTTTAGACAGGCAGGATCGCGAAACTCGTCAGCGATCTTGAAAATGAACCCGAGTTGCCTGTTAGCTTTCGCAACGATGCCCGAGTAATGAAGCTTGCATGTTAAGGCGTAGTCCAGTATGATTCCTAGGTCACGAACATTGTCCACGCGTTGCAGAAATAGGAGATTTATCGTATAGTTGAATGCCACTGGTTTCAGCTTGCGATGAAATGAGATAATATTACATTTTTGTACATTCAACGTGAGATAGTTTCTTGAGCACCACTCTTCGAAAGTATCGATTAAGTGCTGAAGCCGTAAGCAATCGGCGAAGATACGAACAATCACATAGATCTTCACATCATCCGCGTAGAACAATCGGCAACTAGTTGGGAGGATCAGTTCGGCCTCATTCACAAAAATCAAGAATAGCAATGGTCCCAAGTTGCTACCTTGAGGAACACCGGAGCTGATTGCTCTGATCCGATTCTAACACAAAGTTCCCGATTGGTCAGATAGGACTTGAACCAACGAGTTAAACCCGAGGATACACCGAGTTTTCAAGTTTAGCTAGCAGTATGGAGTGGTCAACCTGGTCGAATGCAGCCTTAAGATTTGTATATACAACACCCACCTGCGCTCCAGCTTCCATACTCAGAAGACATAAAGAAATGAACGGAGCTAGATTTGTTGAAACTGATCTCTTGGGATAAAAAGCGTGTTGGTCAGGAGAAATGTAATTTCTGCAGCTAGAGAATAATGCGTCGTTGATGATGATTTCGAAAACTTTAGAGCAGGCACTGAGTGATGTGATTCCTCGGTAATTTTCGACGTTTCTCTTGTCTCCTTTCTTGTAGATCGGGAACATGAATGACGATTTCCAACGCGTAGCGAACTCCGCCTGCTGTAATTAAATATTGAACAGCTTCGAAAGCGGTGTTGTAAGCTCTGAACAGCATCGCTTCAGGATGCTTGAGGAGATTCCGTCAGGGCCAGCAGCATTAAAAAAATTTCAGCTTCTTGATGGCGGATTCGACGAGGTCTACTGTAACCAAGGTAATCGAAAAATTGAAAGCATCACTTGGAGTGTCCCTCACCGCTTCAGCAACTTGGGACAACGAAGGCGTAGTGTCATTGAATATGCTTTTGAAATGTTCTGCCAGAAGATTGCATTCAGGTATAAGATTTTTCCGTCCAGTAAAAAAAAATCCAGATTGTTGCACAGTGAAATTTGTGTATATTTCACACGGATTTAACAGGACTCATTTTTCTGCATGCTTCCATATTGTCATTATCCAATGCAAATATTTTTACTGCCCCACTACACTGGACGCAACCGATAAAGGACTATCCATGAATGAAGTAGCATATTTTGACCAATTATAGACCCCTCCTCCCTTTTAGCGTATTTTGTTTAGCCTAATTCATGCAAGGACACAACTTTTCAAACCCCCCACCATACCCTTCTCGAATCCTACGACATTTATGCATGTTCCCTAAAAGAAACTGTTCACTTCCGTGATACCAATACGTGTGTCTGTCACATTTCAAACCCATTAACTCATTTGGCCATTTGCAACATCACGCACTCCTCATGTGTTTCCTCTCCTCAGAGCTAGGTTTGCTTTGCCATTGAACAACCCGGGGCAGAAATGGCTTTTCGGACATCGAAAACCTATTACATTTCGCACTAAATTAAGCATGACGACAACGACGACGACGACAACGACGACGACAACGACGACGACGACAACGACGACGACGACGACGACGACGACGCCGAACGAAAAGTGAAACGAATGGTTGTCATTACCTGGATCGAATGATCGAACATAAATTTCCTGCCCATAATTAATTCATTGAGAGATGGGAATCGTTCCACTTCGGCCCTCCTGATATGTGGTTGGATGTGTCATATCACCGACCGATCCCCCCGAGCACACCCTCACAACAGAGATTCGAACGAGAATATGCTTTTTCATGCGAACTCATCAGGATGGAATTGATTTCTAGTCAAATAAAACTAATTTTCCCACACACAGGCAGTCACACGCCAGATCAGAAGTGGTTTCAGTGATTAGTAAAAATAACTTTTTCTCAAGAGTTGATAACACGGTTGTGGCGAGGGATGTGCCGGGAAACGTTTTCACCCGGACCAGAGTGTTTATCACGACAACAATGTGTGACAAATGAGCTTTTCCAGAAAGGTACCTGGAATGTACGGGTGTAATACGCGCCTATGTGATAATATGGCCATCAACCTTTTTTTTCAATTGCTTTTAAAGCAGTAATTAATATGTAAATTTCACCATTCAGTTTGGATGAAAACCCATTCAGTTGGGTTTGAAAAGTCAGTGAAAAATAGCTGTTGGTCATATTACCTTATTGGCTCGTTTTACCCCATTTCCCCTTACGAAGTTGGAAAGCTGGTTTTGCGGTGCCTTATGTCTCGCTTTGATTCCATATCGCACGTAGAAATGAGAATTCAGCTGAACTGGATAATACATGCAAGCTATATGTACTACATGGTAGATCGTTTGTATATATGGTAGCACAAAAGGGGGCACGGTTCGAGATCGAAAATGTATCGATGCTGGGATATTGATACACGTATTTTGTTTCAATAATACGCTGTGAGTTGTGTGTGTCTACACATAATGAATACGAAATTAGTTTTCAGAAGCGACAACAACTACAACAGAAACAGCATCAGCTGCAGATATGGGATTTGGATGAAACGAAGAACTCGCACATCGTATCATCATCAGCAGTAGTAGAAGTCGTTCGATGACCGGTTTGTGAGCGGTCAAAGTGGGTACGTTGTCGGTTTGTACGTAGCAGTCACAGCTTTGCCGCAACAGTGGTTATCGGTGGACGAGATTAGATTAAATTATGACACATTGTTTCTTGCGTGTGGTGAAATGAACGGATCACCAGCTGAGCCGATATTGGATGCAGCAGATTGCAGACCCAGCAGTAATCGACTGCCGTTCGGTGGTTTTCTGCTTTAGGTTAGCTTTGCTTCGGGTTGATTCAATGTTTGGCTTTTTAATAATAGAAAAAAAAAATTGCTGCTTCATATTTATATTCATATAAAGCATACTGAATATGATTTGAATTTGGTCAGGTTACTCAAATAAGCTGAAAATCAAGGCAACCCCATCGACCAGAAAAAAATTGATTAATGACATAACAACATTCTTTTCATCAAGGTAACCGCTGAGTTTCTAAGACAACAATATTTTGGTTCATTCGTGGATGGATGTTCATTATTGTCTGTGTTGTTGTCAATATCAATTTTCATTGTCGTCTTGGTGGGGATGATTTTAAGTATCAAATGCATAAAGATTGTTTTCATTTTACAGTAATATAAAGTTGTGAAACCTGTTTTATTGGTTTTCACATTCAGGTAGGTGATAAATTATTGCTTCATGCTAGAATTGATGATAATATTTAGGTTAAAGTTTCTGGGATCAATCAACATGACAATGTTTTTTTTTTGCTTTTGTGTATCACTTCCGATTTTGACAATGTTGGGTTCGAAACTCACTGACAACGACTCCCCCTCCCTCTTTTTTAAAGTGTCTACGTGGTGTATGAACAGCCCCTAATGGCACTATAGCCATAAGCCATACAGGGCTAGGGCTAGAATTTATGCTGGATGTCCGACCGTCAGAGAAAAAGTAAGTAAAGGCTTTAAAGCCTGTACACAAGGGAGAAATACCTGTGTTCCATCCCAGGAGATCAGGAAACAAAAGAGTGTACATTTATTTTCTTAGCTGTCACTCCCAACAATTCATCTCATTAATTTGCTAATAGATGATTCGGAGCGGTTGGTACTGTATGCCTCCGCTCTATGATTCCCGGTAGATGAAATGTAGGCCTCTATCTATATTTAATAAAAAGAGACACGTTATACATTGACTTCTACATTCAAATTTATAAACGCTGCACAGTAGGGCCTGGATGCTTACATGTTTGTGTCACATCTGTGATATGCTCCATGCATCAATAATACTAGTTTACAAAACAACATAAAAAGTCTGAACTTTAGTGGTTGATTAACGTTTCTAATGCAAAATCCTACGCTGAATTCAATGCCGTGGTCAGAAAAAAAATAAAGAAGAGCCATTTTTGAGATATACAAAAATTTTGATTTTTTGAATTTTGGACAAAAGTACGATTACTAAAATGTCAATATCTTTGGAACTAGTGCACCAATTTTAAATCTTTTTGTATGAAAGTGAAGCTAAATAAATTTGTTATCGTTTACTAGAATATTATGTCTTAATTTTGAAGTCAATTAAAAATTTACAGCATTTTTTTTTATTTTTCCTGCGAATTTTCCATAAAAATCTTGTTTTAATCAACATTTTTAATGCGATAAAAAGATTCAAAAAATCATTCCATAATTTATTCTTAAAGTCCATTAAAAACTGGAGAAAATGAGCCTTTAATGGATGAAATCAGTTGGAAATTGTCGAAGTTATGAATTTTTTTGTAAAATCATGGAAATTGAATGTTCCAAGATTGGCCGTTGTCCCGCTCCTAGGTTCATGCACCACTTCCAGTAAGCCTTTCTGCGGACGTGTACGCATACGGTGCATTTCACTAACACTACCAGCTGTCACGCAAAATTAAATGGGATATTTTCAACAATATAATTTACGCTAGTTTTGTGAGACCGCTCGGCGAGAACCTAACGCAACCAACTCAATTTGACAGCTTTCTTTCGTTAACATTGCTTAACGATGTATACGACAAAACGTGAATTCAAGTGTAAAAATGATCCTCAAAAGTTTTGTTACGCGTGCGGCAACTATATATTTACAAAATCGGTCAATTTCACTGCTTCGTTGCAAACTGCATACAGGCTTTATTTTAAAATTGATCCTGGAGACTTTGACGAACCGTGGATTCCAAAAGTATTATGTAGTTCGTGCAAAACGTGCTTGGCTAGGTGGATGTCAGGCGCAAGGTAAATTAATTTTTTGAATAACTTTCATATAAACAATTTATGTACAGCATGGTAGTGCTTTGTTCTTTCCTGATCGACATTATCTTACTTCATCTATTTTTGATAAGTGTTAATGTCTTACTTACTAACTCACTTATTTGTTATCTGTCAGTCGCTATTTGTCCTTTGACATGCCCACCATATGGCGTCGACTGTTTTGTCATGCAACGGATTGTTATTTCTGCTTGACAAAAGTTAAGCAACAAGGAGTATTCACAAGTGGCTTCTATGACAAAACCTGTTCCACATTCAAGTTCGGTCCCGTATCCTGTTTATCCAAAGCGGAAACGAGCGCCCTCTGTTGAATCGACCGTTACAAAAAGTGAGGAGGAATTCAAGGAGGAATGCGAGGAAGACTTCGAGGTGGAATTGGAAAGAAACCCAAAACTGTTTACACAATCCGAATTTAATGATTTGGTGCGACTTATCGAAGGAGAAATCCGAATTGCTGGCATCACGCTTGAAAGAACACAACATGCTGAGCAAGGAGGTCAAAATTTCTTGTCACAGGAATCGTCACAAGAAATTTGACAAATATTATTCTACAAAGGACAAGGCATGTTTTTGCCATGACGTAAACGGCTTGTTTGAAGAGTTTGGTGAGCCATATGATCCAGCTGAATGGCGTTTATTCATCGATAGCAGCAAGTTGAGCTTGAAAGCCGTTTTACTGCATCAAGGGAATGAGAAACCTTCTATTCCATTAGCTCATGCCGTTAATATGAAGGAAACGTATGAATCAATGGCTCTATTGCTCAATTTGATAAATTACAATCAACACAATTGGAAAATTTGTTCCGATCTTAAAGTGGTTGCCATGTTGACTGGATTGCAACAGGGATACACAAAATATATGTGTTTTTTGTGTAAATGGGACAGTCGAGCTCGTAAGGAACACTACGTCCGAAAAGATTGGCCAAAACGGGATAATTTCACAATTGGTAAAGACAACGTTAAAAATGATCCTCTTGTGTTAAAAGAACGCATAATACTTCGACCACTACATATAAAACTTGGGCTATTCAAAAATTTCGTCAAAGCGTTGCAAAAAGAAGGGCCGGCATTCCAGTACTTGAAATCATTATTTCCAAATTTATCTGACGCAAAGATAAAGGAAGGTGTATTTGTTGGCCCACAGATCAAAAAACTGCTCAATGATTCCGCATTCAATACAGTTTTGACACCAGATGAGGAAGAAGCGTGGAAATCCTTCCAGCGTGTTGTCACAACCTTTTTAGGAAATTTCAGAAGCCCAGATTATGAGGAAGCTGTCGATGAATTGCTCAAAAATTATGAGAAAATAGGTATAAAGGTGTTTGTTACATATAATTAATTTCAAATCCTTTTATTTCACTGAACACAGGTGTGAATATGTCTTTGAAGATACATTTCCTACATTCTCACATGGATTTTTTCCCGAAAAATCTTGGTGACGAGAGTGATGAGCACGGCGAACGTTTTCACCAACAAATGAAGATGATGGAACGTCGTTACCAAGGGTTTTGGGATGAAGCAATGATGGGTGACTATTGTTGGTTTCTGATTCGAGAAACAAGTTCAAAACATCGAAGACAAAGTCATTCGATTCTCAATCATTTTTAATAAAACCTAAATAAATTTCTTTTGTATCAACTCGGTTTTAAATCCTGATATGCCTTAATCAAATTGATATGTAGAGAAAAGAATCTCCCATGAAAACTTAACATGCGATTTGGATGCTTACAACGACACCTAGAAAAGGAACTCTAAAGCTGTTGTATTTCTGCAACATTTTTAAGTGTTTTACAAAAATGCTCATAACTTCGACAATTTCCAACCGATTTCATCCATTAAAGGCTCATTTTCTCCGATTTTGAATGGACTTTCAGAATAAATTATGGAATGATTTTTTTAATCTTTTTATCCCATTAAAAATGTTGATTAAAACAAGATTTTTATGGAAAATTCGCAGGAAAAATAAAAAAAAAATGCTGCAAATTTTTAAATGACTTCAAAATTAAATTTTTAATTAAGACATAATATTCTAGTGAACGATAGAAAATTTTTATAGCTTCATTTTCATAAAAATAGATTTAAAATTGGTGCACTAGTTCGAAAGATATTGACATTTTAGTAATCGTACTTTTGTCCAAAAATTCAAAAAATCAAAATTTTTGTATATCTCAAAAAAAGCTCTACTTTAATTTTTTCTGACCGCGCCATTGAATTCAGCGTAGGATTTTGCATTGGAAATGATCATCACCTTACCGAGTTCAAAAATGCTGTAAACTAGTGTAATGAAATGAAGCATTATAGAAGAATTTTAATCAATTTCCAGGATTCTTTCAAGTACTAGCTGTGTACGTGTAGACTAGACTGGACTACTCAAGTAATCCACAAGCCCGCTAGTTCGCCTTTTTGAAATATAATGCTAATATGCGGCTAATATAAAGCATAGCATGCCATATGTTATGTTTATCAGGCTCGCTGGGGTGAGAGGAAAATACACTTACCACTACACTACCGGCGCCGCTAAGAACAACAAATGCAACACACGGGTTTGAAGCGCTAGCGGGTATGAAAATCTTTAAATCTCTAATCGAGATTTGGAGGGTTTTTTGGCGCCAAAAAAAAAAAAATTTCCTCCAAAAAATGTCCCAACCCATTTTTTTCAGGCTGGCGGGTATGAAAATCTTTAAATCGATTTATCTCCGTTAATACGGCTCTAATCGAGATTTGGAGTGTTTTTTTATGTCAAAAAAAATTTTCCTCAAAAACCATGTCCCAACCCATTTTTTCAGGCTGGCGGGTATGAAAATCTTTAAATCGATTTATCTCCGTTAATACGGCTCTAATCGAGATTTGGAGCGTTTTTAGGTGTCAAAAAAATTTTCCTCAAAAAACATGTCCCAACCCATTTTTTCAGGCTGGCGGGTATGAAAATCTTTAAATCGATTTATCTTCGTTAATACGGCTCTAATCGAGATTTGGAGCGTTTTTAGGTGTAAAAAAAAAAAATTCCCTAAAAAACATGTCCCAACCCATTTTTTCAGGCTGGCGGTATGAAAATCTTTAAATCGATTTATCTCCGTTAATACGGCTCTAATCGAGATTTGAAGCGTTTTTAGGTGTCAAAAAAATTTCCTCAAAAAACATGTCCCAACCCATTTTTTCAGGCTGGCGGGCATGAAAATCTTTAAATCGATTTATTTCCGTTAATACGGCTCTAATCGAGATTTGAAGCGTTTTTAGGTGTCAAAAAAATTTCCTCAAAAAACATGTCCCAACCCATTTTTTCAGGCTGGCGGGTATGAAAATCTTTAAATCGATTTATCTCCGTTAATACGGCTCTAATCGAGATTTGGAGGGTTTTTTTATGTCAAAAAAATTTTTCCTCAAAAACCATGTCCCAACCCATTTTTTCAGGCTGGCGGGTATGAAAATCTTTAAATCGATTTATCTCCGTTAATACGGCTCTAATCGAGATTTGGAGCGATTTTTAGTGTCAAAAAAAAAAGTTCCTCAAAAACCATGTCCCAACCCATTTTTTCAGGCTGGCGGGTATGAAAATCTTTAAATCGATTTATCTCCGTTAATACGGCTCTAATCGAGATTTGGAGCGTTTTTAGGTGTCAAAAAAATTTTCCTCAAAAAACATGTCCCAACCCATTTTTTCAGGCTGGCGGGTATGAAAATCTTTAAATCGATTTATTTCCGTTAATACGGCTCTAATCGAGATTTGAAGCGTTTTTAGGTGTCAAAAAAATTTCCTCAAAAAACATGTCCCAACCCATTTTTTCAGGCTGGCGGGTATGAAAATCTTTAAATCGATTTATCTCCGTTAAAACGGCTCTAATCGAGATTTGGAGCGATTTTTGGTGTCAAAAAAAATTCCTCAAAAAACATGTCCCAACCCATTTTTTCAGGCTGGCGGGTATGAAAATCTTTAAATCGATTCATCTCCGTTAATACGGCTTTAATCGAGATTTGGAGGGTTTTAAGGTGTCAAAAAAATTTCCGTAGTTCGAAGAGATTCTAGCTGTTTCCGCATAGTGATTGATTCGGAGTGGTTGATGGACACTGAGTGCTTTTCCCGGAGACCACCAGGTCGAAGACGGAATCGTTGGCAGACTAGGGCCTAGTTGAAATCTATCCTAGGCTTTTAACAGTTCGAAGGCGACTGCAGCACCTAAAAAGAGATCGATTGGGTTGGGTTGTCCGGCAATAGAAAAGTTGATTATTTTTGAAAAGATTCGCTTAAATTTGAATTTATACATCAACCAAGTTCTTGCTCAGCAAAACGGACAAATCAAGATGGTTATGTTCGAGGCATTCCATTAAGCCCATGGTTAAAAATTAATCGCATTATCGAACAGATACGTGAGCTTTTTCAGCACTTAACAGAAACTCATAAAATATACTATTCAATTTGGTACATTTTCATAGCGAAATACCCTTTTTTTTCGGATTCAAATGCATAACATCACACGAAGCCACGAAACACCACCGTAGGATGACATTTGTAAGTTGCATTTGAATTTTATTTCACCACCTGTATAAGTTTACCTTTCGTGAGCCAAGCAATAAAATCAGCGCCCATCCGATACAGGTATGACTATGGTAAGTACAGCAGTTGCACCCATTCAGATGGCGCTTATTGGAGGGGAGCTGGTTCAAAGGAGAGAGGACTTTCATAAATAACAAAAGAGGTGCTAAATTTGGTGGCGAAATTACTTTTCTCGATCCGGGAGCGTGGTTCGAGAGCTGCTAAAACTTTGAGGTGAATTCTGATGGAAGGCGATAATTTACCATAAATTATGAGTCACGAGAGTACCATTTCCAATAATAAACTGCAGCACGCTTTTTGCTCCGGTTCTAGTCTTTTCTCCGGCTCACGCTTGTTGAGTTGGTGCAGATAAATATCTGATTTTACTATAAACTTAAGACTGAGAGGAAGCAAGTTCCATTATGTTCTTCGGATGGTGCTTGTGAGAATGAAAGGAACTGCTGTTGAAAAAAAAAGTCGGAATGAGACGCAAACCGAAAGCAAGTGTCACAAATAGTCGCATAATTTTGCCTCGGACAAATGATGAAAAATAATTGTTTACGCTGGACAAATTGCAAGGAACAGAAAGAGGACGCTTGCAGCTATAATTTACCAACTTTTTATTTTTCGCCGGGCAGCTTATTAAAAAAGCAGCAAACGACTTTTTAAACAAGTATGCTTTCTTCTGCGTGTTTGCTGGGAATTCTAGGCGCTTTCGTTGCAGTTCGTCCCTTTTTAATTTATTCCTCGTCGAGGGTTTTTTTTCCTATGATATTTTGTGCTGTGCACTCAACACTTCTCCATGTCCCTCAAGACAAATAGTTGGCATGAATCTGAACCAAATGCTGTCTTGGATAGCCCCGGGGGTTGCACTTTTTGTTTTCGCTGACCACTAGGGCGACAGCATTGTTCATTAGGAGGGAGAAATGTAAATGTTTCTATGAACTCATAATTTCCACTAACTATATAATTTCTTCATCTCACACATTGATTACTATATGTTGATTACAACTAGTCGGAATTTTCAAAAGTGCAGAACAAATTCATTTTATTTAAAAGAATGCTCATTAAATCCACCGAACGAGCTCCAACTGAGAGAATGATCATATAATGGTAATGGTTTTTCGCTGTAAATTAATTAGTTTTGCATAGTGATAAACATGACGACATTTGCACTATTAATTTCCGCGATGCAACGCGGGTGGCTTTTTCAGTGCTGTTGGCAGCTGTTGGAAAACAGACTTGTCTACCACGAAAATTAACTCCACCAGTCCCCTGTCATGCTCCACAATCTGTGCAAAATTCGGATTTGTCAACTTCTCACTCGCTCTAGACGTCACTTAAAACTTTCGGCACCTTTCCCACTCGAACTTGCAAAATCAATCAACAGCGACGTGCTAGCGAAAACTTTCCGATCAAATCACTGAACAATTGAATTAACATCGCTTTTCACTTGCTCCTCACAAGCGTACCCTTCCATCCATCGCATCCGCCGAGGGAGGAAACCTCACATATTTGTTTGATTTCCAATCTCTAATCGATCGGGTTTCTTCTTCTTCGAATTCTTGGAATCTTTTTTCTTTGTTTTACTATTTTATCAACTTTCCTTTCGGTTTCTTGTGCAACACGAAAATCCAATAAATGATTTTACTTCTCGTAGCTTTTACTGCCGATGGTTGGATGGTGCTCACGTTGGCGGTAAAAGTCGGAGTTAGATTTCTTAGATTTCTCTCAAGTTTTCCCCCGCTTTGCAGTTGCCTGGTTTGTGTGTGTTCAAGTAATCGCCGGGACAGCAGATGTAGCAAAGTTTTTCATTGCCAGTTGTAAAACTCTCAGCACAAGATGACCACTATTTGTGGGGTTGGAAAAATTCTAAACGGGGTGCAATACCACGCATGACGCCATCTGTTTCTGTTTCTGTTTACTTTTTTTTTAAGGCAAGAAGTAAGTTTCCTAGTTGATCAGTAAATGTTAAACTAATCGTTTAATCGTCGATCTTACTCTGATTTTTTTTAAATAGGGGAAATGTTGGCTTCGGCAATACCTTAACCTTTTATCGTCAGGGGGGTAAACAAAGTCCTAGAGCACTCAAATTTGGCCAATAGTTGCTCTGAAACACAATGTATCCACATGCCAAAATTGAGCTCTCAAAGACGTTGTTTACCCCCTGACGATAATAGGTTAAGGTATTGCCAAAGCCAACTTTTCCCCTATTTAATGTGAAGTTATCGAATTCAAACAAATTAGTCACTAGTTTAGATAGCAGATTCCGCGTTAATCTTACTCTGATTTTTTTTTTAATATTCAATGTTAAGTTATCTAATTTGCACAGATTTGTCACTAGTTAAGATAGCAGATTCAGGAAAATTCGATAACTTATTTTTCATACAACGAAATGCCAGTACCTTAATTGCTTATCTTTGACTCATACGTGTATTTTGCCTACAATGTGCATACTTCATCAGTGTCTAATACTAATACTAGACTGTCGAGTATTACTACAATACACTGAAAAAGTCTGCCCATTGTAGACAAATATTTAAACGGAGTCAAATGAGTTTAACCTTGGAAAATTCAGCTTCGCTAAAATCACCGATAAATTTTCCGGATCAGTTCTTTGATGTTTTTCAGTGATATTAGTGCTATTTTTGCACAATTCGTTTGTGCAACGTTAAGTGCCATCAATTGATGTTTGACCGTTTTTGACGTAGACTACGTCTTACGGGAAGGTACTGGGGGTTAATCGAAAATCTAAAATTGCGACCGTCACAAAAAGGTGTAAGGTTTTGAACGCTTATAACTTCGTCATTTATAGATGAAATTAAAATCCACAGACACCAATCGAAATGAGGTTACAATAAATGCTTTTTCAATTTTTCATAAAACTTTTTTTTAATGTACGAATAAAAAGTGATAATTTTATTGCTGGTAAATTATTTCTTTAACTTAAATCATTCTTAATGATATCAAACCTACTCTAGATCAAAGAAGAAACAAAAATTGGTCCTTCGAACCGGATGTTAGGTTAAACCGATGTAAAATCAAGGCAGTGTAACAATGGTGAAATCCGCTATTTGGGCCATTGGTGTCCAAAGCGATCACCATCGCCATTGCCTCAACCTATTGTACGGTATTCTGCATGTGCTATTGTGTGACGGTGCTAGATCCAGTATTCACCGGTATTATTGTTCCCATTCTTCGAGTGCGACATTGTTGCAGTTGCAGAATTTCATCCACCGATTGGAATCGACGGAGGGCTGATTTGCATGATATCAGCTAATTGCATGAACTCCTAAAGAAGACCCGGCTAGCAGAAGAATTCAGATGAGTATTCCTGAAAGGTTTGTCTGTGGTGGCTTTTGAATGCATGATCAGTCGTCGACCGTTCTGAAATTGAATATAATTCCATGTGGAATCGCTAGCAGCGATCTACGAAAGTGGGCGAAGAAGGAACGTTTGTTACGATATGTAGTGGACTCGATTATAGAATTTGTGCAGAATTATGACGAAGCTCGTGACAAAGATGAAGAAGACCACACTGAAACGAATGAAAGTGAAGATGCCCGTAGCAAACGGATCGCCTTGCAGAAGAAGAATGATGAGAAGAACAGGAAGATAATGAAGGATTTCGTGAACCAGTATTTCAACCGGAAGCAATCACTGCAAGCCTTTATGTCGCCACCGGGGTCTAGTGCGAGTGTAGGTACAGCTCCAACGATGCAGCAAGCCCCAGTTGGTACAATTTGTGTGAAGTTACCTGAATTGAAGCTTCCTGTTTTCCGTGGTTCATTGATGGAATGGGTCACATTTCGAGATTCTTTTCAAAATCTGATCATGGAAAACCCAAACCTTTCGGATATTGATAGGTTTACATACCTACGATCGTCATTAGCAGGTGAAGCCTTGCAACAGATTGCATTGATCGATTTTACTGCGGACAATTTCTCGATAGCGTGGAGCTCGCTGGAATCACGCTATGCGAACAAGAAGCTCTTGGTAAAGTCGCATTTGGATGCATTGTTCGCAGTACAGCCCATGATGAAGGAGACGTTTGAGTCACTTAACCATGTGATCAACGAATATGATAAAACCTTGCAAATGTTGGATAAATTAGAAGAACACACAGCTGATTGGAGCACAATGTTGGTCCATATGCTTTCAAGCAAGTTGGATGCCACAACGCTTCGTTTGTGGGAAACGGAGCATCGTTCAAAGGAAGTTCTAAGGTTTGAGAACTTGATGGAATTCCTGAGAAATCATCGTACGGTTCTGCGGTCAATCGCCGGAGAAAATCCTAACCCACCAGAACAGAGGAAAGCATCTCGGGTAAGCAGCAGTTACGCCGGAATGCAGTCATCATGTCTATTGTGTGGTGAAGGACAACACATGGTGTTTCAGTGTAAACGGTTCAAGTCAATGAAGGTTGACGAAAGGAGAAATGCTGTAATATCGAATCAACTTTGCTACAATTGCTTGTCTCGAGGACATGCTGCCAAGGTCTGCACACGGGGAACTTGTCGTATTTGTGGACAGCGACATAACTCTATGTTGCACTTCAAGACGAATGAATTGTCTAATAATCAGTCAGTTCCACAGTCAAACAAGCGTTGCCAACAGGGCCCACAGATCCCACAATTGATTCAGACACCCACAACCTCACAAGCTAATAATCATGCTCCTAACACTCCTCAGCAACCCAACCTCCCATCCACAATCTCCACACCAGCTATTCCAAATTCGCAAAGTCAAACACCACGTACCACAGACATTCCTACTAGCCACAATGTGGTACTCTCTGCTAATGAACCCAAGGCACCACGATCGGTCGTACTCGCAACCGCAATCGTGATCATTGAAGATCAATTCGGGAATACTATGCAAGCTAGAGCATTACTAGACAGTGGCTCTCAGCTTTGCTTCATTTCGGAACACACGTCACAACGTTTGAAGTTCAAACGGTCACGCGAAGCACTTTCTATAAGAAGAATTGGTCAAGCTGCAAAAAAGTGCAAGCAATCCATCTTCGCTCAGGTTCGCTCTCGTATAACTTCCTTCGCTGGGGAGGAAGTATTGTACGTACTTTCACTAGTTACGTTGAATTTGCCCATTCGGAAGATTGATTCATCAAGGTTGGATCTTCCGGAGGGTATCGTACTCGCCGATCCACTTTCCACCGAGCCTAGCAGCGTTGATGTGATTATTGGAGCAGGACTTTTCTTTGACCTGCTGCGCAACGAGAAAATCAAGCTCGGGGATAATGGACCTATTGTACAAAACACTTCCCTTGGCTGGAGAGTTTGTGGAAATCTTCCTGACGAGTCGAACGTGCTCAGACCACACGTTGCCAACACGTGTACGGAGAACTTGGACGAGTTACTCACTCGTTTCTGGGAATTGGAGTCGTGTAAAACGGACAGCGTACTATCGGTAGAGGAATATGCCTGCGAGAAGCTATTCGACCGCACTACAGTCCGAGAAGCATCTGGAAGGTTCATTGTAACGGTTCCAAAGAAGGATTACCTCATTCAACAACTCGGAGATTCAAAGTCCACGGCATTGAAACGCTGTCTTTCTCTCGAGCGTCGTCTGGATGGTAATGCCGAATTGAAACAGATGTACAGTGACTTCATTCACGAATATCTGCGTATGGGACATATGGAGGAGGTGCTGGAAAACGAAGAAGACGCTGCTATGCCACAGTACTTCATTCCACATCACTGTGTTATCAAGCCCGACAGCACAACTACCAAGTTGCGGGTAGTATTTGATGCGTCATGCCCTACATCGTCCGGAATCTTTCTCAACAATGCGTTGATGGTTGGTCCGACTGTCCAAGATGATATCATCGTGATCGTCCTTCGATTCAGGTTCCATTGGATCGCCATCGTTGCAGATCTTGGTGCTGCAACAGTGGGCAGACCGGAAGTTGTACAAAATCTTCTGGCGAGACAACCAGAATGAAATAATCCGTGTCTTCCAGCTCAATACCGTTACATACGGAACGGCATCAGCGCCATATTTGGCCACCAAATGCCTTAAGCGGCTCGCAGAGCTTGATGGACACAAATATCCCAAAGGAGCTATAATCCTCAGCAAAGATTTCTACGTTGACGACATGATGTCCGGCGTTGACGACGTACAAGAAGGAATCAAGCTGTGCAGTGACATTCAACATCTGTTGAAAGGTGGAGGATTCAACCTACGGAAATGGAGCAGTAACTGTCCAGCTGTTTTGGAAAAAAAAAAATACCCGAGGAACTCAGGGATGACCGCACTTTTTTCGAGCTGGACGATTCAAGCGCTACCATAAAAACACTAGGGCTGATCTGGGAACCTAGGCTGGACGTTTTTCGATTGATTCAAGGTGCCGCAATGGAGTTCGTGGGAAATATGCAAGCGTTCCGTTATTTCCGACCTTGCGCGGATCTTCGACCCTCTTGGGCTTATTGGAGCTGTAATCATCACTGCCAAAATATTCGTCCAGACTCTTTGGAAACAGAAATTCTCGTGGGACGAACCACTACAAGATGAACTTGGAGCTCAATGGACAGAGTTTCGAGACAGCTTATCAAACCTAGAAACCCTCCAGATTCCTAGATGGATCGCAAGGATTGTCTTGCCGTTGAGCTCCACGGCTTTTGTGACGGATCAATGAAGGCCTATGGAGCATGTTTGTATGTCCGATGCACACACTTCGACGGAACAATCACTTCGAATTTGCTGGTTGCTAAATCCAGAGTAGCTCCGCTGGCAGAATCTAAAAAGAAGAGGAAAAAACTTACGACGCCCCGCTTGGGGTTATCTTCTGCTGTATTGCTGGCTCGCCTGTACGAAAAGACATCTGCAAGCATCCAAGTATTGACCCAGCCGTACTTTCACACCGATTCCACGATCGTAAGGTACTAGCTGTCATCAACCCCATCACGTTACCAGATGTTTGTGGCAAACAGAATATCGGAGGTACAACACCTCACCAGGAGTGGAACATGGAGGCATGTGGCAGGAACAGAGAATCCCGCAGATGCACTATCTCGCGGCATTTCACCTGTTGATCTACAGGCTAACGCGTTATGGTGGCATGGACCGGATTGGTTGAGGAAAGATAAACAGATGTGGCCTGAAACGCAAGAAGTTTTTTTTTTTTTCCTTTGGTTTGTTTTTTCCGTCGAACTTGTTTTCCGTGCTGAGCACCAATGCTACCGACGTGCCAGGAAGGCAGCTCCCACACCTGGACCCTACCTATCGACCCATCAACTCATGGACCGGGGACCAACGGCTTTACTTCCCTTCCGAAGGAAGGCGTGATCAGAGATGTTATGCCTCAGAACATCCCGGCGGCGCCGGCTGGGATTGAACCCAGGCCTGCTGGGGTGAGAGGTAATCACGCTTACCACTACACCACCGGCGCCGTTCTAACGCAAGAGGTTGTACTGGATAAACTGGATCGGACGGCTCTCGAGGAAGGATCCATTGTGGCAGCAGTTTCTACAATTACTCCACCGAGCGAGATCTCTGGGATACACTCTACATTGCATCGTGTGGAAAAGCTGGTTGCATGGTTGCTCAGATTCAAGTACAACGCATTACAGGCTCGTAGATCAATATCCAAGAAGACAGGTCCACTGACGTTTGCGTCACGAGAAGGCGCCCTGTTGCATCTAGTGAAGCTATCACAACAGGAATGCTTTGCTCAGGAAATCGCAGATCTCGAAAGGAATGGGGAGGTTAAGTCAACTTCTCGCATCAATGCATTAAATCCGATGCTGGTCGAAGGTGTACTCCGAGTTGGCGGCCGGTAGGAGAATGCACAAATCTCGCAGAGCCGGAAGCATCCTATGTTATTGGATAAAGATCATCCACTAACATCCATGATCATGCGTCGATATCACTACGATAATCTTCACGCTGGTCCTCAACTGTTGATAGTAAGTGTTCGCGAACGGTTTTGGCCACTCAGTGCTCGAAGTCTTGCTCGGAAGATTGTGCATAGATGTATAACCTGCTTCAGGAATAAACCAACCATGCAGGATCAACTGATGGCTGATCTCCCGGCTGAACGGGTAACACCTGCTCCGCCATTTCTACGGGTCGGTGTAGACTATTGCGGTCCTTTTTTGGAGTTGGTTGGAAATGCTAACATGAAGCTTTAGTGTGATGATTTATTAGCTAGAGAATGATCTTTAGAAGAGGGTAGGTGGATAGTTCCATGTGCGTCAATCTTTTAAAAACTGTCGCATTAATGGCCCTTCGCTCATTTTCAACTTCTATTCAATTTTCATACTGCCGTACTCTAACGGAACTATCCACCTACCCTCTTCTAAAGATCATTCTCTAGCTAATAAATCATCACACTAAAGCTTCATGTTAGCATTTCCAACCAACTCTGAAAATCGTTAACTTCGCGTATGAAGTAACATAAAAACACTTTGAATGGTCCTTTTTTGATAAACTATCCCTTCCGGAAAAGGACCACCGTCAAGTACTACGCTGCTATCTTCGTTTGCTTGGTGACTACGGCGGTACACATGGAAATGGTAGCCGATCTCACTACGCAAGGATTTTTGGCTGCATTGAAAAGGTTCTTGGCTAGGTGAGGAAAGCCCACCTTGATCATGTGCGATAACGGTTCCAATTTTTGTGGGTGCAAAACGGGAGTTAAATGAGTTCGCCGTACTATTTGAAGACCAACAATCCCAGCAATCCATAGCTGCCCGCGCTGCTGACATCGGAATTGAATTTAAGTTCATTCCAGCCAAATCCCCAAGCTTTGGCGGCTTGTGGGATGCTGCAGTAAAATCAATGAAGCAGCACCTCAGGAAGACCATTGTATTGAAGATTGTTACGCCTGATGAACTACACACTGTCCTAGCACAAATTGAAGCGTGTCTGAACTCCTGGCCACTCACACAGATCAGCAGTGACCTTCTTATACAGCGACCGCCAACGGCTGTCGCAGAACCGTGGCTGCAGGATATTCTTCAAGATCGTCTCTCTAGGTGGCAGCAGGCTCAAGACTTCGTTCAACGCATTTGGTCCAGATGGTCGATGGTGGCCCTGAAAAGTTAGAAGTCATTTCAGAAAAGAGTTTGAATAAAATTTATATAGAGTATCCCCTGCTTCCAACTTTGGTTACAGCATTACAACTCTGGAGGGCAGCGGCGCCGGTGGTGTAGTGGTAAGCGTAATTACCTCTCACTCAGGTAAGCGTAATTACCTGAGTTCAATCTCAGTCGGCGGGAAGTAAAGCCGTTGGTCCTCGGTTCATGAGTTGATGGGTCGGTAGGTAGGGTCCTGGTGTGGGTAGTACTGGTGCTCTGCACGGAAAACAAAATCGACGGAAAACAAATCCAAGGAAAAAAAATTGAGAGTATTTTGTATGATCGTTGGGGGCGTGTGGTTCTGAATTGGAAGCAAAATGTTCCGCAATTGCATCCTCCCTATTCGTACACGCCCGAAGATCGGAGGCGAATGTCACTTCGACTTATTTCATCTAGGAATCATTCTCTGATGACTATGTTAGGGAAGCAGCATATGCATGTACGTAATTGGTGGATTTGTTAGTTATTTCGAAGCTTTTGGACAATGCATGGAATTTACCACTTTTTCAATTGTTTCAATTTGAAAATCAACAGTCAAAAGCATTCTAACCGATGCGTAGAAATGTTTCTGATCGATTGGTGATACTTTTTTTGAAATTGGTGCAGGGGCAGCTAAATTATTAACGTTCAAAATCTTTCATAATTTCATTTATCGGTTTTCATAAAGTGTACCCCATCTTCCCGAAAGACATAGTCCTACTTCAAAAGCCTAATCAGACTCCGTAACGCCATGTGTAGGCAGTACCAGAGAACTGTACTGCCTACCTTGAATACCCATTTCAACCGTCAATTGTTCTTTGAACAATTTTACCTGGTGTCTCACTTTCCGGCAGGTGCTTCCAAAAATTTGATATTTTGTAATCGTAGAATTGAACATATTTGTAGTGCTTTGGCGAACGTTTCAGCTCAATTAATCATAAGTTAACAAAGTTACATCATGTCAAAGTTGACCATTTTGTTTGAAAATCGGCATGCGCTGCTAGTTCATCGAACACAGCTGTACATGGTTGTTAATGAAAATAACTGCAAGGATTAAAGAACAATTCTTCAGCAGTTAATTACTATTACACCAATTTTGTTTTCAATCCAAGGTTAACCAAGACTATTCTAAGACTGAACCCCTTTAAAAAAAAGATTTTGCCTTCCTTCTGTGAAACTTTGACGTCTTCAATTTTTTTTTAGATTTACAACTTTACCGAAGACTTCAATGTCAGAGTAAAAAGTTAAAAGTAACACCATTTTTACGAATGAGCTACTATCTGTTTATGTCAATACATGGTTTTGGTTAACTTCGTCCAAGGCGCCTAGATTCGAAAATTCTTCGTTTAAGAGTTATTGCTTTTGTCGTCTAAAATGGATTTCTGGTATAATTCTGCGTACCATAATAAAATGCAATGCTTTTGTAAGGTGCATGTTTCAATTAGAACATAGAAGAAGCAGATGTAGATTAAAAATTATTTAAAGCACACAAGGTTCACAACTATTGTAGCACCAACCATTCTAATAACCATTACTCACTTTATTCGACATTCCATCCCGTGCAGCGCTAATGCACCAGAAACGCATTCCCTCTGGTTTCCCGGCACTCAAATTATAAAATAAAATCATAAAAAGCGCAAATCACCTTCGTCCCATTACCCCCGAAACTCTCTGGGCAACCGTGTCCGTCACCCACCCACCAGCCATTAAAGTGTCCATTTGAATGCCATTAACGTCGGTAAGTATTTATTAGGCAATGAATTATTTTACCCCCTCACTCATCGTCATCACCGGCATGCCGCCCAGGAGTCCTTGCAGACTCAAAGGCTCCCGAAGGGAATGCCTAAAGCGAAAATCTTGCGGTTCGATGGTCCGACCAGGTATACCACTCACTGCACAGCTCGCAGCCCAAGCAAACGCAGCATTCGCGGCAGAGCATATTGAAAATTTATTGCAGGATTTTCGTTTAATAACCGAACAAATTGACGCACACATACGAGCACGTATCGCCGTTTAGCATCGAAGCTGCGGACGAACGAAACAGCGACTAGGATTTATAAGTAGATCCTATTTAAGTTCCTATGATGGATTTTGAAACGGCGAACGCCGCCGGGTTCCGTATTCAACGTTCGAATGTTGGAACACAATCGATTGGAGGAGGATTGTTTTATGATTAAAATTTTTGCCAGCATTACTGTTATCCTCTTTGTGACTAAGTATAAAACAGTCAGTGGTTCTGCAACGGGAACAAATCTCGAATGTTGCTGTTCAATCCATAGGAAACAAGCAATATAATTTGAAGTGATTGGGTTCCTGATTTGGCAGGACGTAATGCCAGGATGGGGTGGAACGCAACCTGTTGAATGTGAAATTTGATGAAGAGTATGCCCGGCGAGCTAGAAATGTTGTAAAATCCGTGTCGAACATCGACAGCTCGTGCAGCAGAGAGCGCACATAGCAAGGGAATGGGAGCTATTATCTACGGGAGTGCTGCGAAGGTGCCGGGAGATGGTCAGGGCCATAAATTTACTTTCGATATAGTTGTAAATTAACCTCGACATTAGCACGGGAGCATGCTCGGGCTCAATGGAATTAGTGCTTGTCGGTGTGAAACGACAGTTAGTGGCTTGCTATCGTAAATCTGATTTTCAGCCATTTGTTACAACGAATGAAATGGTCGGTGAATATTCAAATCATTTGGAGTTGAATGAAAATTCAATAACTTACACTCTGGTATGGTGAGTCGAGTCGAGAGTGGTTTCATTATAAATTCATAGTTGACATCGGTGGAAATGGCCATGGTTTTACAACCGTGCGTTAACACTAAAGTTCCTTCGAATGAACACTTTAAGGCCCAGAAACGACACACTCTGGCCCCTTGCTGAGTAACAATAAAGTAGCAGTTAATTAATTCTTCACCAACGAGCCTTGCCAAAACGGGGGACCAACCAAAGGCGCCAGAAAATTAGCCAATTTAAGCAAGTAGTTGGTAGGCAATTTATAGCTTCCGACGGTGTTGTCCCATTTGAACTTTTTAGTACAACAATTTAATTTTACACCTTGTTAAGAGCCTTGAGGCACACGTTGCACGAATGAATTTACATACCGATCCACTTTCCGACGCAGGACAACGCACCCAAAACGGCTTGAGTTGGTCGTTGGTGAGGAGAAATAGAGATAGTGGCTACCGACCGCAATCACCTCGTTTTGCGAAGCGGTAAAATGTTTCTTTAATGGAGCCGGAAGGTCCTTTTTGGATGACGGCGTAGACTGAACCCAAAAGGAGCCCCATAGCAAAGGGCAACGGGTGACTTTACTCATGTGGAATAATAATTAAACGTTATTAAAGGCGATCAATGGTATGGAAAGGACGGGATGGGATCACCACCAGCTGACGTGCTAAAGCGGTTTCGAATTGAGCGGTATACGTTGGTCACGGAATCCGTGCAGAATGCCAGACTTTTGCGAGCGTTTAAATGACATCACGCGAATACCAATTACAGAAGGATTCACCGTGTGTGTAAGACTTCACTGCCAATTGAACCACCTGGACACTCTGCAGATCACCTTCCACCTGGTCGATTCACCTTGCCCGCAGCGTGCCGATTCGTCTCGTTCCTGTCGGTTTGTTATCGAGAACCATTTATTTATTTATTTGTTGTCAATCAGTGTAGACCGTTTTACAATTGTTTGCTTAAGTGCTATTCTTACAATTTTGTCTTTGTTATATTTTATAATATGTCTTGAGAACAAGTTAAAAAAAATAATTCTAGCTGACGTTGTGCGAGGAATTAAAATATTGCTTTAATTTGGGTTTTGTCATTGTAAAGTCAATGTTATCGCAGTGCTTATTATATGTTTCCATCATTTGGTTTAAGGGTCCAAATTTGGAATAATTCGTACGATGACGATTTTTAGAAAAATCTAATTGTATTTCGAAATTGCCTAGATGGTGAATATAAATCTAAGGATGACAATAGTTCTATTGAATCAATGCGATGTGATACGATATCGTTTACGAATGAAATCATAGCACATTCACGACGCTGTTAATAATTGTGTTATAATGATCGGTGAAAGTAAGTTTTGAGTCCAAAATAACACCTAGATCCCTGACTCTATCACACTTTTCTATGATCTGGTATCCTAAAGTGATTGTTATATCGGGTAGGATTCGTTTTCTACTAATGGTAATTGAGTTACATATTGTATATTTAATTGTAGCAGGCTTTTTTTGGCACCAAGTATGGAATATCTGTGTTTCCTCTTTGAATGTGATGATGTCTTTGGCATCTTTTATTTCCAAAAAAAGTTTAATGTCGTCAGCATAGATTAAAACTTTCAATTTCTTAATAATCAAATGTCATTGTCGAAGAGAATAAATAAAAGCGGACCTAAATGGGAGCCTTGAGGAACTCCTGAAGTGACATCAAAGACATGGCGGTCCAGTTAAATCTGATTCAAGCCACTTGAGGAGTGCGTAATGATTTCTCATTTTTGAAGTTTAAGGTTCTACAAAGGGTAAGTAATTTTGTGTTCTTCTTCTTTTTTAAATATCATAAAATCATCATCATTAGTTTACACATACATTCATATATTATGAATACGAAAATTTAAAACTTGTATTTCGTGGGTAAAACACGAAAATTTCCTGGGTAAAACACATTCACTATATTTACTTACTTGTGTTCTTCGAAGTATAGCACAATTAAACGCAATCGAATACACGAAACTCAAAACAACTGCTTCACAAAACTCTTGGTGAACAAAATTCATCACAAAGAAAACCATTTCTACTCTACTGCTTTGCTAGCAATCGTGAAAGTATCATTGAAACAGCGGTGCCAGATGTATTGCCTCTAGCAATGAATTTAAGTTTATTAAAACAATTAATTGCGAAGTCTGCCTTATTAACATAGATGAGTGGATGTATTTAATGGTGTATAAATATCTAAAACTGATTATATAAAACATAAATGACCATTTTAAACATTTTACCGGTCCAATTAAAAAAGTCACAGAAGATTGAATTCAACACTAACAGGGTTGATGGCAGCAGTGCACGTAGCCTGTTATACACTTTCCCGCTCAAGGGTGTAAACAAACTTGCATACAGCGCAGTCTGGCAGTGCTTATGTTTTGTCTGCTACATTCTTATCCACTAGATAGTGTGACATCACATTTGCTGTTGTATTGAAATGAAGGAAGAAAAGAGATGGTTAAGTTTTCCTTACCATACCAGTTGATATTTATGAAAAATGGGCAGTTTTGGCGTGGGGACATGCACTTCCAATGAATTTTACCAATACATTTAGAAAATGATGATCGAAGAATATTTCAAAAAGAAGAAGTAAACAAAATAATGACCCTTTGTAGAACCTTAAAAAGAAGCATGAGTCATCCCACTGCGACCTAGCAAGAAGTACAGTCGACTTGTTTCGCGCTCCGGTATTTCGAAAGTTTTCTCGGTATTCGGTTGGTTTAAATTATCAGTTTTTTCTCGCTTAGTGATTACTGGCATAGTACCCAGCTAAACAATTATCTGAAAGTGAGTTTTTCTGAGAAGAAAGTGTGGTTTTCGGCGTCATCGGAAAGAATATTGTTCACTTGCAATTGGATATTCGCAAATCAATTTGCGTTTCATCGGTGCGTGATCACGCATACCTGCACACAGATCATCGTCATCGAGTGTCAGCATCTGCCTCCACAATTATACCGGTCATCCATCATCGTGTGTCCAGCTGAGTGCCGAGCCTCATACAAACACACCACTACAAAGATCGCCCGCACACGCGCATCGAAGGTCACCCACGCTGCGCGTCGCTCCGCTGCTGCTGTGTAATCACTCGGTGGTAGAAGTATAGCAGATAACTTTTTTTTTCCTGTTTCTTTCTCTCGCCCATCAGTTAAATTTAATTTTGTGCTTCTGTGTTTGTAGTTTTTTTCTGTTTATTGTGCCTGTGTGGTTTTAAGCATCGTTTCAGTGGTAGAGCGTTTACCGCTTCCACTAGTACGGCAAAATGGACGTCTCGTCAGAAGACGATATGGACATTTTGTTGGAAGATGACACCAGTTTGCCACTCGATGGCAAGAAAAGACGAAAACGTCCTGTCATTCATGGTTCGTCTCAGAAAAGCCCCCGATCGCGAGCCTATCCAGATGACTCGACTGGGCCATGGGTTGTCTACTTTCAGCCCAAAAACAAACCTTTGAACTTGATGCAAATTTCCACTGATCTGACGAAGCGATACTCGGCCGTGACCGAAATCACGAAGGTTAGGCATAATAAACTTCGTGTTGTCGTTTCTAACCTGAAGCAGGCTAACGAGATTGCTGCCTCCCAGCTCTTTACGATTGAGTACAGGGTTTACATACCAGCTCGTGATGTGGAGATCGAAGGTGTGGTCACCGAAGCGAGTCTGACCCCCGAGATCTTGGAGAAGCAGGCGGTTGGCCGTTTCAAGAACCGTTTGCTTCCTCCGGTGAAGATACTGGATGTCCAAAAACTGGGCTCAGTATCTGTCAGCGAGGGTAAAAAGAGTTTTACCCCCACAGACTCGTTCCGTGTGACCTTTTCTGGTTCAGCCCTTCCTCACTTCATCGAGCTGGGAAAACTTCGACTACCTGTTCGTTCCCCGGGTCATGAACTGCCAAAACTGTAAGCAGTTGGGACATACGGCCTCCCACTGTGGCAGCAAGGCACGCTGTTCCAAATGCGGGGAGAAGCACGAGGATGGCGCCTGCACAGTCACGGCACCAAAATGCGTGTACTGCAAAGGATCTCCTCCTCATGGTCTCTCGTCGTGTCCGGTGTATAAACAACGCGGGGAAAAACTAGAGCGCTTTCTTAAAGAACGTTCCAGGCGGTCTTTTGCAGAAATGCTTAAGACAGCCAAGCCATCGACCAACGAAACAAATCCCTTCGCTCTTTTGTCTGATGACGAGTCTGGCTCTGACTTGGCTGAGGAGGGAGTTTCTTTCAGTTTTCCGGAAGGTTCTGCCCGGAAACGAAAACGCATCCGTTCGCGGAAAGTTGCAGATCAAGAACCCCAAATCAGCTTGCCCAAATCAAGGAGTGGTGGAAAAAAGGAGACTTCTACTCCTCCTGGATTCCGCAGAACTGATTATACCCAGGATTTTCCACCTCTTCCGGGGACATCCAAAACCCCCGATGCCCCAATTTTCAGAACACAAGCCCCTTCTTCATCTGGGTTGTTCTCATTTGATAACATTGTGGACAGTATCCTCAATTACCTCGATATTTCTGATCCTCTGAAAAGCATTGTTCTGGCAATGCTTCTTACTGTGAAAACCCTCTTGAAGCAGTTGACATTGAAGTGGCCCCTCTTTGCAGCAATCATCTCCTTCGATGGATAATTTTCCAAACGAGGTCGGGGATTTTATCACTGTTCTACAGTGGAATTGTCGAAGTCTTATTCCTAAATTATACTCTTTTAAGTTTTTAGTTCACAATAATGATTGTGATGCATTTGCTCTGTGTGAAACTTGGCTCTCTTCAGATATCGATCTTCCTTTTCATGATTTTAACATTATTCGACTGGATCGTGAGGATTCGCGTGGAGGAGGAGTACTTTTGGGGATCAAAAAGTGCCATTCCTTCTATAGAGTGAATCTTCCACAATTTCCAGGTATTGAAGTTGTCGCATGTCAGGCTTTTGTTAAAGGCAAGAGCCTTTGTATTGCTTCTGTGTATATTCCTCCCCGAGTTTCGATTAGTCAAAAACAACTTTCAGATATCTGTTCAGTTCTTCCTACTCCACGGTTGATTATGGGAGATTTTAATTCCCACGGTACAGGCTGGGGGGAACTGTATGATGACAACCGTTCTACTTTGATATATGACCTCTGTGATAACTTCGATATGACAATTCTTAACAATGGAGAAGTAACACGTCTGGCTGGTCCATCCTCAAATGGAAGTAGATTAGACCTCACACTTAGCTCTAATTCATTATCGTTGGATTGCACGTGGAATGTGATCCAGGATCCCCACGGTAGTGATCACTTGCCGATCGGCATTTCGATTGCCAGTGGGTTCAATTCGTCGGAATCCGTTAACGTCGCGTACGACCTCACCCGTAATATCGATTGGACAACGTTCAAGACCGCGATAGATGAAGCCGTGTTGTCGGTAGAAGAGCTTCCACCGTTGGAGGAATATAACTTCCTCTCCAATCTGATCTTGGACAGCGCGCTTCGAGCTCAAACTCGGCCGGTTCCAGGAACGTCTTTTCGTAGGAAACCTCCTACCCCTTGGTGGGACCAGCAATGCACTGAGGTTTATCGTAAAAAGTCCGACGCGTTTAAGCTTTTCCGGAAACGCGGAACACTTGAGTATTTCGAAGCGTACTCGACTCTTGAACACGAACTCAAGAGCCTCATGAAAGTCAAGAAACACGGATACTGGCGGCAATTCGTGGACGGTTTATCGCGCGATACGTCGATGAATACGCTTTGGAACACGGCGCGAAGGATGCGTAACCGGTCTTCAAACAACGAAAGCGAGGAGTACTCGGATCGGTGGATTCTCAAGTTCGCGCGAAAAGTATGTCCTGATTCCGTGCCGGCACAGATGATTCCTCGCGAAACGACGAATTAGGTAGACGAGATCAGCCAGCCTTTTTCAATGCTGGAGCTCTCACTCGCGCTCCTTTCGTGTCGCAATTCGGCTCCGGGGGCTGATAGGATCAAGTTCGACTTGTTGAAGAACCTCCCAGACGTCGCTAAGAGGCGCATGTTGAACTTGTTTTGTCAGTTCCTGGAGTTCAATATTGTTCCACATGATTGGAGGCGAGTGAGAGTTATAGCCATTAAAAAGCCTGGAAAACCCGCATCAGATCATAAGTCGTATCGTCCCATCGCGATGTTATCGTGCATTCGAAAATTGTTGGAGAAAATGGTCCTTTTTCGCCTCGACAAATGGGTTGAGACGAACCACCTACTCTCAGATACTCAATTTGGTTTCCGTAGGGGTAAGGGAACGAACGGCTGTCTCGCGTTGCTTTCCACAGAAATCCAGTTGGCTTTTGCTAAAAAAGAGCAAATGGCTTCTGTGTTCTTGGATATTAAGGGGGCTTTTGATTCAGTATCGGTTGAAGTCCTTTCAGACAAACTCCACGCTTGTGGCCTTTCCCCATTAATTAATAACTTTTTGTACAATTTGCTGTCAGAGAAACATATGAGCTTTTCTCATGGTTACATGGGTCTCCCCCAGGGCTCATGTTTAAGCCCCCTTTTGTACAATTTCTATGTCAGAGACATTGACAATTGTCTAAGTGACAACTGCACGTTGAGACAACTTGCAGATGATGGCGTAGTGTCTATGACAGGGCCCAAAGGGGACAAGGACCCTTACAGAATACCTTAGACAATTTGTCTACTTGGGCTATCCAGCTAGGTATCGAATTCTCCACGGAGAAAACTGAGTTGGTCGTTTTTTTCTAGGTAGCATAGCCCAGCACAACCGAAGCTTCAACTTTTGGGTAAGCCGATCACTCATTCCATGTCTTTCAAATATCTTGGGGTCTGGTTCGATTCAAAATGCACCTGGAGATCCCACATTGTGTATCTGAAGCGGAAATGCCAACAAAGGATTAATTTTCTCCGAACAATTACCGGAACGTGGTGGGGAGCTCATCCGCAAGATCTTCTAACGTTGTACCGGACAACGATTTTATCGGTTTTAGAGTACGGTAGTTTTTGCTTCCAGTCGGCGGCTAAAACTCACATCATCAAACTGGAACGTATCCAGTATCGCTGTCTTCGAATCGCGTTAGGATGCATGCACTCGACTCATACGATGAGTCTCGAAGTGTTGGCGGGCATGTTGCCACTATCGGATCGGTTTTCGGAATTGTCCCTCAGGCTCCTCACCCGTTGTGAAGTTATGAACCCACTGGTAATCGAAAACTTTGAGAAGCTTCTTGAGCTAAACCCTCAAACTCGTTTTATGTCATTGTACTACGTGTACAATGTACATAACTCAGGATGTCAGCCCTTCACAGCATAATCCCCATCGTGTATGCTTCTCCGACTTCGGCAATTCAGTCAGTTTTGATTTATCTATGACGCAAGAGATTCGCGGAATCCCAGTACATCATCGTTCCATGATTGTTCCGTCATTATACACTGCAAAGTTTGGCCAAGTTGATTCCGCAAGATCGTTCTTCACAGATGGATCACTAATAGAGTCGTCCGCTGGTTTTGGTATTTTTAACGAATTTCATAGCGCCTCTCGAATGCTTCAAGCTCCTTGTTCCGTATATGTTGCTGAACTGGCGGCAATATACTATACGCTAGAAACGATCGCCTCACTTGCACCAGATCACTATTTTATTTTTACGGATAGTCTCAGTTCTGTCGAGGCTATTCGATCCATGAGGCCGGTAAAGCACTCCTCGTATTTTCTCATGAAAATACGAGAGCTTCTGAGTGCTTTATCTTTAAGATCTTTTGTCATCACCTTTGCATGGGTCCCATCTCATTGCTCGATTCCGGGCAATGAGAAGGCGGACTCACTTGCTAAGGTGGGCGCTATGCAAGGCGATATTTACGATCGACAAATCGCCTACAATGAATTTTTCTTCATTTATCGTCAACAGTCGCTCGCCAGCTGGCAAAATAAATGGAGTGAAGGAAGTTTGGGACGATGGCTATTCTCGATCATCCCTCTGGTGTCGAAGAGTCCTTGGTTCAAGGGGTTGGATGTGGGTCGAGACTTCATTCGTCTGATGTCTCGCCTCATGTCCAATCACTATTCGTTAAACGCTCACTTGTTTCGTGTTGGGCTGGGAGACAGCAAACTCTGTGAATGTGGACAAGGTTACCAAGACGCCGATCACATCCTTTGGTCTTGTGCTGAGCATCGTGGAGTCAGATCTGAGCTGTGCGATTCCCTTCGGGCTCGAGGTAGACAACCTAATGTTCCAGTTCGGGATATTTTGTTTTTGGGAATAACGGGTGCACACCTTCATATCACGCTTTCTCATTGACTTCGTTCGGTAGCTTATTAACTAAAGTATCGTACCAAAAGCATAATTGACTTGTTAATTCTGAAATCATGGATTTATTTGAAGTTTTCTGCTCGATAGGCCCAAAATGGGCGATTAGGCCGAAGTAGTTCTCTGCCCTACGTGTCCTTATGAGCATTGTTCGGAGGAAAGTATACCGAAGCAAAGACATGTGTTTCGTCTGCTACTTGCGCTTTTACCCATACATGTTCGAATTCTTTAAATTTAGTATCCATTATGATTTCTGAATTCAATTGGGTCGAAATCGCTATTAATACTCTACCTCCCGATTTTTTTCCAGACCATAAAAAAACGTTATAATTGTTACCAAAAACTTCTTCACTTCTCACACTATCATCCCAACTTGTTTCATTTGCCATTATGACAGAGTAAGTATAACTTAATATATTTTTGTTAATTTCATTCATTTTACCGGTGCCTCTAATGCGGTTAACATTTTGGTAATATATCAAAATTTCTGTAGTGGTCTGAAAATTAGGTGAAGAAGTTGATGGTAACCTATCATTCATAAAACTATTATCAAAATTATTTACCCCTGATCCATATTCCGAATTTGTTTCGTTCAGCAAACTGTCGTGATCTTCGTTATTTTCTTCCTCTATGGAGCGTGTCAGTTTCGTAGAAAACACGAGTGCCTCTCCTTGATGTAGAGAAGTCATCAAGTCCAGGATAATTTCGGGGTCATTGTCTTCCTCCAAGGGGTACGTCAATTTCGTACAAAAAACAAATTCCTGCATACACACGCCTCGCATGATGCCGTTGCAGCCATCCCGTTATGCAAGTACGCTGGAACGGTACGTGGGTATACATCGCACGCCGGGTAGAGGTTTAAGATTTCCCCTCGTTGCAATTGCATTGTGGGTCGATAGTTAGCTAGCGGTGGCCTGGAAAACCGATCTTTCGCTGCCGCAAGAAGCTCTCAATCAGGTGGCAGTAGGTTGTTTCTATTCTGGCTAACACTGCTGTGGAAACTATTGTTGTTGTTGTTGTTGTTGTTGTTGTTGTTGTTGTTGTTGTTGTTGTTGTTGTTGTTGTTGTTGTTGTTGTTGTTGTTGTTGTTGTTGTTGTTGTTGTTGTTGTTGTTGTTGTTGTTGTTGTTGTTGTTGTTGTTGTTGTTGTTGTTGTTGTTGTTGTTGTTGTTGTTGTTGTTGTTGTTGTTGTTGTTGTTGTTGTTGTTGTTGTTGTTGTTGTTGTTGTTGTTGTTGTTGTTGTTGTTGTTGTTGTTGTTGTTGTTGTTGTTGTTGTTGTTGTTGTTGTTGTTGTTGTTGTTGTTGTTGTTGTTGTTGTTGTTGTTGTTGTTGTTGTTGTTGTTGTTGTTGTTGTTGTTGTTGTTGTTGTTGTTGTTGTTGTTGTTGTTGTTGTTGTTGTTGTTGTTGTTGTTGTTGTTGTTGTTGTTGTTGTTGTTGTTGTTGTTGTTGTTGTTGTTGTTGTTGTTGTTGTTGTTGTTGTTGTTGTTGTTGTTGTTGTTGCTGAGCAAGTTTTGTTTCCTTCGCCTTCAAGCCTTTCCAGCTATTTTTTGCTGTATCAAATGGCGTGATTTTCGGGCATCGTACTCGGTCCAGTCTGCCTTGCATACCTTCCTGGTACCAAGTAAACACCACCCTGAGTCATTGTTGTTGTTATTTAATTCCACCTCCAAGCTGGGGCACGAATCAGATGGCTAAGGCAAAGGTGCAGCGCTCCGTGTTGAGGCTATATTTGCTGACAGTGACTTCAGCTCGTCAAGAATACCGAGTTCCAGCACAGAGTTAGAGCTCATGGTACAACTTGCCGCAATGTCGAGCGACAGCTGGTTCAGTTGATTTATTTCATTGCTGATATTTCGGAGCTCGGTGGATATATCTGACGTCACAGTTATCAATGACGTAGACACACTGTCTTCCGTTGCCATCATTGCTGTATCGAAAAGCGATGTAGTGTGATTTTTGATGGCAACGGCACTGCCAGCTACGGTGCTGTTTCTGTTAATTGTAGACAGTTCATTTTTATATGCCTACCACCAGGCCTTTGACAGCTTCGTGAACAATTCGATGATTTTCGCGAAACGATGTGTCAACTCTGTATTGGCATGCAGTTGCTCTGTTAGAAGTTTTTGTTGAGCCGCTAACCGATTGAATTCGAACTTTGCTTGCAGATGCTCTTGACACGAGTCGCAGCTTTTAGAAGATAAGAATTAAAATCCCCTACTTTTTGACGTCTTTTGGCAACATATTTGGGGTGCAATTTCAAAAATCCTAAATCGACCGCGTTACGAAAAGTGGTCAGGTGTGCCACGCGTCACCATGCTAAACAACATACAGCTCGCCAGCCTCATCTGTGTAAAACACATTAATAGCACAGCATTACTCAACCATCACGACAAAACGGTTCTTCCAGGACCACCATAAATTTGTTAAAGATTATTTTCTAGACACTTCTCGCGTTACCTTTCAAATAAACCAATCTACATTGATTGATTCCCTTATTCGACTCTCTTGGCTCCAAAAATATGTTAAGCTGTTATTTTCGTCTAATACGCTTAATAATAGTTTCTGTTGATATACTATGTAAAAAACATATCCCGAAATAAGAATGCAGCCAAGCTATTAACGAAAGAGTGAGTCGATAAAGAGAATCGATCAATGTAGATTGGTCTATTTGAAAAGTGACGCGAGACTTGTCAAAGTCATCAATCGGATGTCAGTACCCTTAAGTATAAATCTAACATACCGTGTATCTTTAATGCAACATTGGGGGTGCAATTTAAAAATCAAAGTGAAAGTGGTCTGATTTTGATCCAGAGATGATGGATTTTAACTCCTTATACGCCAATCGATAGGAAGTTTTACTACAAATCTGATAAAATTAAGACTATTAGTTTTCAAAAGGTCACGATTGAAAATTTCATGAGTGTGCAACTGTTGCTATGATAATTAAAATTATCGCCGATTGCCTTTTTGATGCAATAACTTTCTTCCCGAATATTCTTATAATTTGTCAAATCAAAACCCATAAACGTAGGTACCGTCCGGTATGCTCAGATTCCGTGATTGATGTGTTTTCCCTAGCACAGATTTAATTTCCGAATATCAGTAGCAGTACAATCTCTTCAAATTTGTACAATTGTAGTGCGAAGCAAGTGATATTTGAGAAATTGTTTGCGAGTTTATCGATATAGCCATGTCGCAGCATTTGGCTATACAATACAAGCGCGGATCACGTAACAGAGATGTACATTGTTTGTGCATTTCCACATCAGCGAATCAATCAATTTTCATTGGGCTGTCACCCGACATTCTTAGCCCACCGTAATCGCCCGATTATTTTTGGTGCGGACGATGGGTGGTTCTCCCAGAACCTGGTTAAAACGTTAATTATAGAAGGTGTATTGACTGCTCATAACTCAACGTCAGAGACTACAGGATCAACGTCAATAAATATATACAAACAATTTCAGTCGAAGGAATTGTCAAGAACTGTTTTGAAACGCTTTTGCAAAGCTCAAATCTTCTCTAGTGAGAGCGACTAGTGTAGGCAACATCTTTTTATTCGGCAACTTGAAATCATCAGCATTTTGTAGTGCATGTGTTTCATTTCAAGAAAACCCCAATTTGAAGCTGAAAGCATAAAGAATCGTTTGAATGCATTCAGCGAAGTGTTTTCATAAGAAAATCCAGCGAAATCAGCGTTCCAATTTGGGTTTCCGAAAATAGTCTGTAATGCCGAAGCCGTCATTTTCCCTAGGAACATTGTAAAATTAAAAATTTGTAGATCTGGTGGACAAAACATAACAAAACTAGAACATATCAAATTCAGACTTTAATACAAGAGCAGTGCGAATAAATAATAAAATTCAGTCTTCCTCTTACTAGTGATGTATATACATTTTAAAAATATATGCTTTTAGAGCTTGAAATTGATACATAAAAAAAAAAACAGTTTCTTCTACAAAGTTGTTCCAAAGTGGTAGATCGCCCGTATAGCGTACTGGAAGGTGTGGGTTTGATTTCCACCTGTAGGCAGTGGGTTTTGACGTACGACTACGTCTTTGTGGACTATACCGGGGTGCAAAAAAAAAAAAAAAATGTGACGAAATACTGTCAGGTTTTAAAGACTATTAACATGGTCATTTATGAATGAATTTCGATTTTAAATATATAAATGGATTCAAATTGAATGTAAGGTCTTCACGCCGAACGTGCATTTTATTAATAATATTTTGTCCCCCATGGTCACCCCCCGTGCCCATAGCAGCAGCAACAGCAGCAGCAGCAGAAGCAGCAGTAGCAGCAACAGTTCGATCGTTGACCGCCGAACGAAACGGTTCATCGTCTGCCCAAACGGACTCTGTGCAGATCGCGCACGCTCGCTCTCCCGTTGCACCCCTGGTCAACAGACGAGAATGGGTGTAGTGAAATTAATATTAAATCAAATGTAAATATTGTAAATACAATCTGGACTAGCTGAGTGAACCCATGTGTTTATTTACTGTACCCCGGCCCTGAGTTTTGGCCAGTCTATCCCGGCGTCAACAGTTTGTTTGGTATAAAAATGATTCTTATTTATCAATGGTTAACTATTGAAAATAGATCAATGTTTTTAGTCGTAATCAGCCAAACACGTGCTCGATCGCTGTGACTATTGAGAGAACAGAGAGACAAGCCGATTGTGCGAGGTTATAAAAAAGCGTACCAGTATATTTTGTGTCAGTTCGGCTGTGGACACTCGACACATCGTTAGACGCTGTTGAAGGTCGACTTGAATGACGCGTTTCAATATCGAAATTCACATCAAATGGAAGGATACAAAAACACATGCTTGATTGTTTGACATGTTGTGTAAAAAAGCCTGAATTTTTATGAAAAATATATAAACTCTCTGGCTACAAACCATGAAAACCATGAAAATAAATCCAATCAATGGTTTTCAATAATAGAATCTAATTTTTCAATACTATTATATTTTTTTCTAAAAAGTATCTTTAATTACCATAATTTTTGTAAAAGTCATTTTTGATTTAAAAAAAAGTTGGAGGGTGGTGTACAAGACACGACCGCATTGTTGACGTAAGACTACGAAATTTTTGTTCGATTTTCTAGTTTGTTGTTTCGGGTATTATTTTGGAATTAAGTGCTAAAATTGAAAAATAATAGACGCGAAATTCAGCTCAATCAAACGTACTTTCAAACTTTCCAGTCTCGGAAGCACTTTATTTTACATGACATGTTTGTTTACGTCTCATCATTTGTGTCAAATATGGATTCGGTCACGTGTAAGATTAGATATTTCTAAGTGTGTAGGATATCATCAAATAAAGCGTATTTTTATAGGCAAGAAGTCAAAAACCTTCGACCTGCTAATGTTATCGACAAGTTCTGCACGGTTAAAATTGCGTCTACAAAAGTTCTTAAAGCTACCTCCAGAAAACTTGCTGACAAATTTTAACTAAGAACAAAGTGCAAAAAAGTGTATTTTGTAGACACCTTAGTTAATTGAGGAGAATTACTCTTAATCGGATAATTCAAGAGATACAAAGAAGGGTTTTAACAAAGCTGCTTAAAATTAGTTGAGCTACAACTTTGCCGAAGAATGTACACCTTTACCTAAAAATGTTTCATATTTTATTTCAATGATAATAAGATCCACCCTAGTTAATGGACACCAAAATGGGGACTTAACTTTTTGGAACAACTGTGTAAGACATTTTTTTTCTAATGTTTCTATTTCAGGCTCTCAATGCATTTTAATTGCAGAAATCCTATCGATGTGTGATTGGCTGAATTTTCGATAGCAAAATTAAAAAAAGGGTGTTTCAATTATGGCCTTTGGGATTCCCATATTCCATAATAGGAACACACCATAATAGGAACGTAACGTCATGACTGAAACATCTACTCTACACATTTGTGTGTGTGTGGATATACAATCCATCTCCCACTGACCGGCAGTGCTCTTATGGATGAAACCTGCTTGCACCTATTTCTTGATAAAATTGTTTTTATCGATACATGCAACCACAATTAGCCCTGGAGATAAAAAATGATAGCTCTAATGTAAATCCAATGACCCATATCGAGAATTCCTGTTCATACACGTACATTCTGAGGTCATCTTCATATACAATAAGCCCCACACGAACTCATTCACATATCAAAAGGATATTTTCACACTATATTCACACTTCCAGAATCAAAAAAATACCTCTTTTATACTGGCATGATTAATTAACGTAGTTATAGTTACAATTTATATGGATAAACAGACATAATCATATGGATGGAGAATACACTTAGCTGGGCGTTCCAAAGTGTTAGCTGAAACGGCACGTAATACTACGGAAAATGAAGGATTTGATTCTACATTCAACTCTTATCACTGATCACTGCGATAAACGCTAGGGACACTTGGGTTTTGATAATTATCACTTGAAACATGTTTCAAATCCACTTATGTGCTTCCAATTTAACTTTTTCTAGATCAAATTTGTAATTATTTTAAGTTTTGCAAGAGCGAAAACGACGCAGCAAAACAAAAACACGCCATTTCCGCAGCGCGGCCTACTTCGATCAGCTCGTAAGGCAGTAGAGTCATTGACTTATAACGGTTGATCTATGCTACGTTCTGATAGCGGTTTATGTAAATAAGACACACTGCCGCAGGTCGTTCCATAAGATAGTCTAAGGGGCTTCCATCATCAAATCGGTTGATTTTAAATTATTCCATCGAGTTAATTTGAATTATTCAAATTTATCATAACTTTTCGTAGGCATTTTAGGAGACGCTTCAAAAAAGCTAATCCCGGTAAAAAAATAACCATACCATTACCATAAAATAACATACAATCACAACAAAGTCTTTTGCCAACATTGGATCATATTGCACCGTATGCGTGATAATGTTCACACCATTAAGCAATGTAAAATAAAAAAAAAATCTCAAAAATTTCGTTTTAGAGTGTATTTATTTATTTTGTTTTTTTTTTATTAATTTATTTGATAAGGCTCAACCGAACTAACTTTACAGAGCCGAGGATTCTTGTTCACTATAAAATACATCTTAAAACTATATACATCTATCGTATAAAAATTACCACTACAGTCTGTTATTTGAAATTAGCATCTTCAACTATGTAAATCGTTGACTTCACGTAGAAGTAATACTAAAACATATAGTCAAAGTACATAACTCTGGATGGGAGCATACCATCAATTACTGTCAATGGTCGAAAGGTACAGTAGCAGCACCTACCCCACCCGTGTCCCCTCGAGATCGTCAAGTCGACGATGACAGGAGCACATATCGTGGTAGGGGTAAACAATAGTTGCAATTTCCAAACCTACGACTGGATGCCTTCCTTCAAAATAACAACTGAAGTGCGGTAAAAATCGGTAGAACTGTTTCAAACACACAGTTGGTACTTGAGCGGGTCGGTTTTGATCTCTTTTTGCCAGTGGTGGCGGGGGGGGGGGGGGGACACCCCTCACCATCCCTCTCCAAAGGGGGAGTTTGGTAAAGAGAGATGAAAAAACCGATTTGTACCTTCCTTAAAAGTTGTTGTAGCTCGCTATTCTAATATCTATATGCAATCTTCACACTGCCGTACTCTAACGGAACTATCAACTCTATGCTTTCATCTACTCCATCTATCGTATAAAAATTACCACTACAGTCTGTTATTTGAAATTAGCATCTTCAACTATTAAAACTATAGTCAAATGGTACAACACAATAAACATTTTATCTTCCGCTATCCAATAAGCCTCCTCCACCAGAACGGGAGCCGCTTCCAGTGGTTTTATTGTATGGCAGATTTGCCAACGAGGGTCAGAGCGCTTCCATTGAAGCAATGGACGCAAAACGTTGTCACCACTCACACACTCATCACGAAACGGTTGCTTTCCAAAGTCGACGACGCATCGACTGAAAGAACTGCTGATGAAGAACAATGAGGAGGACCACACAATGGTTGCTGCCGAGTAAACAGACGATCGCGTGACATGCATCGAGAGTGGTCTGCTTCTGTCGACAGCCGAGTGAACACTCTATTTATTTATTCAAAGGGGGGATGTTTCTCAGAGTCTTAAACTTTTAGCGAATTCGTTTATTATTCAGTTCCAACCTGGATCGGGTATCAAGATTGGGTCTGCTTGTTTTCTGACAAACGTCAGTTTGCTCGTTTGTTTTTAAAACCTAGCTCAGGTTGAGGTTCACACTGACAAAAAGTTCGGTTTCGCACTGGGTTGGAATTGGTGTTAACCCCGATAATAAACGAATTCGCTATATGTTAATCATCGATCGAGTTTCCACTTGCTGCAATTACGGCCTCCACACATTTCTGGAATGCACGGCAGTTTTTCATAATGTAGTCTGGAGCTATTTCTCTCCAGGTACGGGTCAATGTTTGTCTGAGGCTTGCTGTACTCGGGTGGCGTTTAGAACAGGCCTTGGCTTTCATGACGCGCCATATTGAGTAATCCAGCGGATGAAGATCGGGGCTGGATGGCGACCACATATCCTTCGCCCAGAACGGAAGATGTTCCTGCAACCACTTCTGAGTGCGGTTCGAGGTGTGGCACGGAGCCCCATCTTGTTGAAATAGAACATTTGGCTTCGGCCCGTACTATTCTTTGGTCCACAGAAGAACATACTTACTTAAAATTTCGAGGGAGACCTCCGTGTTGACCTTGTTGCCTTCTGGAATGAACACCGGGTCCATTTTTTTGCCATCGGAAGCCACCAATCCAAACACCATAACGCTAGCAGGATGCTTGGTCAGATACACGTTCTTGTGCTCGTCGACCACGTCTTTTACCGGAAGAGAACTAATATACCGGTCGGTTCTGGAATTTGATACGGGATCGACGGTGAACAAGATTACCGGATTTTTTCGCTTAAGGCAGTTCAAGATTTTCTTCGACTCGTAGCCCCTCCTTTTCCCCGCAATCTTCGTTTACGATCTTCCGTGCCTTAAAGTCTTTGACCAAGTGTTCCTTTGCCATTTTCCTTATTGAATGCACTGGATTCACCCGAATCTTACTTTTGATAGCAGCGATAACCCTCGGAACCCGAGTGACCTGTGGCCACCTTCGCGGATAGTTGTCCTTTCTTTTCTCGGTCTAAAACCCTTTTGACGGTTCACCGGGACACTCCCACGGCGATTGAAATGACGACAAATCACGAATACGCCGCCACTTCGTCATGGTGCAACTGTCAAACAAGGCATTGTATGCACAGGTGAAACGGGAACCTTATTTGTACGATGGTGTAATCATTATCACGCATTCGGTATGTATATCATGCAATTAAACTTTAAATAATTGTAATTGCAATAGATCATTGATGCGTCCCATATAGTATGAAATTTCAACAATATAAAAACAATTAAATTAATGATAATTGGCTCAAGTTTGTTGAGGAAAAAGTGATTTCTTGTACATTTAAGATACATTACAATCCCCTTTTTCGATTGTTGATTTCCCTATTTACCATAGATTCTATTGTGGAAACATTAAACTCTATGGTTATTTTATGCACCAACATTTTTCTCCAACAGGATATTTTAAAATTGAACCGATATTAGAATGCATTGAGGTATATGAAAGTTTAATAATCCACCACTTCGGACACGGCGTGTGCCGCGCACAAAGCAGTGCCGCAAATTACGTATCGGATGCATCTTCCTGCTCCAGCATCCATCCGCCAGCTACACATTCACATTCATGATTCAATGAAACCAAATTTAGTTATGTTTCTGGAGCAGCGCGTTTACATATCTACTTCACGTTCCGAAACAAATTGAAACAAATCCAAACCGTCGTCCTTCCAGTCAACGCAAGCTGCACGTTGTGGAACGCGAAATAATTCCCACAGCCAGCAGTATTCCACAACAAACAAGCAATTACTGTATTGTGTGTCAGAGCTCAACATGCACACACAAACTCGGTTGTCAGCTCATCAACGTCAGATTCAGTTTTCCCTTCGCTTGTACGGTTGTCTGTCTGTAGGTCTGTTTGGTTGGTCGAGTCGAGGGTTGTAATGAAAAGTGAAAAACTCACGTGCCACAGTTCTCCCCTTCTCCTCCTTCAACCAGCACTGATTTCGTTCAATTTTGTGCCAATATGTAGGGTGGGTGTACCAGGTATGACTATACGTTCCTATTATAGTGTGATTCCTATATGCCATAATTGGTACACACCATAATAGGAACGTATAGCCATAACTGGTACATCAACCCTAGTCAGTTCTTCAACTATGCAGCCTAGTCCTTTGTACCGATATAGACACAGCTCAATGAGTGGTGCCTAGTACCAAGTCAGCACGTCTGCAACACTAGCTCATCCCCCTCCATCATCATGATTGTTGTTATTATTGGGTGCGATTTATTATGGAACAACCGGAACAACAGAGCGACGGGTAACACCGACCAACTCTTCCTTTGTTTATTTGTGAACACAGCAAACATTCTGCCTATTGAAAAATCAACCCGGGCGTAGAAAATATAATTTGAAATATTGTTTCATGTTCTATTACGTGTGAAGCGGAGCGTCGCGGCAATCACTGTCGACACGGAAAACCTTTCATTTTCGTCCGAAGCACCACCGCCATTATTGAAGTTCGGGTACAAAAGCATCAAGAAGGATCAGTGCATAACTGCACACTGGGACAATACCATTTAAAACGAGGAAAAAAAATCGCTAGAATAATAATTTATTACAAAAAAAAAATTGAAATAAGAAAAACGTATTTATATGACAAATTAACCCTCTGAAAGCAAAATTGACAGGTTAATGTCTCATACATAAACTTAACATCCTCTTCTTACATCTTACAAATACAAATAATATTCCGGCCACCCAGCGGAAAATTTTTAACCGTCATTTCAAGCTGTTATGCGTTTACTGTTTGCAGTCTTATTTTGAAAGTGTTTATCGTTTTATACATATTCTTCTTATTATTATTCTTCTTCGCATTTCATGCTTATTGCTTATTGCATATTAGCTTATTGCGTGCTCTCAACGTAGTGTTCTAGATACACTTCCACAGTAATTAATTGAGAGCTTTCGATGCCTGTTCCATTTTTGCATAAGTATAATTGTAGTATCAGTTGCTATCCATCTCTCGAACCGATCAGTTGCTTTATCACCAGACACATAGCTTTTTACTATGAAAGAAAACTGTGTCGTATTAGACACATCGATCCTTCCCAAGCGACCGTGTATTTCGGTCATAAAAACATTCTTGGACAATGAGCTGCAGCTCGATATGTCGCTTGTGACAAGTATCCAGCCTCACAACGTAAAGAACGTTGTGTACCTGGGTATGCGAGACAAGGACGCGGCCGATAACATTGCTTCAGCCCATCATTTGAAGCATTGTATTGAAAGTGAGGAGAAGTGCTGTTGGCGTACGGATTCACGATCTCCCATCGGATATGGATAATGTGGTTATCGTTGACCATATGCGCAAGTATGGTTAGATAATTACAATCAGAAGTGAAGTTTGGAAAAGCTACTTTCCAGGCTTCATTAAAGGAGTTCGCGTCGTAAGGATGAAGCTTAATCATCCGATTGCCTCTTACATTACTGTGGACGACGAAGTGACTTTGGTGTCATACAAAAACCAAGTCAAAACTTGCCGTAACTGTGACCGAAAATCTCACCCGAAACAACGTTGCTCCTTAGTGGCAACAGCGCACTGTGGTCCAGGAAGCAAAATTAGGTGGAATAAATTAATAACTCGAAAAATATTAGAGATAGCGTATTGACGTCTTCTAAACATTTTCTTGTGAGCTTTATTCGCGTTGGTTGCAAAAGTGTCCTAAACGCCAAATTCTACCAGCAACGTAATTTGGCCTCTAACTTTTTTATTTCAATAGATAGAGAAACTAAATATTGTACAAAGTTGTGAATTATAAAAAATTAGAAAACTTTCTTGAACATTGTTTTTGTTTATCTCTTCTATATTTGGAGATATAAGCCATTTAAAAAAACAAAAGCCAAAAATCAGTTTTTCTGTCATATTTTTTTTAAATATCACTTTTTCGGCCTACTATGTTCAGAACGATTATAGTTAATTTTAAAATACATATTTGCTCCAAGGACACTATACCAGTACAAGTCTTCTGTCAAAAGTTATCGTCAGTTTTGTAGTCTTTTAGCTCAAATTTTCAAGCGTAATATTTCAAAATGGCGCAAGTACAACCGATAGTGATACATATCACTTTAAAAAGCATATCAAGAAGTACATTTTAGCAACTTTTGGTGAAGGTAATTTTTGATTTTTTAAAATAAATGCACTTTGAAAATAGGGGTTTTATTCCATAAATCTTCATTGTTCGGACTTCTTTCGAGTATCAAAGAACCAGATCGATGATACACTATTTTGTGAATACATTTATATAATATATAGCATATAATCTTCAAAAGCATAAGCATAAGAAATGGAACCCAAGCAAAACTGCTAATGCCCTTAACATAAACAAGAATATTATTTATAGGTATGCGTATTTCATACACAAACAGACGAATTTGAAAATTTTAATCAATCATTCACTGCGGTATGAGTTAAAGCAAGCGTTGATTTTTGAGACGCTGAATTGTTCATTTCAAAACGTTGCAAAATGAGAAAAGGTATTTTTTTTTTCAAGTGCTTTCATTATATTAACTCAGATTTTATTTATCAGCGATTCGTTTGGCCGATCTTACCCTTCTTCTCATGAACGGAGATAAGGTAAAAGATTTATTGGAATTTGTAAAGAAAAAGTTTTCTGGAGAAGAGCTGGACGTAAGTTTGGTGCAAAGGAAGCTTACCCTGGTGATGCTGAAGTTTCAGAAACTTTGGCGAGCAGCTGGAAGGAAACGTGAACGATTTTTGAAGATCAATGACGCTTGGCTTGGAGGAGAATTTATTGTCGATGTCCTTTCGCCCTCAAAATCATTCGTTGGTCGTCCTTCTAAGCCGTTCAAAGATGCACACATAAAATCAAAGAAAAGCAGGGTTCAATCTCTTCTTAATCAATTTTCGGCAGAAGAAATTTCGTTTGCTGCAGAAACATCTGTAGCCTCCGCAGGGTTTCTAAAGCCGGCAAATTGATAGGAAAAATAGCACAAAACCCCGAGACGGCAATCGAGCTACAGCGTTCAGCAGATCGATCAAAACACGGATTCGAAGCTCTTACAGCAGAGGAAGCTCTTGCATTCTTATGCAAAAACGAGTTTTCAAAGGCTCAGTACATGAACATCCGGCAGATGAATATAAGCAAGGGCGTGGACATGTACCCAGCTTATAACAAATTGGTTGAAGCTAAGAAACTATGCTATCCTTCAAGTATGTTAAACATAGAGTCAATAATATTGAATAATACCTATATAATGATATATTAGGTCTCTCTATCCATTCATCTGTTGCTGAAGTGTCTTTACAGGAACTTGTGGAGCACACCACGAAACGGCTTTTTGCAAGCGTGATGAGCAGAGCGACGTCCCAAAAGGTGGTACCATACGACGATTATACACTTATCTACAAATGGGGTTGTGATGGGAGCAGCAACCATGCTAGATATAAACAATGTTTTTTCGAGGAGGACGAGGATGAAGAGTTACAGGAATACAGCGATTCCCATATATTCGCGTTTTCATTAGTTCCTTTAAGGTTAACTGGACATCGTGAAGCAGAAGAAACCCAAGAAATTGTTTGGAATAATGATCTGCCATCGTCAATTTCGCTTTGCAGACCGATAAAATTGATATTTGCAAAAGAGTCAACCGAGTTGACAAAACGGGAGGTTTCGCTTATGAATACGCAAATACAAAATTTGATGAATGTGGAAGTAATGTTGGAGAACCGATCTGTTTGTGTAAAACCCCAAATGATGTTCACAATGCTGGATACAAAAGTCGTAAATGATTTAACCGGAACGAACTCTCAATCATGCTACATTTGTGGAAGGTCTGGAAAATGTTTGAACGATTCCAGAAGTGATCCAGATTCTGATGATCCAGCCAAGTACAAATTCGGGTTTTCTCCTCTGCATGCATATATTAGAACGATGGAAATGGTTCTGAAAGTTTTGTATAGACTGGCCCTTGATAAACCTACATGGCGTGTAAGCAAGGCAAATGAAGCGGTGAAAGCTAGAGAAATCGAAATTCGAAGCAAGATACGTGCGGAATTAGGTACGTATGGTTAGCAATTTGCAACATTATATTTTTGTTTTTGAAGATATAAGATTTTACCAGATTTTGTCCTTTTTAACAGGATTACGCATCAGTGAGCCTATGCCTGGTGGCGGAAATTCTAATGACGGAAATACCGCCCGGAAGTTTTTCCGTGAATGGAAAGCTACAGCAAAAATTACCGGTCTCAATGAAAATCTGTTGGAGCTATTTCATATTCTGCTTACTGTAATTAACTGTAAGTCGAAGATTAATTATAATTCTTTTGAAATTTATGCTGAAGAGACTAGAGCTTTATACCAGAAATTATACGGTTGGTATGCATTGTCTCCAACTCTTTATTTGTTACAAATTCAAAATAAATTACATTTCATTTTAACCTAGGTGCTCCAGTTACTGCAGTAACGTACCAGCCTTAATTGTTATGATATATATCTAAGTGTTTTTACATTGTTCATGTCTTGGCAATTCAGTATTTTAAACAGGTTTTTTAAACCTGCATGTCAGTATAACAATTGATATCTTAAAACTAAAAACTAAAACTAAATCTTATCTAAGTATAAAGGGAATTAATCGTTGCAATTGAGGATTGCAAAGATTTTTGCCTGAAATTATTCCAGTGATAGTGATTGCAGCCTGACCACCGTGAGTTACATTTGTCCCTACACGCAGCGACCATACAAGATCCCGTCGTTTGAGTGGATGAACAGCAGAAACGTGCTTTGATCGAGGATTACAAGCAGAAAGTGGATGCTTTGTACCAGTGCGCAAAACAGTCAAGTTCAATGAGTCATTTGGATATGAATATGAACTGCCATCTGCCTCATCATTCACTGCCTCGTGAGAGTCTGAATGATTCAGAGGTAAACGAGTCACTGAGAGCCGAGCACTCAGTCAGTAGCTCAGTTAACACGTTTATTCTGCCGTGATGGTACCCAATATTTGTTTTGAATGACTGAGCGCGAGATTTTTTTAAGACAGGTGGGCAGGAACTCACGGTCTCCCAGTGTTGGTGAGTTCTTTGCCGTTAATGTTCACGAAAAGTTCACTATTTTGCCATACAGAAATTCAAAACAAAAATTTTTATCTGTAGATTTGGACTGTTTTTGACCTGTTTCGTACGACCGGAAGGTGTATGCTGGTCACAAATGCCGTGCCAAGCTGATTTCCTACGCAATTAATCAATCTTTGATGTGAATTTCGTTAATAAACACGAGGAGCATTTCTCATAGCAAACTTGCCATAACAAAATGGGCATGGTTTATTTAAGTAAACAAACTAACACTTCTTCCGACTGTGGCACCTCTCTTACTCGCCTGGGACTGAGCGTACATTTTCTATGGAAAAATGACTCAATTACATGCTGTGTGAGCGAAGGCAAGCGGTGTACGTCGCCTGCTCGTGAGTGACTGAATGTTTTTGTTGGCTCTTTCATTGCCTTGTCCTTTACCGTTTGGTACAAACGGTCTGCTCAGAGCAATGGATTGAATCAAGACAGTTTTATGACAGGTGTGCAGGAACTCACGGTCTTCCGGTGTTGGTGAGTTCTTTGCCGTTAATGTTCACGAAAAGTTCACTATTTTGCTATACAGAAATTCAAAACAAATATTTTTATCTGCGGATTTGGACAGTTTTTGACCTGTTTCATACGACCGGAAGGTTTATCCTGGTTACAAATGCCGTGCCAAACTGATTTCCTACGCAATTAATCAATCTTTGATGTGAATTTCGCGAATAAACACGATGAGCATTTCTTATAGCAAAACTTGCCATAACAAAATGGGCGATTCATTTTAGTAAACAAACTAATACTTCTTCCGACTGTGGCACCTCTCTTACTCGCCTGGGGATTGAATAGTGCAGTGCTTTCACACTCAGCTTAGGCAGTCAATAATTTTCAGCTCTGCTTTGTACCTAGCGCAGCAAAATGAACGAGACAAAAATATTTGAATTGTTTTTTTTTATGATACTTGGCTCCGTTGAGTCTTTCTAGACATATGAGCCTTACAAATAAACAGATTTAAAAAAAATACATAATTGTAGTATAATAGAGTAGAGTATTGCCCTGGGAAGTCGAGCATTTTTTCAATCTGAACAATTACTAGACCGAACCGGGAATCAAACCCAGCCACCTCCAATATGGTCTTGCATTGTAGCTGCGCCTTTACTGACAGAGCTAAGGGTCCAGTAGAACGATAAGTTAATACATTGGTTATTCTGGGTATCTAACAAATAAATACCTCGGTCAAAAAATATATCTGGCAGAATTTATACAATCTAAAAAACCAGGAAAACCGCGAATCCTCAGAATGCTAAGAAATTTTATTATTGATCAGGAAACCTTCAATTTCTCAAACCAAACAAGTTTACAGCAATAGCAAAAAAAAAAAATCTCTGGAATTTCAAAACATTGTATAAATAAATCAACATTATCTACTATTTTTAAATCATTGAACTTCAGAATTCTGGAGAGGATTCATAAGCTAAATATGTTTTGAAATTTCTTGGATGTTGGTCTGGCTCCTGGATATTTTATTACAGAGTTTTGTATTAGTTTTTTTTTTCCTGAAAAGACTTAAAATAATCATACTTGAAGATTTTGTTTTAAGAATCTGTAAGGAAAGTTAACTATATCAAGATTTTCAAAATTTCCAAGATCCAAAAAAATACAAGATTAAAATCCATGTAATATTTTCAAGGCTCATGCATTTTGATTAATGCATTTGATGAGAATTTCTAAGGATCGATACACTTAGAAATAATCATGTAAATTTATGTGTTCTGAGACTGACATATACGAGCGTTAATTTTGACACCAAATTAAGTAATAACAGACCTTTCAATCTTTGAGCATTTAATGTTAAATGAAATGGTTGTCTACGTTTCATTATTTATGTCAAAGATGGATTCCATCACGTATAAATTTAGTAATTTCGAAGTGTGTAGATATAACTTCAAGGGAATTCAGAAGACTGGTTTCAAGTTAGTTCTGATTAACTGGATAATTCTAAGATTGTTCTGAGTAGAATTTGAAGGGAGTCCTTAGAAGATTTTTTAATTTTAGTTGAATTTATATTTTGATATTATTTTTGTCGAGACGTAGTAAAAACTAGAAATACTCAGAGGGAGAGATGGGCGAAGAAAACAAAATACAATTTGGCAGCAGGGATTTGTATCTAAATTATCTTGCAACCCTTGCTTAAACTTAGCATTTCACATGACTTTTACTTTTGATTCGATTTACGTGTAAATTAATAATTGATTACATCGCAATATTTAGCTCATTTTTTGGTGCCATTAATCAACCAACTAAGATCAATTAATCGATAGAGCTAGAATATTGCTTTTGATTCCAAAAACTAGTTGAATTTGATACGCACACGAAACATAATGGTGATTAAATTTCTGTTCGATTGCAATACTCTCAAATTTAATCTAATAAGAATAAGAAATCCTCGGAAAAAAATCTAATGGGAATGTTCGTTTGGCTCAGATTTTGATAGTTCATTTGGCTCAAAACATACACTGAACGAATTTGACATATTCCTGTTATGTGGAAGTCTAATAAATTTGCGCTATAAGATAATCCATTGAAAATGATATGATTGAAAATGTGTCAGGTAAATTCTATATGAATATCTGATACATTTACAATGCTGATAATTTGGTAACTTTTATATGATCGTCATATGATAAATGAAAATCGATCAAATTATAATAATTAACTGAAATAGATTTGAAACCCATAAGCATAAGCTATACTTTTCACCACAATATAATATATGTGTCATAAATCAATCGAAGTAAAGTTTATGTGAAAATAACATGAAATTTACTTCTTCTTTTGACACATATATTTAATCGATTTCTAAAAATAAATTCGAAAAAATAAACATCAGGCAGTGGGAGCTTTCACAGTTATGCCTTTTTTTTATTGTAGCTGATTTGGGATTCGATCAAGAACTGTTGAGGTGTGATGCTTTCGGTGTCTGTGCTCGATTCCACTGGGCCACGGCTGACTTCAAGATTGAGCTCGTTCAAATAGCATGAAGTAAGAACAGCTCTCCCGACATGGAATGTAGTGCAACTTTATGCTCGTTCTGCTAGAGTGAAGACAAATAGCACTGTTCCGTTTCGGTGGTGTGGTTTGCTCAAATCTTTCTTAATGCACCTGTGTGCAATAAATCAACGACTAAATTATATGATTTGATAGAACTGGCTCATGAAGTTCGAGTACTACTTAGGGCTGGAATCTGAATTAGCCGTGTAGAAGGCTTACAATTAGAATCATAGCAAAGTAAATATTACAGTAGAATCATTTTTTTTCAATCTCAATACATTCTTTTCTGGAACCAATTATCATATGAAACAATAACAAACAAAGATTATTCAATACAGTATCATTTTTGTTAGTAGTATTTAGTTCAACTAATCATTTTAATGAGTGTACGTTAACATCGTTGAAAATTGTTTCAATAATTTATAAAGAACAATCATGTAAGATGTATTTTATTAGGAGCGATATTCATCCCAGAAAAAACATGCAAAAACAAATGCTTGCTGTTGGATTTCTTAAAAGGCATTTCTATATGACTATTTAATGATTGGGATAGATCTGTTTACAATCTTTAAACGTCAAAAATCAAAGCAAGCTATTACAATGAGGTATACATGTTTTCCTATACTGCAAAGTTAAATGACAGTCCAATAGTTTCTACATGTCTATTTACACGCGACATATCAACAAACGTCAAAAATCAGTAAAAGCAACTCCAATAAAATATACATGATTATCTTATAAGATATATATTTTAGTGAGCAATATTCAGATATATTTTACTGAATTTTCTCATAGTGCAAACTTATATGATTTTCCATTAGTTTCTAGATGTCTGTTCCCACCCATGACATATCAACAGTTTTTCACCATGAAATATATCAGACAATATTCATATACTTCTTACCTTCGCTAACCACGTTCGAAGCAAAGTATTATCAAGTACTAAGTATGTGAAATTACGATAGAAATCATTCCATATCGCAGTCATAGTTTTTAAGTGATAATCCAATGGAATCTATCAATCATCACATAGAATGAATAAATCTGCTGACATTGCTATGTTATAAGATGGATCCAATAAACGGTACATGTCGATTTGTTTCAGTGTACTCTCCGCTCATCTCTCCTTCTAATATTTCTACACCGAGGCAAAAGAACGTAAGAATTCCATAAGGACCACTTATGAATTTTAGCCACAAGAAAATGATATGAATTTCATAGATTTGCCTTATGAAAAATAATGTCGACAAAGAAATAAATAATCGGAGCAGACTAGAACCGAACCATGGACGTTAAGATTACGGGTCTTGTGTCTAGACCATTCGTCTGTCAACGCTTGAGTAAATGAAAAAGCTAAAGGCGTATAAGAGCTACCTTATGTTAGATGAATATCTTTCATAAGTTGCGCTTATGAAATTCATATGTGTCGTTCATAAGTCGAACCTTATGAAATTCTTAAGTTTATTTGCCTCAGTGTAGTAAAAACGCGTGGACTGTACTTGAGCCACAGACAAACAGACATAACTCTAAGAAGAAAATTATTCAAAAAATATCGTCAAGCGTATTTTGCATGCGCACTAGCACCATCTATCATCCACATTCCCAAGCAATGTTTTGCAAATGGAGCATCCCTCGTGCATGCAATTTTTTCATTAGTTGCTTTTCCCTCGTTCTGTCAACGCGTCAGCTGTGTTTAATAAAAACAAAACAGTGATGTCGGTTCTATGAAATTTTCCGAAGATCTATAGAATTGATTGAATTCTGCAGACATACGGATCCGTAGGAAAAATTCTCAGAAGCTAAGGCTTTTTTATTTGCTTAGTGTGCTTTTTCTTTTGCTGGAAACAAGTTTTTAAACGAAGTAATGCATCACTTATTAGTGCCCTTTCTACCACCGTTCATCACTTCAATGTGTACACAGGAGAAATATATATATATATATCAATCAATGAAATTCATGGTGAAGTATTGAACATCAATAACTGGTAAAAGTTGATAGAATAGTATAGTCATCAACATGATTTGTTCTCGAATTCTGTGTACATCGTACAACGTAGTATTAGGAACGGAATGACTAATTGGCAGCAGTTTTGATGTAATATTCAACAACTTTTTTTTCTGTATTCGTCAGATGTGGTATGTGTCTGCAGTGGAATGCCTTGACCACTTATCATTTTCAAGAGCTGACATCTACTAACTAGACGTGAAAAAGAACTGGCATCACTGATAAGTTCAAAATGTGGTGGCTTGCTCAATGCTTCAGTGGCGCTACCATGACAAATGCAAGCACATTCCCAACTAAAAAAATATTTGCGATAAATGTGATTGAGAGTGTTATGTCTGTTTGTCTGTGCTTGAACATTTTGTTTATTCTCGTTGATTTTAGAAAGGTATGAAAAGATGTTTACGAAGTAAATCGAATAAACGGAAGTAAAAACAAAGAGCGAAATAAAAATTACTATAAATTTAGTGCAGTGTTATACATTTCTTCACTGCGCATCTGTCATCATTTGTGGCGCGTTGCAAAATCCATCGGTATGACGGATCGATTTTGATTTTTTTTTTTTTTTTGACGAAGACTGCGTCTTACGGGAAGGTACTGGGGGTAAGTCGAAAATCTAAAATTGCGACCGTCACGAAAAGGTTTTGAACGCTTATAACTTTGTCATTTATAAATGAAATTTAAATCCAAATATTCCAATCGATAGGAAATAACTCTCGTAAGCTGTAACAATGAGCACTTTTTCAATTTTCCATAAAGAACTATTTAAAAAATGTTCAAATAAAAAGTGATAATTTCATCACTGTTTTCATGAAATAAATGTTCTCCCCAAACCCAGTCGTGATAATCGAGTACCATTTGGTTGCACATCGTGCTGCTTGAATCTGAAAAGTTATAAAACAGCGCTGCTAATGTGCCTCAACTTATTTTCGCTTCGGACGGCGGGTAAGCATGTAGCAGCAGTAGCAGCAGTAGGAAGGCGGTTCCTGTCTAGCGCGCAGCGTTCGAGTTTTGCACCTCGAACTTTGCGCGTCGTTCCCGTTGAGATCACTGGTAGTGGCGTCGCCTCGATGATGCAAGTGCTTCTTGCCTGAATGATAACTACTAATCTCGATTAGTTTTTCGAAAGGACGTATCAGCTTTTGTAAACAACGAATTTTATCGTCGGTTTGGCATAACTGATAGCTCCCCCACATACTAACACCACTATATCAGGTAGGGGAAAATATTCTTCTCTCTGATGGTAGTGTTAGCATGCGTGAGTGAGCTATCAGTTACGCCAAATCTATGATCAAATGCGTTGTTTACAAAAGCTGATACGTCTCTTCCAAAATGTTATCGAGAAATATCGATGGAACTGATAGAAAAATAGGTTTGTTTTTATTTTGAATCAATGAAAACTTATTGATAACAATCTTGATATCAACCAATAGATTTCAAAACATTAAGATTACTAAATTTGATATCATGATATCAAAATAATAACTTTAATGAACTTTATTATAGAGATTTCCAGCCATATGGCTAGTTCATCTCTTAGAAAATAATAACTAATTTAGTTTTATTTTTTTATATTACTTTTCCTTCCATAGTAATAACAACATATTGATTACTTATTTTGTTTATTATTATCAAAATTACTGATATCAAAACGCATACATAGATTTGTTATCAAGAAAACATGATTTGTTATCTTTTTAATATCCTTTACACGCTAACTTGAAAGTACCCATTAATGGTTGAAAAAGACCCATTTTGAAGAAAAGTGGCTTAACTCATTAAATGAGTAAATTTTTTACCCATTAATGAGTATCTGTTACCCATTAATGAGTAATTGTTAATCATTAATGGGTAACAGATACTCATTAATGGGTAAAATTGTTTAATCATTAATGAGTTAAGCCACTTTTCTTCAAAATGGGTCTTTTTTTACTCATTAATGAGTACTTTCAAGTTAGCGTGTATATACCATGATTACTGTTAACTCGACCACACGGTAGGCAAAATACCAGTAGCGTGCACAAGAATCTTGTTAAAGAGGGGCAATTTTTTTTTCTATGGTGCATTTAATTTTGGGATGGGGAGTACCCCAAAGTGCGTGGTGGATGGTGCTGTCTACCCACCACTGTTTCCCTACTGTTCAATTTAGCTGATTTTATTTATGTTTTGCTCCGGTGGTGGTTCATCTTCTGCAATGCAAACTGCTTTCAAACAGCCAATAGAATTGGCAATTTAATCCCATCAACAATGTGGATGATGATCGGTTCGTCAAATGGTTGCAATAGTAGGGCTTTAACCGAAATGATAAATTTGCTGCAATGTTGTTGCCTTAGTGGTTGGATTCAGCTGAAGTCACGTCAGATGGTGGTGACAACCCGACATGAATGACCAATAAGAATTGCATTCTCCTTTCGCATGCACACTACGTCGACAAGTACAAGGTTCAAACAGTGCGCATAGCAGTGAACAAACAGTATATTACTCTTGATCAATCCAATCTTGATCAGTGGTGTTGAGTTTTTGGCACTGACGAAGTCTGCAAGTAGTAGACGAAATACGCGTATCTGTCAAAAGATGAGCAATTATAACGGAATTAAAAGGAAATAAACCAACGCACTACACACACTATTTCAAGGTTTTGTGAGCCCTTATACCATAGAGGTAACTCTATACACCAAACAGACTATGGCTTATATCAAATAATATAGGCTGTCTTGCAATGAGCACTCATACATCTTTCATTCACTGGAAATCCTATGTATGATTGCTCATTGCAAGACAGTCTATATTATTTGATATAAGCCATAGTCTGTACGGGGTATTATATGCTGTTGTAGTAACACTTTACTATTACCGTTGCGAGTACGTTGAACTTTGTCATTTTCAGCGAAAATTGTAGTTCTATTTTTTTTTTAATTTTGACTTAAATACGATCATTAAAAAGGTTTAAAAAATTTGTAACGATTGGAACATAAGCGCATGAAACTATTTTGACAAGCGAGTACAGGATTGTTACGGAATGAAGACTTGTGCGAAGGATTGAGCATGTCAACCCTGTCCCAAAGTACCGCCAGCCGGGGTGGCAGGAAATTATGCCGAACATTTTTTAGAAGATGTTTTAAATGTTTTAAAGATGATATTACGCACTTCCAACCAAACTGGACAAATAAGCGTGTTTTCACTTATTAAAAAGTGTGATAAAAGTGCACGTTTACGTAAAATCGTTTGGTTGCCTTCGGTGCACTTATTCCTTATGGAGTAAGAAATAAGTGCGCCGAAGACAACAAAACGATTTGAAATAAACGTGCACTTTTATCACACTTTTTGAATTTTTGGAGCAGTTCAGTTTTAGTTGCAACCAACAATATAAAGGACAATCCCGAACTTATTGCAACGCACATAAACAGCTGTAACTTTTAAACCACGGTAACAAATGACTTGAAATTTTCAGAGAAGATTCTTAAACAAATTCTTAGTAAGACAACAATAGACCAAGGTTCAATGGCAAACTTATACCCAAAATCCAAAAGCTGTCTTTGATCTTTGTATAGTTGCAAAAAAGTCCTACATTTGAATTCATTGAGGTTCTTTTCGAAATTTTTAGAACTCTATGAGCTCTTTTGAAATTCTTCTCAGAATTCCTTTGGAATTATTTTTAGAACTCTTCTTGACTTTTACTCAGAACACCTTGGAACTAAAATTCCCTTGGAGTTTCAGAAGAATTTCCTCAGTATTATCCAGAAGTTATTCTTGGAATGAGCTAGAAATTATCGGTACTCCCTTGAAATTTTCCTCAAAATCCCTTTGGAATGTCACTCAAAATTTAATTTTCTCGGTATTCTTTTTGAAATTGTCTTGGAAATATCTGCAGCATGCACTAGAAATTATCCACAGAATTTTATTTAAACTCTCCCCAGAAATATTTTGACACTGCCCTTAAAAATTCAATGGTTCTTCTCGGAATATTTTTGAACTTTTTTTTTTCTCAGGCCAGTGACAAGGCCTATACCAACAGCAGCGTTTGACAGTAGACAGCATGTCCAGGGCTCAAATAATTTATTTTGCTGTGCTGGACCCGCTGTCACCGTATAACATGTTGCCTACGCGCCTGCCGCTAGGCTGGAAATCCCCCTAAAGTTTCAAAAGAAATTCCTCTGTATTCTCCAAAAAATCTTCCCAGAATGAGCTTGAAATTATCCTTGCAGTTTCCTTAAAATTTTCCTTAACATCCCTTTGAAATTTCATTCAAGATTTGATTCTCTCGGTACTCTTTTCAAAATTATCTAGGAACTATCTGCAGGATTCATTTGAAATTATTCGCAGAATTTTCATTAAATCATCCTCAGAAATCTTTTTTTCTAACTGCCCTCAGAATTCAATACCCTTGAGGTTCTTCTCGGAAGTCAAGTTTAAGTTGTCCGTCCATGCACCAAAACGTTGGAGGTAATCTACCAGAAATTTTCAATAAAGCTCCACCCTCCATTCACCAGAACTGTGCAATTTTTACATCAGGAATTTTCAATTCAGCTTGCCCCTCCATGCAGTAGATTGTTGCAAATCTTACACCCGAAATTTTCAATACAATCTTGCCCCAGGTAATTTTACACCAGAAAATTTCAATTGTCCAGAACGACGAAAATTTTCCACCGTTTATGTTCAATAAACATTGCTTCTCCAATGTTCTGATTGGTGCAGATTTCCTTTTTTCCATTTTCTACCAGACATTTTCAATATAGATTGCTTCTCTTATGCTCAGAATGTTGCAGGTTTTCCACCAAATGAAGCTTGCCCCTATTTCCAGATTTTTCATCATAAATTTTTAGTAAAGCATAATAATAATACTCCAATAATCAAAATGGTGCAAATTTTACACCAGAAATTGTTATTAAAATTTGATTGTATATTCAGCAGAAGGATCCAAATTTAAGACCAAAATTTGTCTGAAAAGCTTGCCCATTCGTTCACCAGAACGGTCCACCAGAAATTTTCAACATAACTTAATTTTAAATAAAGCTTGTCCCTTCATTTACCAGACCAGTGCGAGTTTTCCACCAGAAATTTTCTGTTCAGAGCGCTGCAAATTTTCATTTATCAGAGCGATGCAAATTTTGCACCAGAAATTTTCAATAAAGCATGCTCCTCCATCCACCAGAACGGTGCACCAAAAATTGTCAGTGAAGTTCATGCCTCATGGTGCAAATTTTCCACCATAAATTTTCAATGAAGCTTGCATTCATCAGAACGATGCAAATTATGCATCAGAAAAATGAATAAACCTTGCTGCTACATTCACCACAGTGTTGCGAACTTTCCACCAGAACTTTTCAGTTAAATTTGCACCTCCAAATTTTTAGCGTGATTCAATTTTTCCACCAAAGTTATTTATTTTCATCAGTCCCTCAATGCACCACCTTGATGATATTTTTACACCAGAACTATTGAGTAAAAGCTTTTTCTTCGATTAACCACCGTGAAGGTGAATTTTCTCTACCTTAAATTTACCCTTTTATTTTTACTCTCCATGAACCACCTAGAAAAAAAACTTACACCAGAATTTTTTTGTATACACCTCTGTGGTACAATTTTCAGGCACCATCTCAAAGGAATTTATGCAATAAAAGATTTTCAGTGCCCTTATATTATGAAATGAAGTAATTTTACCTTCAAATCAAATTATCAAGAAATCAATTTATTTTATATCATAATTTTGTGAATGTGGAAATAGAAATCTTATTTATAAAAGGTGGGGCAATTGCCCCCACCTTGCCCCACGCCAGTGTAAAATACGCTTATATCAAAATATAAAATTTAGTTTTAATTACTTTTTTCATTCTCTGCTCGGGTAGTCTAAAAAAAAACGGCGGATTTGTCTCACTGTTCTTGGGGTTTCAAAGTTTACAATAGCTGTTATACGATCTGGGTTTGCAATCTATTAGCCTGGATAACGTTGCTGGACTATTGGACAATCCGAAAAGGAAGATAACTATGTTAATACAAGACTTTACCTGGACTAGCAAAGGCTGTATATTTTCTGGATTTTTTATGGAAGGGAATCTTTGGATAAGCCTCTTGCAGATCAATTGTACTAATGAATTAAGCACTATCCAATCGACTCAAAATTCTACCAGTGTGTGCTTGAGGGTATAACTCTCTAACTGTCCTCTCATTCAGGCGACGTGCATCTAGACAGTTGGGTAGGGTGCATTTCTCATAATATGATAATAGACAAGTGAACGATCATAAGCATTTGACGTATTGCGGTGGATTGTTTACGAGAAGTATTGGTGAAACGAAAGCGCGGGTTGAGTAAATTGATGTAAGAAGCAAATCGTCTACTGGTCAATCACGTTTCGCCTTCCATAGTTTCGTAGTTCGATAATGTGCGTTTCTCATACCACACTGAAAGCCAAGTGCGTGATCATAAGATTTTGACGTATCGAGGTGGATTGCTTTCGAGAAAGTGATGGTGAAATACGAGCGTGGGGTGAGGACATTTATTTTCTATTTATTTTCGTTTTCCCATATATAGGGGAAATGGCTCTTATGGTGGCCTATGGATCTAAGATTTGGCCCACCGCTAACAATCTGCTATTTATCAATTTTATCTCGATGAACGCGTCATTGGGACGGTATTAATGGATACTTTGGTCACTATTGAAAATTTAGTCGATTGCTGAATTTATGTATGGGCCCAAATTAGGGGCATTACATCCATTTCCCCTACATGGAATCTTACGCGTACAATTTAGTGAGTTTGTGTATGGATTTAGCTGCTGAAGAAGGCATTTTGTGTGATTATGTTGATCAAATTGGAATCTAACTGATCAAAGTAGTGTCCTTGTACTGGGGACTTTATTCCAATCACAGATCTCACAAAGTTCCGCTAAGTATCCCACAACCCGTTTCCTACCCTACCTGCAAGAATTTGAATTTTGACATGACCACATTATCAAAGCAACCACTGAGCTTCGAAGTGGAACGTATTTTGATGCTTTTCATCCTCAGCTCGTAGGAAAATTTTTGCTTGCATAATTTATGATGATATCGAGTTTTTAGTCTCTGGGATCGATAGTATTCAAATTAATCACTTAGCTCAAATCAGTGCCGCATTTAGGGTGCGGGATACTTGGGGCTGCTTTCAGGGGGAATAGTTATTGGTTTGGAAGTATGAAGCTCTAAATATAAATTCTCTATATTTCAATCAAACATAAAATAAAGGAGACAAGCATGGGATGACAAACATGCACAAACATTTTTCTATTTTTGTTTTTTATTTCAGGAGCTGGAGCTGTGTAGGAATAGGGATTAGAACGAGGATCTTTCTGTTTATACTTTTTTATATGACGTGCTTGACATAGATGGTCCACAGCGACTCACGAAAAGCTACTGATTCCGATCAATAGCGGTGCGGTTTCTTCCTCCTTCCTCTTTCTCTTCTATGGATGTGGGCTGCAGCTCGCTGCTTGCAGGCAGCCTTTTGTTGTGTACAGATGCCAATATAAATTCGAAAAGACCCTCCAGGCCTTAACTGGCACCCGAAGTCGGGACCGTTTTATCCAGTAAGTATCTAATCACGAAGCTGCCCTGAGCCACCTTTGAGGAGCCAAACGACCGGATCTTACTCCACTTGCTGTCAAATCAGCAACTTTCGTCTTTGGAATCGGTGACTAGGTACACTGGAAAAGAACACCCGCTACCCGTACTAGTGGTTATTGGAGTTTATCGCTACCACCGACAGGAAAGGAAAACCCTGCTCCTGCTGCTACTGTGAGTATCAATTTAACACAGAAAGAAATAGTTTTAACCACACCGTAAGCTCCTGGTGCGTAAAAAATAATCGCATACTAATTCAGAGGGAGGCGGACTGACCCACAGTATCCAAGCCCCTGAAATATCACAAAAAATACCGCAAACTAACATAACAATTTTGTTACCTTAATTTTTCAAAAAAAAAAAAAAAATGGCAAATCCAGCTAACCTAAATCCAATCCTACAACCCGCACGATTAGTTGTTCCACATCCCGTTCCCATTCCAAACGTACCACGTCCAGCTCCACGATATGCGATTGACGCAAACGTAGGGTTCTGTGCACTTTGGAGTCTGAGTATTCCTGATACTCAGACTCCAAAGTGCACAGGTTCCTCGACAGAGGTAAAATCCCTAGTATCATTAAAGATTTACCCGATTTTAACGGCAACGCACGAGATCTTTCTACATGGATCCTCGACGTTTAAGATTGCCTTGAATTATTCAATGACTTTCGGGATAGTTACGAGTACCATCTCGGGATGAAGACCGTAAGACGAAAAATAAAAAAAAAACGAAGCAAACGATATCCTCATTTCAAATAACACTCCAAACGATTGGAGTGAGATAAAAGATGTTTTAAGACTATACTACGCTGACAAACGCGATCTGATGACGCTTGACAACAAGTTAAAGGTCATGTCAAGAAACCATTGAAACGTACTACAGTAGAGTGCGCGAGATGATAACATTGATCAGCTCATCAATCTCTACAGGCGAAACAAGGAAAGGGCACGAGGCAGCCCTAATCAAGCTTCATAACATGATGGCCCTCGACACGTTCATCCGAGGTTTAGGTGAACCTCTGTCATTATTTTGCAAAAATTACAAACCGAAATCACTAGCGTTAGCCTACCACTACTGCGTAGAATTTTTGAATCTAAATGCTCGTAGTGCTCCCTTCAAATCTTATCCTTTGGCACCAACCCCAGCTCCTCGTGGTAACATTCCAGTTCCACCACCCAGACCTGTTCCAACAAATAGATACCATCCAAATGCTCCACCACCTCCACCTAGAAACCATTACCAACCTCCACCAGTAAACTTTAGGCAACCATATCCTGTCCAAATCAACCATCAAACTCCTTTCCAAACACATTCCCATAACAAACAACCATATTCCTTCCAAACTCAACATCAACCTCCATTCCGACCGCAAAATACAAATTTTTTTGCCCCAAATAGGACCTTCTACCAAGAGCAACCTAAACTTGAGCCCCTGGACATAGATAAATCAATTCAATCCCGCATGTTAAATTACGGCAATCGGCCAAATTTCAAAATTGCAAGACCAACATCCGAGTCTATGCAGGCTAATAATCCACCTACAAAACGAGTTGCCCATCAACTCGAAGATATTTCAAGAGAGAATTACGACGAACCTGATGAAGTAAATTTGAATGTTGCTGAAGAAATAGAAACTTTCGAACTGCAAGAATTAACAGGACTCCAAGATGAGGAAAATGAGACAAATGTAATTTTTTTTAGAGAACGATACGGAATGGGTGAACAAACCCAAGTAACATTGAAAGTTTTATCGAGGTTTTAAAGCGTTCTACAAGTCTGAATCATGGTCTACAGAACCCTCATAAAACCACAATTGTTACTTGGGAATGGTTCGATTGAAAGCCAAAATCTCTCCCCTTCCGTGCATCAAAGTCCCTACGACAAAGGGTGAAATTAAACTGCTTATCGACTGTGGCGCAAATATGTAAATTTAATTTCAAAACACTGGGCGTACCACTCTGGTAAACCTATTTTAAAAATACCAGATGAACCTGTTAAAGGAGTAACTGGTAAAAGCGTACATTTTTCGTTATTTGAACCCGTAAGATGTGAACCATCAGAATTTTTGGTTTTTGACTTTCATACCTTTTTTGATGGTTTGATCGGAACCGAATTAATTTTCGGAAAATATTTTAATCTCATTTCTGGTTCATCGATCCTACAAGTGTCTGGCAACGACACGACTCTCAACATTTCCTTACATTTTTATTTTCCCTCCCATAATCCACGTAAAATAAACCAAGTAAATCTAATTTCAAATACAAGAACCTCACACCTCTCCGCAGAAGAACAAAGTGCGTTACTCCCAGTTTTAAATTCAATAAAACAAGTCTTTCACAACCCTGATAATCGATTATCATGTACTCCAAATGTGGAATGTCATATACGTACAGAAGATGATGTTCCTATTTACCTAAAATCCTATCCTTATCCTGTCGTATATAAGGAAGAAGTTAATGCACAAATTTCAAAATTATTAGATGACGGAATCATTCGACCATCTAGATCTCCTTGGAACTCACCAGTTTGGATTGTTCCAAAGAAGATGGATGCGTCAGGTAAGAAGAAATCTCGGCTCGTCATAGATTATCGGAAATTAAACCTAAAAACTATTTCAGACAAGTATCCGATGCCTGAAATCTCGAACATACTTGATCAACTCGGTGGAAACCGTTATTTTACTACCTTGGATCTAGCCTCTGGGTTCCATCAAATAAAGATGAATCCCAGAGACACCATGGCAAATACGAGTTTGTTCGTAAGCCATTTGGTTTAAAAATGCTCCAGCAATTTTGCAAAGGGCAATGGACGACGTATTACGTGAACACATAGGCAAAATCTGTTATGTGTACATGGACGATGTCGTTATTTTCGGAAAATCATTGGAAGCGATAAGCAAAATTTAGAAACCATTTTAAAAATACTTCAGGAAGCGAATCTGAAAGTTCAACCCGATAAGTCAGAATTTTTAAGAAAAATCGGTATAATTTCTAGGATACGTAATTACTGAAAATGGAATTAAACCAAACATAAATAAAATCGAAACAATAGAGAAATGGCCTGACCTGAAAACGATCAAGGAATTAAGAGGATTTTTGGTTCTAATTGGATATTACCGAACATTTGTGAAAGATTTTGCTAGAATAGCAAAACTGCTTACAAATCTGTTCAGAGGGGAGAGAGACCCTTCATCAAATAAAAAAAATTGAAGATACAGAGAAAGAAGCTTTTGATAAACTCAAAACTGCACTCACCTCTAGTGATATTTTAACATATCAAAATTTCAACGAACCATTTTTTATAACGACAGACGCTTCTAATTATGCCATAGGAGCAGTTCTTAGTCAAGGCGAAATGGGAAAATATAAACCCATTCACTTTGCCTCTCGGACATTAAACAAGTCCGAGGAAAAGTTCTCAGCCACAGATAAAGGAATGCTTGCTATCTACTGGGCCTTGAAAGTTTTCAGGAACTACATCTACGGTCAAAAATTCACAGTAATAACAGATCATCAACCGATAACTTTCTCTCTATCGTCAAAAAACACCAATGCCAAATAGAAACGCTGGAAGTCGGTTTTGGAGGAACACGACTACCAGATAATATATAAACCTGGACGGACAAATGTTGTTGCAGACGCTTTAAGTAGAGTTCAGATAAATTCACTAACCCCAACACAACATTCGGCCGAAGACGATGACAGTAACTACATAATTTCAACCGAAGCTCCACTAAATGCATTTCGACTTCAAGTTATCCTTGAACAGACAAACACGAACCCCGAAACGACAGTGACGACACCCTTTCCCGGTTATAAAAGAATTTTAATTAGACGTTAAACGTCTTCATCCATCACCTTAGCTGCTAGTGGCTATCTTTTTTGCTCGTCGGAAGATAGTTGCTGAAGAGATTTTGTCGCCAAATATGGTGCAGGTTTAGTCCAATACGTTACAGTGGTAAGTTCGTATACTTCCACTTCTCCGATAGGACTTCTTCCCCACAGGATACTTTGCAGCCGAATATCGAGAGCACACATCCAGATCTGCCGAAACATCTTTTCAACGTCTGATACCATCATGACCTGCCTTGTTCGACCACGTATGACTATCGAACGAAGGTCCTCTTGAATTGTTGGCCCCACCAACAGAGCATCGTTCAAGGAGATTCCAGTTGAAGTTTTACAAGAAGCATCAAATACCACTCTAACCTTCGTAGTGGTACTGGATTGTTTGACCACAGGATGATGAGGTAAGTAACAACGAAATCCTTCTTCTACTCCTTGTAGGTTAGTTTCCACCTTGTGCATGTGACTTAGCTCGAGGTACTCCTTCAAAAATGCATGATACTGCTGACTTAAATTTGCATCCTTGGCCAGTCTGTTCTCCAACCCTTGAAGCCGTTTCATTGCGATGTCTCTTGACTCTCCGATTTTCGAGACGATGGCATCATTTTTGGGAAGTGACACCGTATATCTGCCATCCGATCCTCTACTCACTGAACGAGCGAATTGCTCCTCGCAACGACGTTCCTCCGGTGAATAGTTTTTGGGGGACCCTATCTCCTCACAGGACCAGAATCTGGATAGTAACTCTTCCAGGTCGACCGTAGTTGCCATGCTACACGATATTTCCGGGTTCCTCATTTCATTATCGATGTTGCCACAGACAATCCAACCAAATATTGATTCCATTAAGTTCGGCAGATCATCACCCAAATAAATCTTTCCGTTGGAGAAGAACTCGAAAAAATGTTGAATTCCAAGAATTAGATCCACTGTGTTGGGTTCGAAAAAGGTTGGATCAGCTAATTGGATACCATCAGGTATGCTCCAGTTGTTGATGGCGATGGTTGAAGTAGGAAGATTGACAGTCACCCTTGGTAGTACATAGAAGAAATTCCATACTACGTGTGAATTCCGATGTTCTAGATTTGATGGATGCCTTAACCTTGAACTTGACTCGCGAGTTGACCTGACCTATGCCAAGAACTGTTACATCCGAACGACTCCGTTTGACTTTCAACCGTTGGCATAGGCGTTCAGTCATGAAATTACATTCGGATCCTGAATCCAACAGAGCCCTTGCTGGATATGTACCTCCTTCGTCATCCTCCACTAAGACGACTGCTGTTGCGAGAAGCACTGATGATGTACGATGCGATGCTACATTTGATGAAACGGTTCCTGATGTCGAAGCGCCTTCTGTCCTAGCACTTGATTCAGTATCGTTGCCAGATTTAGTAGAATTGCGTTCAGTAGACCCCTTGATCTCTGAATCCTTGCCCTTATCCTTATCAGGGCGAAAACAAACCATACTGTGGTGTTTACCCTTACAATGTCGACAAACAAATCTTGAAGCGTATTTTTCAGCGCACGTATCGTAGCTGGCTTCTTCGTAGGCATGTTGTTGGTGGTACTCAGTCGTCAGTAGCATAAGAGATAAATACAGGTGTTAGAATCGTAATAGATTCTGGCTTCGGCCAGACATACACTGTAGAGCTATTACTAACCTTAGGGAAAATAAAACGATGCACCCCTACAGGTATATTCTGTCTTTGATGCCTTTGGTTTGAAATTAACGAGATACCATCCAATAGATTTTGTCTTCCCAGTACCGATTGTTCGCAGAAGGATAATAATATATGTGTGTAGTATTTACGAGATAAGTCCGACTTCGACCGGACATATACTATTCTAAACTGACCTGGTAGAATCGGTATCGATTCAGTTCCAATAACAGTGTGCTTGGTTAAACACAAGTTCACATCTGTTGCTCCTTAATAGTAGAACGTGACTGTGTAATAGGGTGCTTCATTATGAAAAAAGTGATGAATTTCTGATGGGCCACCCTCCAGTTCGATTCATAGCCCCAAAATATGAACCTGTGCAAAAATTGGTAAAGATTGATGAAGGTTTAGAGGTCGCGCCAATGATTTGAAATTTGTATGGGAATTACTATGGAAGAATTTAAAAAATCGCTTATATCGCTATAACTTTGCTTCTACTTGTCCAAATGTCGAAAAAATTTAGTATGTTATTGCTATGGCAATAAACAAAAAGCCTACAGTTGCTACGCTCAGTTTTGCAGCGTATCAAGAATTATAAAAATCTCGCGTAACATTTGAAAAGGGCCTATGTCCAAAATGTAAACAATCCAGAAAATGAATTGTAAATTTTTCCGCCAGTATTTAATTCCTATATAAATAGATTGAAGTATTTTAGGCATTTATATTGTTCACAATAACAATAGTAACTATATCTCAGTACACAACATCCAAAACATGCGAAACGTTTTCAAAAATACATGAAAATCGATAAAAATTTAATATCACAGTAATAAGCCTTTTTGTGAATCTTTAAATGGTTAGGCCCTTTTTGTTAAGCCGTTGTGCTTGTCATCATAAATTGTAGGCCCTTTGCTAAGCCTTTTCTTAACGTCAAATAAATCATCGGCCCTGCCTCAAGCAGTAGGGCTTAGCTTTGATTTGAAATTTTTCAATCATCGGCCCTTCTACGTCGCTAGGCTTATGAATGGAACCTCATCGAACGAAAAAAAATATATGTTAGGCCCGAGGTTAGGCCGTTTTAGCATGAATGATTGGAAAAATTTGGTGGATCGGCCGTTTTTAAAATCAAGTTATTTTTAATGATTTGTATCGATAATGCGGAACATTCCTATACGACTGGTAGCTAATTACCAGTGCTACAGAATGGTATCAAAAATCGGTTTGTTTACATTTTGGACATAGGCCCTTTTCAAATGTTACGCGAGAAATGTGAAAAAATGGCAAAATAGGGTAAATTGACAGATGAATATGTACAAGGCAACAACGCCAATTTCATCGCAACAACAACAGGCTTGTTGATCATTGTCATGACAACCACATATTTTTTTTTTTCAACGTTTGGACAACTACAACCAAAGTTAGAGCAATGTAAACGAAAATCAATAATTTTCCATACTAATTCACCAAAATCTCCATACAAAATCCAAATCATTGGCGCGACCTCTAAACCTTCATCAATCTTTACCATTTTTTGCACAGGTTCATATTTTGGGGCTATGAATCGAACTGGAGGGTGGCCTATCAAAAATTCATCACTTTTTTCAAAATGAAACACCCTACTGTGTAATCATTGAGCATCAACGAGCCCCTTGATCATACGTTCCACAAAACGATCACGCATACAGATTCATTCAGTGTTCAATGGGTAGTGAAAAACAAACATGTAGTATCGATCGAGTCCTAACAACGGCTAGACATATACGGTGAAGCATGCATTTCACTGACCTTTAAAAACAGTTCGATGTGCCTCCAGTGAATGTGCTTCCAGTGACCGTGATTCCAGTGATCGTAGATTGTTTTTCCGAGTGTTACAGAAGAAAACGAATGCAACCAATTGCATATACCGGTGCTTCTTCAGATCATTCGATGACCCAGTACATCGATGTATTCAATTGCGTAGCAATAGCACAACGGCGGCGATACGTTTGTAGGAGTGTGTGTGTCCTCAAGAGGATTTCTCGTAGTTTGTTATTGTTTTGAAGATCATGGAAATGAGAGTAAACAAACTATTGTGTAGCAACCACTTGTTGACCCAGCAACGACTGGACATATTATTTGTTTCCTTTAATTTACCTGGAAAACCAGGGATAGTGCCTAGTTTAATGTAGGAAAGTCCAACGCTGAATGAATAATGCAGTTGATGAATGGATCGTCAATGGGTGAAACATTTCAGCGAACCACTTGCATGCAACGATGTCGCCGGAGCAGTCATGGATGATCGAGAGCCGTGTGTAAAAAGTAAGGCGGTGTTAGAACTGTGTTTGATCCAAGATTCGACTGGACATATACGTGTAGATCTTTCTACTGACCTTCGAAACGGTGAAGTGCCTTCCTTGCCCTGTGATGATGCCCAGTGGAATATTGTTGCCGTGGTTTCATAGAAGACGGTGTTTCCAAATCGTGATGGCGTATTTTGCCGAATAATAGCCTATCGATGGCACTTCGAAGACAATGTCGATTGTTCCCGATGGCTGGTAATTCACAATCTTACGGCTCCATAGCCGTTTCGATCCAAATAGCAATCCAAATCCTTCTGTTGCTAACGTATTATCCGGCTCGAAGGACCAATGTTTGGTAATCTGGTCCTTACCTTCGAGCCTTCGATGAGTGGACTGTATATTATGGAGTGGATTCCTGGATTTTCTATCGTATTGTGCTATATTTGTCTCCTATCGCTCAGCAAACACGAAAATAACACCTTGGTTCACTTTAAAACACTACATTTATTTTTACACACTATACAAAGTTTATTTTATCTACATTAAAAGAACACAAAGTGTGGCCGCTATTGCCGATTACTTAAATTGCTATGGCCACAATTTGCGATGGTGCCGATTTCTGCTGGTGATTTGCCGGTCATGACCCTCATATGCAGTTGCAACGATTCCATCTTCGATCAGCTGTTGAATTTCCTTCATGCTTGTATTGGTAAGCTTCGTTGACATACGGTAGATAGTTGGTTTTGATCCACAAGCCCTTGCAGCAACATCGGGGGGAACTTCAATGCGAGCGCGATCGCCGTAGTACACTTCTCAACATCAACACATTCCTTAAAAATCCATATCCAAGAAACACCTATCCCAAACCACCCATACGATATCATTCATATAGATATTTACCAGGTCGATGACACTGCTTAGTTTGCATTTTGTACTTAACTCATAATTGAAATAACATCATACTTCACTTCTGTTTCGACCGTCAACTAGTTCGCGTCCTTTTTTAAAAATTCGAAAAGACCCTCCAGGCCTTAACTTGGATGAGCCTGACATAAGGGGTAACATTCCAATTCCATTGTTAATTCAAAAGTATTTTACATGTAATTTTTTGGTATTAGTCTTTGGTATCGTTTTGGAATCAGGAACATATGCTAAGTTATCTTCTCCTGCTCGGGTAACCAGCGTCCAGGTTTCACATGCACAAAGGCAAGCAGCGTATCAAGCGGTTTATGTCAGTATCAAGGTCTTTGTTGATCTTTGCAGAGCAAAGCTACGGGTTGAAGCTGGAAAGCTAGTTACCATCCTCATGATTTAACAAGCCTGCGTGCAGATGAAATCGTTCAGTTTGTAGCATTTGCTTAGATTAGGACAACATCTCATCAGGAAAATTTTCTCAATGGTGAAGAGCTATCTGATATGCTCTCGAACGTATACGTTGGTGTGCAAATATATCTGAGCTTGATGGTTACCGATTGTTCAGGTGGAAGATGTTTCAACACATTAGCTTTGGTTAAATGCAAATTGAGGATATCGACTGACGAAGAGCTGAACTTTCTTTGTCGAAAGTGAAAATGAAAGTGAAAGTCGAAAATGCTAAGTGATTTTAATAAAAATTTAAAGGACCTTGCTGTTGGAGGGTGGGCTTAATTTCATGCTAGTGGAGTGTTGGAGACGGTAGTTTTATGGTCGGCATTGCTGGCTCATGGCGCCATGGGCAGGCAATGGGGATTACTAAGCTTCCCCTCTCTGCTGAACCACTGCATGAGAAAACCAAAGATCTAGTCCAGCAGTGATAGTATCACACTTGTTACACCTTTTTAAAGAGCTGCGTTGTAGTACGCTTTCGTATAGGCACTGACGTTGGGTGCGATCCTGCCGCAAATCACTCTTATTTTTTTTACGCAGATAGATTTATTTGGGTTTGGGCCAACAGTGCTCCTTCTACGTACTCGACAAGCTATCATTGTTGTTTTCATTGAGGTGTTACTCAGGGAACAATGTTAAACACCATTTTTGTACATGGTATTGTAAATAATTTTATATGTGCTTCATTTTGATTTGGGATAAGTGTTTGAACTATGGCCCGGTGTAGCTAGCCCGGACGATCCCGCTTATATACGCGTGGCTTAAGCGCCACTCCACAAGAGAGACCACATGTCCAAGTTTAATTTGCCCGGATGAGACTCTCCTAAGGGCGAGTCCATTAATTCCTAGAAAGGATTTACGGATCGTTCCAGACAGGTTCCAACTAAACGACCAAACGGGATTTCCCTATTATCCTCATGAATTCACACTCAAGAAAGTCACTCAGAGAAACGGTAGAGCTCACGCATACCCTAAAACTCTACGAGAGAGAACTTCTCATCATCGGCCAGTCCCGTCACCTGCGCTAGACGTCTCCCTAATCTGGTAGTGGAATGTACTTCCCACCATTCAAACTCAACAAGAGGACGGGCAACGAAAACTAACACGAACGCGGAGTGATGTCAAACACATTCAAATAATCAAATCTAGAGAGATTTGGAACGGGAAGACAACATTTATTTATAACATGAATGACGATATATTGAGTGTCTCTTACTATTTATTTACATTTGTTCAAAATTCGTTTTATTTCTGTTTCTGTGTGTTTGTTCCTATTTGCTCTCCTACTGTGTGGTTTTTCTCTTTCCCTAGCATACTCTCATTCTAGTTTTTGTCTCTCATGGGCTCATGTGCTCGGTGTTATGTGTTCTTGGGTGTCGTCACAAATCGGTAGCTCAGCTCTATCAAGGCATGTGCTCCTGGTGACAATTGTTTGCAGCGTCGAATTACGCGCGCATGCTTCTAGCGGAATCGACGAGTCACGAATTTCGGCAAGTCGTCACGAAACTCGACTCAAATTACATCAGCCTTAGGACTGGCAAATAACTACTCCGTGACGCCCTCACCGGACGCCACACTCCACAAAAAAGATAAAGGTTGGTTAGTTGACTCACCAGATGATGGCTTGCAGTATCTTACGTAGGTTTCTGCCAACGGTCACAATCGATGACCGGTCGGCGGGTTCGACGCACTCGGTGTCGCGTTCGATGACCGCGTAGAAAGCGTCATCCCTTTGATGACGCTGACAAATGGCGGTCCGGCGTTTCACACGCCGATACGATGGCGGTTACTATGCCATGCCGATTTTGATGACGAGCCGGCGTGTGGATCTTGTCCACGTGTAGGTCCCTCGAGCCTCCGATGTGATTGCGGATCTGTCCGCTTCCGGCCGGTTGGAAATTGCCGAGAAATTCCGTCCGACGGGGAGAAGAATCGCGCTTGGGTGCGCAGTTGGTTGCTGCGGAATGAACGTACAACACTACAACAGAAAGTTGAACACAAGCACGAGCTCGGACAAAACAGCACATTTTGATTACACCAAATTACCTTTTTCCTTAGAAACTCTCTCCTACCGCACACAACTAATTAACGCACACTTGAGTTTCTAACTAAACTCTAGAGCAAACAGCAAAACATTAATTAACTTGAACAATTGACATCACTTTATATTAGCATACTTTTCGCTATTCTAACGGACACGAACAAACGCGCACACTTCCAAATTGGTGGAAAGTCACGGACGAAATGATCGAGCCAGATTAAGGAAATGTAAGACTCGGACGGACCGGAAGTCCATCTTTTCCCAAAACCCATCGTGTACCTTCGTGAGTCCAAAGACACGAAAGATAACTTGGCCGATAGAAGTGCCGTTGTCCCTTTCCTACCTTATCCATACATTAAATGGACCCGTCCTTAGGAAAGATTTCAGAAAAAAAAAAAAAATGCTTGTGTATTCCTACTGCCTACCCTAAGGAATTTAATTCAAAAAGTTTATACCTATTAAATTATATACAAATTTATACAAAATTCCTGATCGTTACATCGGGATTTCCACTGTGTCGTGCTTCTATTGTGACATAACCATACGTATTTTTGTGGTGCGACATAGTTGAAGCGTGTGAGCATAGATGGAGCATATACTCTGTTTAATTAAAAAATTAGCTAGAAAATTAACTTCAAAGTGAAACATTTTAGTCACTTGGGTCGAACTAAGATATAATAAATAGGTATAGGTTAGAATCAAAAGTATTTGAAACACGTTTAATTTTAGATTAAAATCACAAGTGCAGATACTTAATAAAGCATGGGCTATGATTGATAAGGTAAATTAGAGCTTTAAATAATTTATTAAATTAGACTAATGAGATATCATAATCACCAAACGAACGTAAAGAAGAAAATTCAGAAAGTCTAATAATATTAGGTAGATTAACAAAAGAATAAGGATGCTTAGCGAGGCAACGGACCTTTAAAGTTATCTTCCTATTTAGTCTTGAACTTCAATAAGAAAACGCAGGCAAACCAATAGCATTTAGCAAATTTACAAGGAGAGGAATAGTTTAGGACACAAGTTAAAGTAGAGGTATGTTTCAATTGATAACTTTTAATCTTTTGTAAGTATTGTTTTTCCCTGAGTTTATTGCACTCGATTACTATATTGTTCTCTCAATACGCAAAATCTCTGATATATGCGGTTAAAGCATTTGAGTTAACTTATTTCTTTTTGCTCAAGTACTAACATTTGTAAACAGCAGTCAATGTTAATCTATGAACTAAGCCCTACGTTACTGTTAAATCGATCTTTTCTTATGTAGTATTGACGCATCGATGCATGTTTAACTTTTAGCGGCTGTCGGATTCAACGCACCTACGTCTACGGAGCTAACGCAGAAGTGATTCGCAATTCGGTAGAGCTTTCCAAAAGTGTTTTCAGCTTATGTAATTTAGAATTAGTTCGGTACGGTCGCGAAATTTTGAAATGATTGATACGTGCGGTAAAATAACTAAATTGAAACAAAGCTCAATAGTAAAATAAGTAGAATATCTACGGAGGAAACCAAAAATAATCAACGTACCAACATAGGCTATCACATTTATTTTGGTGGCACTCTTTAAATGATAATAAGCCTTTTTTCCCGGGCTTTCGGAATTCGCGCGGTTTTCGTAACTTACATAATTTAGATATTTCGTTCGAAACGGATTTACCTATTCAATCGGTTTACTACGCGCATGTATCAACGCGCACACGTCACCAGGCATTTTTCTACACTGATTTCTCCGGCAAATAGAGAGCACCCAAGGCCACAAGAAGGACCTACTCGAGGCGACAGTTGCATCTCGATCGAACGGTTTAGCTTCTCATTTCCCAGCAACCACACGGACAGACAGACACAATGGCCGAGGCTAATATGCCAACTTTTAAGTGCGTCCTAGTCGGCGACGGTGGTACCAGAAAGACAACCTTCGTCAAACGGCACATGACGGGCGAGTTTGAGAAGAAGTACGTCGCGACGCTCGGCGTTGAGGTGCATCCGTTGGTGTTCCACACGATCCGAGGCGCCATTCGGTTCAACGTCTGGGACACAGCCGGTCAGGAAAAGTTTGGCGGACTGCGAGATGGGTACTATATCCAGGGACAGTGCGCCATCATCATGTTCGATGTGACGTCCCGCGTTACGTACAAGAACGTCCCCAACTGGCACAGAGACTTGGTGCGAGTGTGCGAAAATATCCCGATCGTGCTTTGCGGAAACAAGGTCGACATCAAGGACCGCAAGGTGAAAGCCAAGGCAATCGTATTCCACCGGAAGAAGAACCTCCAGTACTACGACATCTCCGCCAAGTCCAACTACAACTTCGAGAAGCCCTTCCTGTGGCTGGCCCGCAAGCTGGTCGGTGACCCGAACCTGGAGTTCGTCGCCATGCCTGCCCTGCTCCCGCCAGAGGTCAAGATGGACAAGGACTGGCAGCAACAGATCGAAAAGGATTTGCAAGAAGCGCAAGCCACCGCCCTCCTGCCCGACGAGGATGAGGACCTGTAAGGGATATCTGTGCACGAGTGTTCTGTCCGTGTCCCCCCCTTCCCATAACTATCTTGAAAAAATACACACGGAATCCAGTGTTCAAATGCCAACATAGGCTAGTCTTTCTGCTGTATTGTCAATGGTAGAAGCAAAATTTAATCAAATGGGTTAGTCTTGAAAACTAAGCTGACACGCAGCTCCAGCTCGAAAACAACTCAAATTTAAATAAAATATTTGAGCAAGTTTATAATCCCAAACTAGTCTGCGTTTTATAGCATTTGTGATTGAAATTTAGTAATTGGTACTTCGCAACCAATTACTATGGGGACCGACCTAATGAAAGCAGCACCAAGCATCCCGATGAATCCGGCACTGCACCACCCACCCATCAGCTTAAACATCATATCGTACGCTCGAACCATATTTGTACAAGCGTGTCAAAGTCCAGCTGATTTGCTTAATTTTGTATGTGTTTCCGTCTATAAATATGGGTCACCAACTTTCTGTACATAATTGGCGTGACTAAGAAACAGAAGAGCAGTTCCACGCCAAATGACGAATCGATCAGACTCGACCCTCTCCGAATGTTTGTGTGTGGGAACTCATACACATTTCTATACAGAGTTGCTTTGATCGCTTCTCTTCATCGACTGTCTCTTTCGTTAATAACTCAGCTGCAACAACATTCCCTGTTGTATTTGACGATTTGGACGATAGATAAAAACTTTCTTTGTCATGCTATGTGGCAAAACTATTTGCATAGCCGTGGTTATCAAAAGAGAAAGTTGATGAAGGTAATCGACCAAAGCAGATAGGCCCTTTTTCCAGCTCTGTATAGATTTGTACTAAAATTTGTTCATTTTGAATTTTGCACATATTTTTTTTTTTCAAAATGGCGTATTATTTTGCTATTTGGGTTGGAACTGCTCAGAAGATAGTGAATCGAAGTTGGGAATAAAAAGCCATTCCCGAGAGATTAATCATCAGTCACGAGTTGCGCACTTAGTTGAATGGAGCGGGACGAATTATAGTGTTTGTTACAAAGCAAGCAGCGAGATGAAGTTTGGTGCTTGGACCGCGGTGGTTCTTTTGGCTTGTCTCGTGCGTGAAGGACAGGTAAGATGATTTGATATGATTGCATAATCAATGAAAGTTTTTTTTTATGGTTATTATTGTCGTAGGCATCTGGACGGCTATCAAGTGAATCGTCAAACAAGGGTGGAGACCTCTCGGTGAAATTCCTCAGCATTGCAACGACATCGTCGATACGAACTAACCTCAACTTGATCAATGCAACGATTTCTAGTTTGGCGAATTCGCTGAGCGGGTTGGGGACTCCCGGGCAAACCAAAAAATTACAAGCAGCAGCAAACATTCTGATACCGCTAGTGCAGAAGTCGGTTACATTATCAGAACAAGTAACGGGAGCTTTGTCAAAATTGATACTCGATCCTACGACTCCAGTAGCTGTGCATTTTGAACACTTTGATAATGTTTTCGAAGATATCGCTCAGTACGTAGCCGATGAGCAGACTAAAATGATTGATGATATTAAAGAATCAATGGGATGTGCTCGAGCGCAGCAGTTCTCGAGATCTAGCGCACCGTTTGATAAACTTTCAGAGACTGCTAAAATTGTTACACGAATTGGCCAAATTGTTCTTAATTCGGATGAACTACGTAGCGGCTGGAAATCACAGAAAGTAAACGTAAACTCTGCACAGTTGAAAAATCTGGTCGGTGCATTGGCTCTAAACATATTAGATTTGAATGGTGGACTACAAACTTTCACCATAGTCGTAAAAAATACTGTCAGTGGGATAGAAAGGTCTAATAACTTTCTGAAGAGCTTGATTTCCAAGGAGAATATGATTCGCAGTGATAAAACCTCAACCGCTGCCCAAGTTAATAGTACTGCCAACACCCAGTCTATTAACATCCAGAATAAATACATAGCGGCCCAGCTAGCCATTAAGACGGATCTGACAAGTGCACTTAAAGGTATGAATATCTTTTCGGACAGCAAAAAGCTAACAAGTCTGGCTGAAGACAACAAAAAGGCCTATGGACATTTATACCATTTCTTGAAAAAGCACAGCCATACGGACCTATCGGACATTCACAAATACTATTTCAACTTGGGAAATAGGACCGCGAAGAGCATTAATCAAACGACGGAGATCTTCATCGGTGCTGTACATCGCACTGGCCTCCGATTGGCAGATGTCGTGCTGGAGGAAGGCGCGCATGCTGACTCTTGCTTCACTGCTTTCAGTCCGATGTTTATTTCACCGTTCACACCATTGTCGACTTTCGTTTCTAGCTGCGTTATCAAGGAGACGACGAGGTGGACGACGATTGCCACCGCTGTCAACGATATGCTGAAGTTGGTAAAATTTAACAGCAAAGAGTTGTCGACTAATTTGGGACGGTGTTCTTCTATGTACGTTAACTTTGCAATGTCCAGCGAAGATTACGTCCGAGCAATAACCTGTTTAAAAACGGTAAGAAGTTATTTTGTGAAGGTTGTAAATAGGTTTATACAGCGAGTGATTTACCTGTTTCAGAATTTGGAAGATTTGGAAGACCTACCCAAGGTACTGGAGCCCCAGCTACAGATCGTGAATCAACTGGTAAAGCAAGAAGCCAAGGCAAGCATCTTTAGAATGGAAAACTGTTTGGCCACCAATTTACATGAAGCTATGGAAGGGCTTAAGTTTATGCGTTCGGCGATAGCAATTTGTGCTGGACCATTTGATGACTGCTTACGGAACAATTATGACGATGATGAAAATGAGTGGCACGACCGTGAACGGGATCATGACGATAACATGTGTAAAAGTAATTCTATAGCAAATTAACAATCGACCCAGCTCGTGTTATGCTGAAACTTGTAGGTCAAAACGCCATTTCGGCTCTACACTTATCATTTAATTTGCGTGTCTTACTCCGTATCTTATAAGATTAAAATTTTACACAAAAACTGTATACAAATGGTTACATCCGAAACTTGAAAGCACCATCGATCTGTAGGGTTAATGCTTCTATAGATGTTGATGCTCCGATTAAATAAGTGTAAAAAAAGCTTGTCCGTGAAAAAATAGATTTTAGCTATGGCTGATCAACTATTTATTATTTGACTTGATCAGATTTGTAAAAACTGTCGATTTCCAACATTTTTTCATAGTTGACGGATTCAGTAAAATTAGCAGCATTGAGCAACATTCAAGCTTCGCCAAACAATAGGTGCGATGCACTCAATATGCAAATACAATAAAGTTAGGAAAATCATTCTCAAATCTCATTAATTGAGCATCCCTGAGAGAATAAACTCGCGTGCGAATCTGGCAAACAAATCTAAATGTGTACATTAAAAAAATGGACTTTTTTTTCGGATGGTGATAAAAAAAGCTAAAACAGATAATTTAATGTGATAAATTTCCCATGGAAGGTAATTATTTAAGCTTACTTGCAAACAAATTCTACGCCCTTGCGAGCGGCCTTCCGGCAGTTAACCGGAACATTCGCCATGGCGGACGAAAACGTTGGGCGGGTTCGCCGATTTGGGTACCACATCGATATTCAGCCGCTCCATCTCCTCCAACGATCGCTTCGAGTAGTAGGCCGACGCCAGATCCGGCCAGAACACCGTGTCTTCGCCCTTATTGTATTTCTTGATGAACGACGTAACTTCCGGCAGGCATTTCGTACTATAAATTTCCCCGTTCACGGCCAGTCCGGAGCGAAAGAAGAGCGGCCACAGCAGCACCTTCTAGGGGAACTTGGTGTGTGAAATGAACTTCACCTCGGAGCTCACTTCCTTCGTGGAGGAAGTAAAATACGAAGTGCCCTGCCAGTCGTTGGCATCCAGGGTGAGATAGGTCTCGTCGTCCATCACCACCCCCACGTCGCGATTCGCCGGGAAAAACGAGTTGACCATCTTATTCAGCCACTGCCGCTGCGTCATTGCCTGCAGTTCCGAAACCAGTGGAGGTTACTTCCGCCTCCTGACATGTATGTTCATTAGAGTGATGCAAAATTTGAAATTTTTGCTCCACAATACTTAAACGATTCCAAATCGGATCCTGACTAACCTCTCAAAATTTCAACCCATTTGGTGAGAAACTGAGATGGCACAAACCATTTGTAGTTTGTATGGGAATTACTATGGTAAAACCAAGATTTTTGTTCATGTCTATCTAATAATTCACCATATCGGTCTGCTTCAAAATTGTTCAAATATACTTGTTGAAAATTTTCCCAGCTACAACTTAGCTGAAAACCACTTTTTGATTAAATGCAAGGATCGAAAGTTATCAATGGTTAAATGCGCTGATGTCTTATGATCATGCTTAATCAACTGCTCAGCAGGCAAAATTGGTGTTTCTGGGGCGTTGAATACGACACACAAATCATGGCTACTATGTCACACTGCAAAATACAGTGTTGCCTACAGAGCAGCTGCTTGATCATGTCATAAGTTTACCAATCTCTTAAATAATTAATAACTTTTTCCTGTCTCGTTTTACATAGAAACAATCTTTAACAAAGTTGTAGCTGAGATAATTTTCTATAAGAGTAGCTATCTAACTGTTTCGCAGCTCAATAGGGAAAAAGACAAGAAGGCAATGAACAAAAAGTTGAGATTTCCCATAGTAATTTACATGTAAACTTCAAATGGCTTGTGCGAAGTCTGTTTCTAACCAAATGAGTTGTAACATTGAGATGCTAATCAGGACCCGATTTAAAACCATTTAAGCACTGTGAAGCGAAAAAGTCAAATTTTGCATCAGTCTAATGTTCATGTTCGCCAGGTACTTTTTCACTGAATTGGCGGGTGGAACCAACCTCACGGCCATCACGGTCTTCCTCTTCAACATCCTTTGGAGCTTCTTGTCGCTCAGGGTCGTCGGCCGTACGGAACTGGGCTTTCTTTCGATGCTCTGATTGTTGTCTAATAGTGCCAAGATGTTGTAGATGAAGGAACGGGCTTATCCGGCGTCCACAAAGTGCCGCACGATGTCCGTTTTCGACGCGGCTGGGTGCCGTTCTTTGAACGCGCACACTTCTGAACGGAGTTGCTTCACTGTTTTTGCCATCACGGTTAGAGTTCGACTGGTAGAGCTGTCAAATTTTGCCTGTTGACTCATGGGTTACTATGATTGATGCTGCATGGGTAGTTTCGTCAGTGCGGGTGAAGGTAAACCCATGAAAAATCCATTTTTTTTAATGTAAACGTTACGTTTGATCTTTGCTTGCATTTTCACGCACTCATACTCACAACACCAGAAAATAAATCCAGCTTAAAACTTATAAAACCCACTCAACCATAAATTTTCAGCATGCTTATGCAATTTGGGTAAGTTCTCCATTCACTGATGCAAAAACAATAGTAATAACAATGAATATCGCTAACATATAAAGTATTGAATTTTGTAATTTTAAAATTCAACGGTGATTTTTGTGCAGATGAATTTTGCAAGGTAAAGCTCGTAGGCGAATAAAGTTGTCTATCTGAACACTGCTTTGTTCTCACACGGCATATTTGTAGTTTTTGTTACTAGCTAAATTTTGTGATGAAATGAAATGATATAAGTAAAATAAATCAATGGAGCCGTCAAAATGATCAAGCATCTACGTTCTGTTTGGATGGCTATAATGTAAACCTAATTGCACGATATAACACGTTTGGTTAAACATTTATTCTTTGCCTTTTGAGGAAACAGGAGCGATTTTTTGACAAATATACAAAACAATATTGTGTTCCAAATAGCTCCGCCATGGCAGGACGGAAAAGCAAACGGTGTGTTTTATTTATTTCGATCTCCGTACCAATCACAACGATCAACAACACAACGTAGGAGTCCCGCCCATGCGCGATCAACCACATACCCAACACACAGGTATGTTCCGGGTGCCCCAGTGATAGTGGTAGGTAGTGGTAGTGTGGTAGTGGTATACAGATGGTAGGCACTTGCCACTGGTAGGTTCAATATTCACGTGTTTAGCTTTTCCAAAATAACATTGAAAGGGCCAAAAAAAAAAACCTTGGCGTCGAATAGCTCTGGAAACACTAAAATGACATTAAAAATGCCAACATTGTTTTAAAATGCCAAAAATAGGACCAAAATCCAAAGATAATAAATCGCTTGAATGATCTTAAGACTTTTCAAAAGCCCCCGCTAATCCTTTTAAACTACATTGAAAACGCACAAATTACCTTAAAACACTAATTTGACTGGAATTCTAATGCCGAAAGTAGATCTAACATTAAATGATACAACAAATATGGCAGTTTACGACCTACCGGTGGGTCATGACTGGAAGATTGAGAAACGCTGGTCTAATGTTCTCTGAAGGTCTCAATGAAGGTACACTGAAACCTCCGTTTACGAGGTCTTTTTTTACGCAGTATTCAATTTACGTCCCTCTGTTTACGAAGTAAATCCCAAATAACGAGGTTTTTTTTATACGAAGTAGGGTAACTGATGATGGTGGGACCTATCCAAAAACTGATGATGGTTGGACCTATTTTTTCAATCGCTAGTTTAGTCAATCTTCGCTAATTTTTTTTTCCAAGATCACTTTACTAAAAAATAAAAAAAAAACTCCTTTTCTTCAATTTGCATGGGTGTTTTATTGAAAAAACTTCAAAACAATTGAGTTTCAATGTGTTTTCAAAACAGTTCACTTTCCACGCATTAGCTCGTCATCATGCCTTACTTTCAAACATAGAAAAAAGAAATATTTTTTTACATTTATTTTTATTTTCACGCAGTAAAATACTGCTTTAAGGTGTAAACAACACGTTAGTACGCCATTTATCCATTGGTTTCACTAAAATGTTTGAATAATTAACGAAATTCGAATAGATAAATATGATCATGGTTGGACCTATGTGTTTCCTAAGACGGCCGCTAGGTGCGCTTCGGTTTGTCTACATCCTTCACGCGCAGCTGATTTGAAAATCGATTTCGTTTTGGCCGAGTGATCAGTTTCTTCGATTGAAAAAATGGCTAAAGAAAAGAGTTATACGGTCGAAAATCTTCAAGAGACTGTTTTTTTAGTAAGAAATAAATCACTTACCGCGTATCAGGCACAGAAAAGGTAATATTCCGAAAACGACACTTCACGCAAAAATTAAGGGAAGCCACGGCAAGAAATATGGAAGAGAAATAGTGTTGAGTGTTGATTTGGAGAACCAGCTAGGGGATTGGGTTTGTATGCGCGCTGCTTCTGGCAGTCCCAAGACGACCAAAAAGATCTTGGAAGCAGCTAAAGACCTTGAGTCACTAGTTGGGCGTAAATTTAAAGGAGGAATTCCATCGTCAGGTTGGCTGAAAGGGTAACCACCGATTTCCGAACTACCACGAAAGCGCCGAAAGAATCTGTTAATATGAATTTACATTGAGCACTTCTCATACACCTTCTGTGTGTGAATTAATTTGAAATAAAATGTTAACAAACTAAAAATTGCTAACGGAAACTTATTTTCGAAAAAAAAACTCATAGGAGAAATAAAAACTATAAAAGCGGAATTGAGTTCTGATATTCTGTCATTTTAAGCCTCTAAATTCCTGGGGGCACTCAGAACATGCCCGGAAGTGGCCAATGTGGACCAAGGCACTCAATTTTGTTATTGATCTTGTTATCGAATTTGGAAGTAATGTGAAGTGTCGCATGTCAGGTTTTATTCCTTCCATGTCAAAATTAGGTCCATGTTCCATATACCCTGGAACTTGTTCCGGCCATATCTGCGGAACCAGTGGACCGATTCCAAAAATATTCGATAGCTTTCAATGGGACTAAAATACCTATAGTTTGACGTTAAAAAATTTCCAAATTGGGTCAATGATTCCCGAGAAAATGAGCCCTGATGAATAGCTAATGTATGGAAAGTGAACTTTTTTAAAAACGAAGTTAACTCAAATTTATTGATTTTTTTAAATAGCAAATTCATAAAAACTGTATAAAAAGGGTTTTTCAATGATACCAATAAGCTCTAAACAAAGTTTTTGAACAAATATGGGCTAAACTAGCATTTGCAAAAATAGGTCCAACCATCATCATTTTTTAGGTCCAACCAACATCATAATTCTTTGCTGAATAAAAACGTTTTATAAAATCATTTGTTCATAATATTTAACTTTTTATGTTATTATTAGAAACAAGAAAGGTAGATCTTTCCCCTAATCACGCATTTTTTATAATTATATGTTGAATTCATAAAAAAAATACGATATGAATGTTGACGTCGTGTGAAACCGGCTTAAATAGGTCCAACCATCATCAGTTACCCTAAGTCCCAAATAACGAGTTTTTTTTACGATGTAAATTCTAAATAACGAGTTTTTTGTGATTTTGGGAAACTGGGATATACTGCGAAATACCCCACAATATGGGTTTTGTTGGAATCGGAGTAACGTGTAGGGACCGGAAATCAATGTCTGTCGCCATTTTGAAATCCAAATGGCGGCTTCCGGTTACAGAAAAACTTGGACATTCTGCCTAATACCCCACAATATGGGTATTTTTGGAATTGGAGTGACGTGTAGGGACCAGAAATCAATGTCTGACACCATTTTGAAATCCAAGATAACGGCTTCCGGTTGCATAAAAACTTGGAAATTCTGTCAAATACCCCACAATATGGGTTTTGTTGGAATCGGAGTGACGTGTAGGGACTGGAAATCAATATCTGACGCCATTTTGAAACCCAATATGGTGGCTTCCGGTAACATAATAACTTGGAAATTCTGCCAAATACCCCACAATATGGGTATTTTTGGAATCAGGGTGACGTGTAGCGACTGGAAATCAATATCTGACGCCATTTTGAAATCCAATATGGTGGCTTCCGGAAACATAATAACTTCGAAATTCTGCCAAATACCCCACAATATGGGTATTTTTGGAATCGGAGTGACGTGTAGGGATCAGATATCGATGTCTGACACCATTTTGAAATCCAAGATGGCGGCTTCCGGTTACAGAAAAATTAGCAAATACCACCACGTCACCCCGATTTTTAAGATACCCACATTGTAGGTTATTTAACATTATTTTTATATCTATATGTGACGCCATTGTGAATTTCACAATGGCGTCAGACATGGATTTTCAGTCCTAATAAGTCACCCCGATTCCAAAAAACCCATATTGTGGGGTATTTGACAGTATTTCCCAGTGTTTCTGTAACCGGATGTCAACATCTTGGATTTCTAAATGGCGTCAGACATGGATGCTCGGTTCTCACAGGTCACTCCAATTCCAAAAATATCCATACGGTATTTTTCTGTTTTCCTGTAACCGGAAGCCACCATATTGGATTTCAAAATGGCGTCAGACATCGATTTCCGGTCCCTAAACGTTACCCTGATTCTTAAGATACCCATATTGTGGGTTATTTAACATTATTTTTCTGTTTTTATGCAACCGGAAGCCGCCATCTTGGATTTTGAAATGGCGTCAGACATCAATTTCCGGTTCTTACACGTCACTTCGATTCCAAAAATACCCATATTGTGAGGTATTTGACAGAATTTCGAAGTTTTTCTGTTACCGGAAACCGCCATCTTGGATTTCAAAATGGTGTCAGATATCGATTTCCGGTCTCTTCACGTCACTCAGATTCCAAAAATACCCATATTGTGGGGTGTTTGACAGAATTTCCAAGTTTTTATGTAACTGGAAGTCGCCATCTTTGATTTCAAAATGGCGTCAGACATCAATATCCGGTCCCTACACGTCACTCCGATTCCAAAAAATACCCATATTGTGGGGTATTTGGCAGAATGTCCAAGTTTTTCTGTAACCGGAATCCGCCATCTTGGATTTCAAAATGGCGCCAGACATTGATTTCCGGTCCCTGCACGTCGCCCTGATTCCAAAAATACCCATATTGGGGGGTATTTGACAATATTTTCAAAAACCTCTTTTTACGAAGTAAATCCCAAATAACGAGTTTTCTTTTTACGAAGTAAATCCCAAATAACGAGGTTTTTTTTTTACGCACTAATTCGATTTACGAACCCCCGTTTTTGTTCGTAAATGGAGGTTTCAGTGTATAAAGTTTAGGGACTGTTCATAAAATAAGTAGCCAAATGGTAGAGGCGCCGGTGGTGTAGTGGTAAGCGTGATTACCTCTCACTCCAGCAGGCCTGGGTTCAATCCCAGTCGGCGCCGCCGGGATGTTCTGAGGCATAACCTCTCTGATCACGCCTTCCTTCGGAAGGGAAGTAAAGCCGTTGGTCCCCGGTTCATGAGTTGATGGGTCGATAGGTAGGGTCCAGATGTGGGAGCTGCCTTCCTGGCGTCGGTAGCATTGGTGCTCAGCACGGAAAACAAGATCGACGGAAAAAAATCAAGGAAAAAAAAGGAGCCTAATGTTATGAGAAATAGCGCCACCTCCCCCTCGCCAGCTAATATGTCTAAATTTTTAAGGTGAAAGTGACCTAGTGAGTCAATAAAAATTGCACAAATTGTTTTTTTTTTCTGAAACATCACTTCAGATTGGCAAATTTAATAATTATTATGTCGACAGTGCTACATTGATTAATCAAGCCATTAAGTTGGTTGATGAACCTGACGAAATAAAACAGCAAGTTAATAATTGTTGTAGATTTTATGGTTTTCACACAATTACATTAGATGAATTCAGAGTTATTTGTTTTTCATTAGGAAAATCGGCTGGAGTAGTTAATGTTAATGCTAGAGTAATTCAAGATTGCTGGTCCTTATTAATAAAACATTGCAGACTGATAATGTGCCACAAATTTGGAAGGAATCCTTAGTGGTTCCTATTCAAAAAGATGCTGGAAAGATTAATGCCGAAGAGTTTCGTCTCATCAACATGTTACACACATTAGAGAAATTTTTAGAACTTGTTGCTAAAGGCCAGCTGTTGGAGTATTTGAATAGCAACTCTTTGTTGATACCAGAACAATCAAGATATCGAGAAGGTCATTCTTGTAAAACTGCGTTGAATTTGGTGTTAGCGAAGTGGAAAGACAATTTGGAGCGTAAAAATACGACTGTTGCTGTTTTTTGGATCTTCAACGCACTTTTAAAACAATGTCTAGGCCCTTTTTGTTAAGATCAATCAAGCGCTTTGGAATTACGAGTACTGCATATAAAGCTATTTGTCTGACAGAACTCAACGGACTGTTTTTAATGATTCTGTTTCCATTCCCGTGGGGGAAAACCTTGGAGCCCCCCAGGGAAGTGTATTGGGGCCTCATTTATTCATTATGTATATTAACGACTTGCGGCGAGTTGCCGTTTCACACTTGAATGAAGATTTGCGATCTCAAAGTAGATGGATGAAATGTAAGCAGTTGAAATTGAATACATGTAAATTACTAAATTCACGGTAATTTAGCGGAATCGAGTAAATGAGAACGTCTCTGTTGTAATTGATTATGAGACTATTGATCGTGTTCGGGAGATTAAATATCTTGGCGTGATTATTGATGACAAACTGAAGTTCAACTCTAGAAAACTGCCAAGAAGTATGGAATTCTATGCCGATTGAAAAACGATTTAATGCTAGACGCCTAACAATGGTTGTCGGTGAAGTAAAGATTTGTATATTTGACTATGGTGTTCATTTCTAAAGTAGTTAAGGGTTTGCTGCCTCGATATTTGTGTGCTCATCATCATCATCATCATTATCATCATCATCATAGTAATCAGCTTGGAAGCCGATTTGGAGAATCGTTTTACTGCCGCTATGGCATCTACAGGGTGCGTGACGAATTTTTGCAGTAAATGGCATATTTGAGAAAAAATACACCAGTTAGTTATTCTAGCAATGAATTTTGTGCGATTTATTTTCTTTCGCAACATATGGAAGTTGTAAGTAAATTTATTCAAAAAAATTGCCTTCCCTTTCGACGACTGTAGTTAGACGCTTCCGGAAACTGCAGTATGCACGTTTTAAAATGTTTCGATCCATAGATGTCATCACTGCCTTGATTTTAGCTTTTAGCGACTTAAGTGTGGTGTGAGGGGTTCTATTGGTATCCCGTTGGACGACGCCCTATACAAAATAATCCAACAGATTGATATCGGGACTGCTTGGGGGCCAAATTTCTTCCTCCCAAATTTACGAAATATTTTCCGTAAGCCATTTCTGTGCTTTATTAGCAGTATGAGCAGGTGCTCCGTCTTATTACTTTCCCAAGCCTTTTTTAACACTCCGAATACGATGCCTCCGAAAAACGTGTAACGGCAAGTTTGCAATGGCACAACTTAGCCATTTCTTAATTAATTTAAAAAATTGTGGTACCTTTAGAATTCCTTGGGTTTGTAGATAATTTTGATTGTAATAAGATTGAAAATAGAGTCGAATTTCGCTGTCACAAATTCCGTGTTTTCCGCGTGCTGTTTGGCTTGTACCAAGGAAAAAAGTAATTCGTTTTCATTATTATCATGTGAATATTGATTCATCATGATTAATTTATCGGTGTTTTAATATTGTAAATTATTGTGAAAATCCCCGGGTTAGAATTTTTTTTTGAATAGTTGTGTTGCTGTAGCGTCGTGCTAGTGTGTTTCGGTGCTACGCCTCCACTCCCGGAAGCAACGTTTGCCGTGTCTTTTTACGTATTTGGTATTGGCGTTCTGCCCCCTGGACAATAACCGGGAAAGATGATTTTGCAGATTAGACTACGATCCTTCCACGTCGAGGACACAATACATAAGCGGTGAGATCTAACTGATTACAACTAGATATAAAAATATGAATTGCATCCTACTAAATACGTGCCATCTACAAAGCAGGAATTGCTTTGATGATGGAAGTGTACACGCAGTACCAATATACATTTTATATCGGTACTACGTGTATGCGGGGCTTGTTGTAAGTGAAAGTAACCTCGGAATGGACGTGAGTGACCAGGCATTCTGAAATGGGTTACTGAATCTCAACAGAGCTATCGCCTTTCAACTTCCGGGCTAAAATTGTTTGCAATGAGGTCAGTATAATAATAATAGATAATATTGCAAACATTTTTCTTCCATAAAAACACATCCGGACAGTGGAAGTTGGATTGTATATACATACATACATACATAATAAGATTGAAAATAGAGTCGTCTACTTTTTTAAAAATCGAAAAGAGTTGTTACACGTTTTTTTGAAAGATGTGTTTGTAGGGTTTTGCAAGAGGCGCAAGATCTGTAACATAGATTAATGGGCACAAATGTTCACAATTAGCCAGAATACAGTCATGGTTCCTATATATGGATCCTGGAGACAACGGAACGGTCCTCGAAACACCCGGAACATCCGTAAAAGTGGTCAATCCATGAACCTGATCCTAGAGCTCTGCGGTTTTTTTGAAAACATTAGGAACTGTGATATACAAAAATATTTGGGGTCGTGACATATACATGTACCTGGATGGCCATGAGACCGTCCTCCGGAAGATCCGGAACATCCGTAAAAGTGGACAATCCATGGAACTGATCCTAGAGCTCCGCGTTTTTTTTTTTAACATTAGGATCTGTGATATAAGAATGAATTTCGGTCATGGACCCAGATGACCAAACAGCGGAAGATCCGGAACATACGTAAAAGTAGTAAATCCACGATCCTGATCCTAGAGCTCCACGTTTTGTTTTAATAATTATTAGGAACTATGATGATACACAGAACTTGGGGTAATGACATAAACATGAACCTGGATTTTCATGGGACCATCGTCCGGAAGATCCGGAACATGCGTAAAAGTGGTCAATCCATGAAACTGATCCTAGAGCTCCGCGTTTTTTTAACATTACGATCTGTGATATAAGAATGAATTTGGGTCATGGACCCAGATGGATATTGGACCGTCCAGAGGAAGATCCGGAACATCCGTAAAAGTGGTACATCCACGATCCTGATCCTAGAGCTCCGCATTTTTTAACATTAGGAACTGTGATGATAGAAAAAATTTGGGGTTGTGACATAAACATGAACCTGGATGTCCATGGGACCGTCCTCCGGAAAATCCGGAACATCCGTAAAAGTAGTCAATCCATGAAACTGATCCTAGAGCTCCACGGTTTTTGAAAAACACTAAGAACTGAGATGATAGAATGAATTTGGGGTCGTGACATAAACATGGACCCATATGGCCATCGGACCGTTCTCCGAAAGATCTGAAAAATTCGTAAAAGTGGTCAATGCATGGAACTGATCCTAGAGCTCCACAGTTTTGTTTTGAAAACACTTGGAACAGTCATATATAAATTAATTTGCGGTCGTGACATAAACATGTGCCTAGAAGGCCATGAGACCGTCCTCCGCAAGATCTAGAACATATTTAAAAATGGTCAATCCTCGAAACGGTTGTTTCGAAAGCATGTGAAACTGCGGGGTCATGACATAAACATGGACCCATCCTCTGGTAAGTCCAGAACATCCGTAAAAGAAGTCAATCAATGAAACTGATCCTAGAGCTCCGCCGTTTTTTTTTCAAAAACATTAGGAACTGTGATATGAGGATGAATTTGTGGTCGTGACATAAACATGTATTTAGATACCCGTGGGACCGTCGTCCGGAAGATCAACAACATCCGTAAAATGGTCACTCCATAAAATTAAGAGTTGTAAGCAGTACTATGACGAGCAAATCAACGGTAATGCAGTAGAAAACGAAGGTGGCATGGCAACAGATCTTGGAGCACGCGCAGAAGACGGGAGGCTACCGGCCCCTGGTCTTCAAGAAGTTGAGGAGGAAATCGGTCGGCTTAAGAACAACAAAGCAACAGGTGCAGATCAACATCCAAGTGAACTATTTAAATATGGTGGTGAAGCACAGGGTAGAGCGCTGCACTGGGTAATTGCCAAGATTTGGGAAGAGGGGAGATATTACCGGAGGAGTGGATGGAAGGCGACAAGTTGGATTGCTGCAACTACCACGCGATCACAATGCTGAGCGTCGCCTACAAGGTACTCTCCAAAATTATATGCCACCGCCTGTCACCATTTGCAAGAATTTGTGGGGCAATACCAGGTTGGATTCATGGGTTCATATACGCGATTCGGCAGGTTCTGCAAAAATGCCGCAAATACAACTTGCGTACACATCATTTGTTCATCCATTTCAAATCCGCATACGACACAATCGATCGTGATCAGCTATAGCAGATTATGCATGAGTATGGATTGGTAAAGGCGACGATGAATCGAGTGATGTGCGTTGTTCGAGTATGGGGGCCATTCGAGTCCCTTTGAATCTCGAAGGGGGTTACGGTAAGGTGATGGACTTTCGTGTCTGCTATTCAACATCATGTTAGAAGGTGTGATCAGAAGAGCTGGGTTAGACACGAGTGGCACGATCTTCAGAAAGTCCATCCTGCTTCTTGGCATCGCCGATGACATTGGCATCATGGCACGGAACTTTCGATGGCGGAAACGTACATCAGACTGAAGGCTGAAGCTAGGCGGATTGAACTTGTCATCAACGCATCAAACACAAAACACATGAGAGAAAGAGGTTCTAGGGAAGACAATGTTAGCCTCCCACCCCGAGTTTAGATTGTCAGTGACGAAATCGAGGTGGTCAATGAGTTCGTGTATTTGTGCTCACTGGTGACCGCCGAAAATGATACCAGCAGAGAATTTCAAAGACGCATAATGGCAGGGAATCGGGCCTACTTTGGACTCCGGAGGACGCTCCGGTGGAATTTAATTCGCCGCCACACGAAGTTGACTATCTTCAAGACGCTGATTAGATCGGTGGTCCTGTACATCTACGGTGGAGTGCAGATGGATGACGGAACGTGGAGGAGGCAAAAAAAACCACGAATTGCACCAGCTGTTGGGAGAACCATCCATCGTCCACATTGCAAAAATTGGGCAACTACGGTGGGCTGGGCACGTCGTAAGAATGCTGCACGATGATCCAGTGAAAATGGTTCAAGAAAGCGACCCAACAGGAACAAGAAGAAGAAGCGCGCAGCGGGCATGGTGGATCGACCAAGTAGAAACTGACCTGCGGACCCTTCGCAGACTACGAGGCTGGCAAAGTCTGGCCATGGATCGAGTAGAGTGGAGAAGACTTCTTCGGACAGCAGCGGACAACAAGGCCTTAGCCCGATTGCAAGCAAGCAAGCCATAAAATTGATCCAAGGACGAAAAAACCGTGGAACTGTGATATTAGAATGAATTTGGGGTCTTAACATAAACATGGACCCGAATGACCATGGGACAGTCCACCGGAAGATCCGTAAAAGTGGTCCATCCATGATACTGTTTCTAGAGCTCCGTACTTTTGTTGAAAACACTTTGAACTGTGTTATATGAAAGAATTTAGGGTTGAGACATCAACATGAACCTGGATGGCCATTGGACCGTCCTCCAGAAGATCCGAATCATCCGTAAAAGTGGATCATTCATAAAACTGTAAAAAACCCGTTGTTTTTGGAACTGCGATTTAAGATAGAAGAGGGTCGTGACATAAACATGGATCCAGATGGCCATGGAAATCTCCTGCAAAAGATCCGGAACATCCGTAAATTTGTCATACTGTGAAACTGATCCTAGAGCTCTGCCGTTCATTTTTAAACACTGTGATATAAGAAACCACTGGACCACTTGTACGGATTTTCCGTATCTTCCGGAGGACGGTCCCATGGCTATCTAGGTACATGTTTATGTCACGACCACAAATTCATTCTCATATCACAGTTCCTAATGTTGTTGGAAAAAAAACTGCGGAGCTCTAGGATCAGTTTCATTGATTGACTTCTTTTAAGGATGTTTTGGACTTACCAGAGGATGGCCTCATGACTATTTGGGTCCATGTTTATGTCATGACCCCACAGTTTCACATGCTTTCGAAAAAACCGTAGAATTCTAGGATCAGTTTCGAGGATTGACCATTTTTAAATATGTTCTAGATCTTGCGGAGGACGGTCCCATGGCCTTCTAGGTACATGTTCATGAAACGACCGCAAATTAATTTATATATGACTGTTCCAAGTGTTTTCAAAAAAACTTGGAGCTCTAGGATCAGTTCCATACATTGACCACTTTTACGGATTTTTCGGATCTTTCGGAGGACGGTCCGATGGCCATCTGGGTACATGTTTATGTCATGATCCCAAATTCATTCCAATTTCACAGTTCCTAACATTTTCAAGAAAACCACGTATATTTAGGATCAGTTTCGTGAATTTTCCACTTTCACGGATGTTCCGGATCTTCTGGAGGACGGTCTCATGGCCATCAAAGTCCATGTTTATGTCACGACCCCAAATTCATTCTATCATCTCAGTTCTTAGTGTTTTTCAAAAACTGCGGAGCTCTAGGATCAGTTTCATGGATTGACCACTTTTACGGATGTTCCGGATCTTCCGGACGACGGACATCCAGGTTCATGTTTATGTCACAACCCCAAATTCTTTCTATCATCACAGTTCCTAATGTTTATTAAAAAAAAACGCGGAGCTCTAGGATCAGGATCGTGGATTTACTGCTTTTACGGATGTTTCGGATCTTCCTCTGGACGGTCCGATGGCCATCTGGGTCCATGACCAAAATTCAATCTTATATCACAGATCCTAATGTAAAAAAAAAACCGGGGCTCTAGGATCAGTTTCATGGATTGTCCACTTTTACGGATGCTCCGGATCTTCCGAAGGACGGTCCCATGGCCATCCAGGTACATGTTTATGTCACGGCCCCAAATATTTTTTTATTTCACAGTTCCTAATGTTTTCAAAAAAACCGCAGAGCTCTAGGATCAGGTTCATGGATTGACCACTTTTACGGATGTTCCGGATTTTTCGAGGACCGTTCCGTTGTCTCCAGGATCCATCTATAGGAACCATGACTGTATTCTGGCTAATTGTGAACATTTGTGCCTATTAATCTAAGTTACAGATCTTGCGCCTCTTGCAAAACCCTACAAACACATCTTTCAAAAAAAGTGTAACAACTCTTTTCGCTTTTAAAAAAAGTAGACTACTCTATTTTCAATCTTATTACAATCAAAATTATTTTCAAATCCAAGGAATTCTAAAGGTACCACAATTTTTGAAATTAAATAAGAAATGGCTAAGTTGTGCCATTGCAAACTTGCCGTTACACGTTTTTCGTAGGCTTCGTAGTCGGCGTAAAGTTTTTTACCCACCGTATTCGGAGTGTTAATATTATACACTGTTCGATCAGACACATTTACCGACCGAATTATTTCTTTCATGCATACTCCGGCGCGCAACAAAGCGACAACGGCTGACAGATTGCTCTCTTGTTTCGACATCTTTACGTTTACTCAACATTGTTTATTTAAATCTTACACCTAACAGTATATTCAATTGCAACGATTAATTCCCTTTATTAGGTTTATAATAAAATTTAATCTTATTTGAATGTGGAACAAATAAAGAGTTTGAAAAAATTAAGCACCGAACCCAGGCCAAACCAACCATCCCACTTCATTCCTGACGCCACAAGATTCATTCAACTCCACCGTGTTTAGTTTGATCGTTTAATTGTACCGTTGGTTTCTAAAAATAAAATCGTTGTGTGTTTCCCCATCTCGTTTACTAATATTTGCATGCACATTATCAAATATTGCCATCTATCCAGCAGCTTGGATATCACATGCATGGGAACCGGTTCCATAGTGCAATTAATTCGCTCAATTTTTATCTCCTAAAAATATAGGTCACCACTTTTTTTCTGCAACTTGTTTTTGTTAAAAATGTATACCTAACAAGTGGATAGCAAAATGCCAAATTTTGAAAATTCGAATAAAAAGCTAGATTCCCGAGGGATTGAGAGTCAGTCACAAGTTGTCCATTCAGTTGGTTGGAGAGGGACGATATCGAGTGGATACTGCAAAGCAAGCAGCGAGATGAAGTTAGTTGCTTGGACCGCGGTGGTCCTTTTGGCTTCTCTCATTCGCGAAGGACAGGTAAGAATAATTGATCGAGTTCGTGTGTCTATGAGAGTATGTTTTTAATGGGAATAATCATCGTAGGCACATAAACATGACAGCTCAGAAGAATATATCACTAGCACGGATGGAGTCATGGCATCGAAATTTCTTCGCCTTGCTGCCTCATCGTCGATAAAATCGCATATCACAGCGATCAATAGAACGCTTGATGAATTCGTGGATTCGATAAAGGAATTGAAAACGCCCGGGCAAACCAAAGAATTACATTCTGCAATGCATATCCTGAAGCTATTTGAGCACAAAACGAGTGGTTTGGCATTCCACATAACGGGTTTATTGACGAAATTGATTCACGATCGTACGACTCCAATAAGTCACCTTTTCGAACAGTTTGAAGAGGTCCCCGAAGATTTTGGACACTTTAGATCAAAACATTGGCATACGAATCTCCATGATGTTACAGAAATGTTCGGATGTGCTCGAGTGGAACAGTTCGCGATTATATTAAAGAATGGGTTCATTAAAGTTGTGGAAATATTTGCAAATGTTAAACAAATCGGAAAAATTGTTCTTTATGCGGATGATTTCCGTGGTGGCAGTGAACATAATCAAAATCCTGCACAGTTGAAAAGTATGGTCAATAAATTGGCACTGAACATAAAAGATGTGAGTGATATAGTAACAGACTTTGTCTCGGTCTTTAAAAGTACAGTGCACGGGGTAGAAAAGGCCAACAAATTCCTGCTTAGCTTGAAATCCAAAGCGCATATGATTAGCAGCGAAATGAAGTCTACTGCAGAACAAGCTAAAAAAACTGCCAAAACCCAGTCGATAAGCGTGCAGAACAAGTATACGGCAGCCCAGCTATCTATTAAATCGAATCTGACCAATGCACTAACCAGCTTGAACATCTTTTCTGGCAGCAAAATGTTGAAAAAGCTGGCTAATGATAACAAAAAAATCTATGTAGAATTGTATAACTTCTTGAGAAAGCGCAGCCGCTCGGACCTATCAGAAATTGAGGAAAACTATTCCAAATTAGGAAGAAGGCTTTTTAAGAGCATTTACCAAACGACGGATATCTTCATCGATGCTGTTCATCGCACTGGTCTCCGTCTGGCAGATATCATACTAGAGGGAGCATCACACGCTGACTCTTGCTACCATACTTTCCACAAGAAATTTACTTCACCGTTCAAATCATTGTCGACCTTTGTTTCAAATTGCTTAAATAAAGAGACAAAGAGGTGGACTTCTATTGCCAATAATGTCGAAGATATGCTGGAGTTGGCTGAGTGTAATAGCCAAGAGTTATCGTCCAACTTGGGTCGGTGTTCATGTATGTACGTTAACTATGCAACGTTCAGCGAAGATTACGTCCGTGCAAAGGCCTGTTTAAAGACGGTAAGAAGTAGTTTTTTTTAATGGTTATGAATAATTTCGTCTAACGAGTGATTTACCTGTTTCAGAATTTGGAAGATTTTGAAGAGCTACATAAGGTGCTGAAACCACTGCTGTGTAACGTAGATCAACTAGTAGAACGGGAAGTCAAGGCCAGTATCTTTAGAATGGACAACTGTTTGATTACCAATTTGCATGAAGACATAGAAGGCCTTAAGTATATGCGTTCGGCAATAGAAATTTGCGGTGGAATGAATGTTGAGTGCCCCCGACACAATCGCGATGATGATCGAAAGGAAATGTTCATCCGTGACCGGGATGATAAGGATAGGGATAAGGATCATGATAAGGATAAGGATCATGATAAGGATAAGGATCATGATAAGGATAAGGATCATGATAAGGATAAGGATCATGATAAGGATAAGGATCATGATAAGGATAAGGATAATGATAAGGATAAGGATAGGGATAATGATAAGGATAAGGATAGGGATAAGGATAAGAATAAGGATAAGGATAATGATAAGGATAAGGATAAGAATAAGGATAAGGATAAGGATAATGATAAGGATATGAATAAGGATAAGGATAAGGATCATGATAAGGATAAGGATAAGGATCATGACAAGAATAAGGATAAGGATCATGATAAGGATAAGGATCATGATAAGGATAAGGATAATGATAAGGATAAGGATAGGGATAATGATAAGGATAAGGATAGGGATAAGGATAAGAATAAGGATAAGGATAATGATAAGGATAAGGATAAGAATAAGGATAAGGATAAGGATAATGATAAGGATATGAATAAGGATAAGGATAAGGATCATGATAAGGATAAGGATAAGGATCATGACAAGAATAAGGATAAGGATCATGATAAGAATAAGGATAAGGATCATGATAAGAATAAGGATAAGGATCATGATAAGGATAAGGATCATGATAAGGATAAGGATCATGATAAGGATAAGGATCATGATGATGATGAAGATGATCATATGTGTAGTGGTGTCGCTACTCGTCGACCGCCACCGGGAGGGACCGGGATGGGACCGTCAACTGAATAAATTTGAATACAATTTAATATACATACAGAAGCCTGAATTTATTTACCTATGGTGAGATCTGACCCTTCATACTTAATCAGAGTTCGAGCAACTTCCCAGGAGTATCCGAAAAATCTCCAGGTGTTGGCCAATCTGGTCCTGGGTTTGTAATGTGACAAGAAATGAGTTTGTTTTCGAGTTCTCATGTAGTTTTATATGCCACACGATGGGTTTTGGCTCTTTCGGGAGTCATGTCACCAAATGCAGTCTGGGACATTCGATATGTTCCATTTCGTCGAGGATCTTGTTTTAAAATGTTGATGTTGTTTGCATGATGTATTGGATGATGGGCTTATGTTCTAGTTACGAACTGCCCACTTCTTCGGGGGTATTCTTCTTCTTCTTCCTCGAATTTCAAGTTTATTGCTTATCGCATATTAGCTTATTGCGGGCTCTCAACTTAGTGTTCAAGATGTACTTCCACAGTTATTATTTGAGAGCTTTCGATGCCTGTACCATTTTTGCATTAGTATAATTGTGTGGAAAGTCCAATCATACTTCTATGCCCAGGGAAGTCGAGAAATGTTCCAACCCGAAAAACTCCTAAACCGGACCGGGAATTGAAGCCATTCACCTCCAGCATGTTATTGCTTTGTAGCTGCGCCTTTACCGACTGAGCTAAGGGAGGCCTCGGCAGTACTCGAAATACAACCGGTGGCGGCAAATGTGATCTATGATACTCGGCTGACTGGCATTGATTTTGTTTTTTTTTTTGAATTTCGGTGAAATTTGATGTGTTGCGTGATGGGTTTTAGTGCTAGTCAGGAAATTGCTGCTTTCCAGGTGGTACCTGAAATATGTCCATGGGACCATGGTATCTTTCATTTGGTTGTTGTTGCGTCCAATTCGGTGGTTGCCTGCCGAGAAACATGACTTCCGGTATTTTGTTACACACACACATGATCATGTCCCCTCACTTTCCCCTATTGCTAATCCCTCTTCCTACAGCAACTGCGAAGAAAGCTCCGTTTAATCAGCTACCAGCACTCTTTGCAATGTGAAAAAATCAGGATTCAGGGCTCATCTACCGGGAAATTTTAGATTTTATTGCAGATTTTCATAAAAAAAACCTACAGAATTTGTAATGTTTCAACTCTTGTACATACTCTGTAATGTGGTCGTAACTCTCGGTTTGAAAAATCTCCAGCTCAGCCTCCTATCGCTTTTGATGAAGGAATTTATCTTCCTCCAGCGCTTTCTCCTAGATGCTCTTCTTCTGCTGCAACTGGTCTAGGGATTCCTCCAGGCTGACCTCAATGGTACTTCCTTTTCCAGATTCGTATCTGGCATCACTCCTCGCACTATTCTTTCTGCTAGTTGGTTTCTTTGGGACTTCTTGGTTCCTGTTGGCACCTTCACCATATTTGTACAATTCGAGCACGTCTACGGAACCTCCTTTACACCTTTTGTCTTACGAGCACAACTATAATGGGGCCAGAAATCGCAGACATCACACTGGACCATATCTTCTACGTGGTCATGGCCTTCACAAAGCGTACAGTTTCGATAGCTGTTCTGTTCTTCACTCAACGGTGGTGTTGATCCCTCTGTCATTTTGAGTTTATATCCGATGTTGTTCTTCAAGAATGTTCGGATTGATGAAAGCAACTTCCTCAGAGCAGTCTCGTTTTGGACAGCTTGAAGCTTAAATAAGTTTTGTTATAAGCATTAAGTTTGGTTTAGATTTTATATTGGTTTAATAAAACCTATTTCAGCTTCAAGCTGTCCAAAACGAGACTGCTCTGAGGAAGTTGCTTTCATTAATCCGAAAATGTCTATATTTTTAAGCGCGCAAACATGATTTTCTATGGATCACTTTCCTTAGTTTAAGGTTCACTGCTGAATGTGTTATGGATCAATTGCAATATGTTTATGGGTAATTCGTTCAATTTCTATGCTCATTCATAAGAAATTTAACGGTACATTTTTACATTACCACATTTTTTTTATTTATTATGATTTTGCTAAAAAAAAATCTCTGTGTTTTTATGGTTTTTATCAATTTGAACGATTAAAAAAAATCTAAAATTGATTGTGTAAAAAAAAAAGATCTTATTCCGGATTTGTATCTGAAGGACGAAAAGTGGAAGAGGCTGATAGGCAAACAGAAGGTCATCAAGATGGAGTGAATCAAGTGGGCCGCCATCCGGGAAGTTGAAGCATTTGAGTAAGGGTTGGTCGCCGGTAAGTGCTGCCAGCAGATGAATCAAGAGGTATTCGAAACAAAATTAGTAAGAAATGTCTATTCAAATCGATTTAATACAGTTGAACAAATTTCAAAACTATATACGTGCCAGATTTGGAAATAATATTTTTGAATCTGACCAATTCCACGCCAAATCGGTCAGTCACCAAACTTGACTATCTTCGATCTGAATGATACTTGGCACATATTTTCAGTATGATAGACCTAGTATTTTCCGCAGGAGAGGAGACCCTTTTGACTCAAGGGTAATTTTTTAAAAGGGCCTATGTGTTTTTGCACACATACTTAAAAAAAAATGTAGTTCGAAAACAGTTGGTTGTAGAAAAAAATTTACTAAGAAGGAGTTGTAGGAAACTAATAAGACTTTATAAAAAAATATACACGGAATTTTTTTTTTCGTTTTTTTACAAAAAAAAAATAAAATTAAACCTCAAAATTCAAATAACAAAAAAAATATATTTTTGATTTTTTTTTATATTTTTTTTAATAAAAACTTGAATAGAAAGCAGAAGTTTTGAAAACAACTCCAGGATGGACAAACTTTTAATAAAAAAGTTTTTCAAAGAGCAACTTTTAAGGCATTTTTGAAACTTTCATTATTTACGGCAAAATGTTCAGTTTGATGTCAGTATATGAATATAAAAATCATTTCAAACGATAATGCTCATACCGATAAACTTCCTAAATGTAACCGTTTTCAAGATATTTCAAATTTACTTTCATCATAATCAATTTTTTTGTAGAAAATATGCCCTTTTCGTAAGTTATACGTGATTGTCCATCAAATATGATAAGTTTTGCAAGATATGCATGTACTTACCTTCAACTTACCCTTGCACCAATAGACTATTGGAAGATTGGTTTTAAACTTAAGAGATAAATAAGATAAATAAATGAAATACCCATGCGTTTTTATTTGCATCTTACATTTATTACTTTCGATCGTCTTTAATAATAATAATTTGTATATAAACCTTTTCGTTGAGTATATTTTTATTTGATGAACTTTTGATTGGTATGTTTTTATATGTTATGAATTTTTAATTCTACCTGATTCTGAATAATAAATGTAAAAAGGAAGAATAGCAGCTTGTTGATTATTCCAGTAACTACTTTGGGCAGCATCTTGAAGAACAAATGAATAATTTCCGGAAAAATCACAAATTATGACAACTTCTCCATTTTTTAGAGTATTTTTTGTATTTCTCAAGAAACTAGATTGCTGAGTTTTAATATAATCATGGGATACCAGTTTTTCCAACTTTTCGCAAAAAAAAAAAGGAACAAATCCATCTACTGGTTTTACAAGTTTCTCTAAACTACATCGATCAGTTGAAACCCATTGTTCAAAACATATTTCAGACATACCCTGTTCCTCGAATTTTTCTGAAAAACTTCTTTCAAAATCTGAGAGACCTGGACAACGTTCGCATTCACGGAGATAACAATGTTTAGTTCTGGATGATGAGCTGCATAATATTTCTTCAAAATAATGGTTGAAATCTTTTTCGAATGAATATTTTCTAAGACAATGAAGCATTAAATTAATATTTTCATGGATGGTACAAACACACATATTGTGAGAACCTGAACTACCAAGTAATTTGCAATGCTTTGGTTTAAGTGCTGCAAATGAACTAAATCCAATGCTATTTTTACTAACTTCTTGAAATTTAATAAAAGCTTCTCGCAATGTACAAACTAAAAGTCGCTTACCTTCCTTCTTCACTGAAACGTAATCGTTTAGTCCTGGCGTGGCTCTGCTTATCTGGTCGCTTTCGAAGAACTGCAATACCTCGTTTTTAATTTCGGGATCCAAACCGTGTCCTAACCTTTCGTTGGGGGTGGCCAATACTCCTTTCCCGTTTGCCAAGCATCGAGCTTGCAATACAATGTATTTATTTGTTTCAAATTCGTCCATTACCGTTTGCGATGACCAAGATTTCGGCAAAATCGTCAGAATCCTTATTTGATCGTCGCTCGATGAACCTGGATCAGCAAATCTCTCCTTCAGTTTTCCGATCATCTCATTGTGTTCCGCAGTTTTCAATTTAAGTTGCTCCAGGTCATCTTCTTCCGCTTGAAAACCAAAGATGCGTTTCTTAATGCCATTGGTAATGTCCATATACTTTCTCCGGGGATAGTTAACATTCTGGAATTTTTTTGTCGATATTGGCGATACGTTGATACCAGCTATGCCAGCTCAATATTATGCATCCTGGAAAATTGTTGCTCTCCACTATCTTGAGATGATGCTGTTGTTATTGACGTAGTTGATGGCATTTCTTCGAGGCTATGTCGAGATGTAGATGGCTGCGGCTCCGCGATGTCCATGACTGACGGTTGCACTTCTAGTTCCAGATTTTCAGCACATGGTTCGATTCTATTCAAATTCAAGCGACACGTATCACAGATTGATAGAGATGTATCCAAATAAAATTTCCACTCTAGGAACTTATGTTTTTCAATCAAATTTTCGGATAATTTACGAAGCATTGACGAACACCGTTTATAAGGAAACGGCTTGCAACACTTGACCTTCTTGAATTCCATATTCAAATTATACTTGTTCACTCAAAAAGATATTTTTAGTGATGTCTGTTTTCAAAAGGATGGTCATGCTTAAATACAAGCGTAGGTACCATTTGGATATTAAGGAATAAATATTGTTTTGGTATTGAAGCTACTCTAACAGAGAAGCTCTTTTTTTTCATGAAAAATACCATGGAAGACATTATAATGTTCCTAAAATAATGAAATGGATAGGTGCATCAATATAAACAACTTAAATAGGATGAAACTACACCTGATAATGAAAATAAGTGCAACTTAACTTGTGTTGGTTTCTATATTTAAAATAATAGTGTTTTCATTTCCCCTGTAAATTCTAAACGGGTTGTCTGATTGTTCAATCGTCAAAAGACAAATTGAAGGTAAATATATGTGTATCTTGCTAAACTTATCAAGGCTGATGGAGAATCACGATTAACTTATGAAAATGGCATATTTTCTACAAAAAAATGATTTTTATGAAAGTAAATTTGAAATATCTCGAAAACGGTTATATTTAGGAAGTTTATTGATATGAGCACTATCGTTTGAAATGATTTTTATATTCATATACTGACATCAAACTGAACAGTGGTCGTGAATTACCAGGCATTCTGAAATGGGTCACTGGAGCTGCAATAGAGCTAACACCTTCTAACTCCCGGACTAAACCTGTTCTAATTTAAGGGTAATAAAAAGCAGTTTTCTTCCATAATAACACTGCCGGACAGTGAGGGTTAGATTGTACACACACACAAACACACACGCACACACACACTCTCACACACACACACACACACACACACACACACACACACACACACACACACACACACACACACACACACACACACACACACACACACACACACACACACACACACACACACACACACACACACACACACACACACACACACACACACACACACACACACACACACACACACACACACACACACACACACACACACACACACACACACACACACTCACACACACACGCTCACACACACACACACGCACACATACACACACAGACACACACGGGCTACAAATGGTGAGTTGATAACCTAGCTCTGGTTCTCACAAGTTCCTACCTCACGCCTCCCCGTGGTGTAGCCTGGGCAATGTTGTCCTTCTGACAATAGCAAAGTGAGGGGGTGCGACGCGAACACTGGCGCGGTAACCATAACACGGCGATAGAGGAAATGCTTCGTCAACCCGCAGGAGTGCCAACCGGCACATTAGGATCGACGCCAGTAAGATCCTTATTACGGCATACTGGATACGGCATGGAACTATGGACACGACACGGCACAATGGATTGGATACCACGCTACAGGGCTGACAGTCGTGCTATTCTGCTCCCTAAGTAAAGAAGGGTGACACCTTCTTGAAATGGCGAGTGGGCTAATAGTGCGGCTGCCCCCGTCCCGGTAAAACCTTGGCAGGCCTCCGGATACGTTCAAAACTCGTCACCAATTGGTGATTGGTGAGTAGTAGGCTCAGATGTAACATTCCTGACTTACGCCGATCTGGCTCTGAACACGGCCCCCATGAAGGACCGTGTCAACCCTAGCATGGCCTCCCTGCTTGCATAGATAACCATGGGATCACGATAGGAGACTACATACAACGAGTGGAGATAGCGGCCCGAAGGGGGGACCCATCAGAATGGATAAAATTGGAGAAAAAAATAAAAATGAAGAAAAAGAAAAAACCAAAAAAAATATGAAGAACGACGGCAATACGCCAGACAGTGAAAACGGAGGAGCAAACGTGTTCGCAAGGAGTGGGATATTGCAGAGATCACCAGTGTCGAACCTGGGGGTCACTGCGAGTTCCAGCAGCAGCAGTAAGTTTCAAGAAGAGCAGCCAGGCGTTGGGCTAAGCCAGATATTCACACCAATATCCAGTAGTAGCAAATCCCAAGAACTGCAGCTCGGGAGAACCAAAATGACGGAGGTCAGGAGGAAGATCGATGATCTCTATGTGTTCGTGAAGGATAAAAACAACGTACACAAAGAGATCAAGCAACTTGTGACCGGTATCAAATCCGGCATAACAGTGGCAGATCGGGAATGTCAAGAGTGGAGAAAAAGGGCCGAAAATGCCGAAAAGGCTCTGCTGGAGGCCAAGGAGAGCATAAGACTGGCTCAAGCACATGAGACTCCGAAGGGACCCACAAATCCACGTCCTGAAAAGAGAGATAGGGACACGCCAGGAGATGAGGAGGAGCCCAAAAAACGCAGGGACGACGAGGAAGGCATCAAGGAGATGGGAGAAAATGGTGCGTGGCGTAAAGTCGAGAACCAGAAGGAGAGGAAGAAAAAACAGAAGGAAGATGAAGTGAGGAAGAAGGAAGAGGAAGCGAGGAGGAAGGAAGAAGAAGCGAGGAAGAAGGAAGAGAAGAAGAAGGAAGACAGGAAGAATAAGGAGAATCCTAGGCCTCGTAGGGAGAGAAGCAAGGGTGACGCTCTGGTTGTTGAGGCGAAGGACAAAACGTCCTACGCAGCACTCCTCCGGAAAGTGAGAGATGATCCGGAGTTGAAACACTTAGGCGAGAATGTGGTGAAAACCAGGCGAACCCAGAAAGGCGAGATGCTATTCGAGCTGAAAAGGGACCCTACGGTTAAGAGCTCAGCTTTTAAGGAGCTCGTCGAAAAATCTCTTGGCGAGACGGCGAACGTAAGAGCCTTATCCCAGGAGTCAGTGGTCGAGTGCAGGGATCTGGACGAGATCACAACAGAAGACGAGTTGAAAAGTGCGCTAAAGGTGCAATGCAACCTGGGAGACGTACCGATGGCAATTCGGTTGAGAAAGGCGTATGGTGGCACGCAGACGGCGTCGATACGACTTTCTTCGGACGCAGCTAACGAGCTGCTGAAGACTGGCCGAATCAAGGTTGGGTGGTCAGTGTGCCCGTTGAAAGCTATTCCTCGGGTATCTAAGAAAATGGAGAGATGCTACAAATGCATGGGCTTCGGTCACCAGGCGAGACACTGCAAAGGCCCTGACAGATCTGATCTGTGCAGGAAATGCGGAGAGAAGGGGCACGTTGCAAAAGACTGTACAAAGCAACCGAGGTGCATGCTCTGCAAAAAGGAGGACGGAAATGGCCATGTGACGGGAAGTTTCAGGTGCCCTGAGTTCAAGAAGGCGATGGTGGGCCAGCAATAATGAAGGTAACCCAAATAAATCTCAATCATTGTAACACAGCACAGCAACTGTTGTGGCAGTCAACAACGGAAACAAAGTGCGACGTTGCAATCATTGCAGAGCCATACCGAGTCCCTCTCGATAATGGTAACTGGGTGGCGGATAGAGCAGGAATGGCGGCCATACAAGTCATGGGCAGGTATCCCATACAACAAGTGGTGGCAAGCTCATATGAAGGTTTCGTGATCGCCAAAATCAATGGAATCTTTGTATGTAGTTGCTACGCACCCCCGAGATGGACAATTGAGCAGTTCCACCAGATGCTAGATGGGCTCACCGAAGAGCTCATTGGACGGAGACCAGTCGTCATCGCAGGAGACTTCAATGCTTGGGCAGTGGATTGGGGGAGCAGATGTACCAACGCAAGAGGGTATAGCCTGCTGGAAGCTCTGGCAAAGTTGAACGTCAGTCTGGCCAACGAAGGAACCATCAGCACCTTCCGCAAAGATGGTAGGGAATCCATTATCGACGTTACTTTCTGCAGTACGTCGCTAATGGCAAATATGAACTGGACGGTGTGCGAGGAGTACACCCATAGTGACCATCAGGCGATCCGGTACAGTATCGGCGAACGAACACCGGTGGAAATGCGGAGGACGAAAGTAAGCGAGCGGAAGTGGAAGACGAAGGCATTCAATAAGGATCTCTTCATCGAAGCTCTAAGGGTAGACAACAGCGTCCCGGGCCTAAGCGCGAATGAGTTGACCGAATTATTAGCAAGGGCATGTGACACAACTATGCCGAGAAAACTGGAGCCAACGAACAGGCGGCGTCCAGCCTACTGGTGGAACGAGGAAATTAGCACCCTCCGTGCTACTTGTCTTCTAGCCAGAAGGCGTGCTCAGAGAGCAAGAACAGAAGCAGACAGAGAGGAGCGCAGGGTGGTGTTCCGAGAGGCCAGGGCTGCACTGAAACGAAAGATAAAGCTGAGCAAGTCAAATAGTTTCAAGGAGTTGTGCCGCGATGCCGATGCCAACCCCTGGGGCAACGCATACCGAGTTGCGATGGCGAAGATCAGAGGCCCAACGATGCCGGTTGAAATGTGTCACAACAAGCTGAAAGTCATCGTGGAGGGACTTTTCCCACAGCATGACCCAACGAACTGGCCACCTACACCATATGGCGAGGTAGATGAAGACAACGTTGAACAAGTCTCCAACGAGGAACTCATAGCAGCAGCGAAAGGGTTGAAAGTGAATAAAGCTCCCGGCCCGGATGGAATTTCCAACGTGGCGTTGAAGGCGGCGATCCAGACGTTCCCGGACATGTTCAGGATGGTGCTGCAGAAATGTCTGGACGATGGTCAGTTCCCTGATAGGTGGAAGGTACAAAAGCTTGTGCTGTTGCCGAAGCCCGGAAAACCGCCGGGGGATCCTGCATCGTATAGGCCAATATGCTTGCTGGATACTGTAGGAAAGCTCTTAGAGAGGATCATCCTCAACAGACTGACGAAATGCACGGAGAGTGAACACGGATTGTCGGAGAGACAGTTTGGATTCCGGAAAGGGAGATCGACGGTGGATGCAATTCGGACAGTGATTGACAGAGCCGAGAAAGCTTCCAAACAGAAGCGGAGAGGAAATCGATACTGCGCCGTGATTACGATCGATGTCAAGAATGCATTCAATAGCGCCAGCTGGGAGGCCATCGCCAAGGCGCTCCATAGAATGAGGGTTCCAGGCTACCTCTGCAGGATTATAAGTAGTTATTTCCAGAACCGGGTCCTTGTCTACGTGACAGACACGGGGCAGAAATCGCTTAGAATCACGGCGGGGGTTCCCCAAGGCTCCATTCTAGGTCCCACGCTGTGGAACGGAATGTACAATGGCGTGCTGACGCTCAAGCTGCCCAAAGGAGTTGAGATCGTTGGCTTTGCGGACGATGTCGTCTTGACGGTAACCGGTGAGACGCTGGAAGAAGTGGAAATGTTGGCGGCTGAGGCGATAGATACGATTGGTAACTGGATGCAAGGAGCGAAGCTGCAGATAGCCCACCACAAAACAGAAGTGATGTTGGTCAGTAACTGCAAAGCAGTGCAGCGGGCAGAAATTACCGTTGGAGAGCACACCATTGCTTCGAAGCGCATGCTTAAGTATCTGGGAGTGATGATCGACGACCGGCTAAACTTTAATAGCCACATCGAATATGCTTGCGAGAAGGCGACGAAGGTCATCAACGCAATAGCCAGAATCATGCCGAACAATTCTGGTCCAAGCAGCAGCAAGAGACGTCTTCTGGCTAGTGTTTCCTCATCAATACTAAGGTACGGAGGTCCAGCCTGGATTGAAGCGCTGAAAACGAAGCAGAACCAAAGGAAATTGAGCAGTACGTTCCGGCTCATGGCCATGCGAGTCGTGAGTGCGTACAGAACCATTTCGATGGAGGCAGTATGCGTTATCGCCGGTATGATCCCAATCGGCATCACCTTGGCGGAGGACTACGAGTGCTATATGACGAGAGAAACCAGAGGAGTACGAAAAATGGTGAGAACGGAGTCGATGGCTAAGTGGCAGCAGGAGTGGGATGCAGCAGAGAACGGTAGATGGACACACAGGCTAATACCGACTCTTTCGACCTGGGTGAACAGGAAGCATGGAGAAGCCAACTTCCACTTGACGCAGTTCCTGTCTGGTCATGGCTGCTTCAGGAAGTACCTGCATCGGTTCGGACACACAACGTCACCCTTCTGTCCGGAGTGTGGGAATGTGGAAGAATCACCAGAGCACGTGGTTTTCGAATGTCCTAGATTTGATGATGTGCGAGAGGATATGCTCGCCCTTAGCACGGAGAATGTCGTCGAAGAAATGTGTCGAGAGGAGGGCACCTTTAACGCCGTCAGCAGAGCAGTAACGCAGATCATGTCAGCGCTGCAGCGAAAATGGCGGGAAGACCAACTAGAAAGTAGTAATGTGCTCACACAAGTGCGAACTGAAAGCCGAAGCCGGGAGAACTCTCCGTCAGAGTAGGCTGTATCCACCACCAGGGATAACCGAGTAGAACGTGACGCTGGGAGATAAATGGCTCACAAATTGGAGAGACGATCAGCGAACTGGAAGCGCCAATTAGCTGAGGTAAAGTGAGGTGCGTAATGCACGGCCCCCTCCGAAGTAATACGACAAGTGGTTCCGGGGGAAAAGGGCAAGGCGTCTAAGGAGGTTTTAGTGCGGTAAGAATCCCACACACCGTGTCACCGCGACTGTGCGCCCAGTCGTCAAGCGGTGGCACGATGGCCTTTTTGAAGGTTTCCTCCTTGCCAAAAAAAAAAAAAAAAAAAAAAAAAAACACACAGACACACACACACACAGACACACACACACACACACACACACACACACACACACACACACACACACACACACACACACACACACACACACACACACACACACACACACACACACACACACACACACACACACACACACACACACAACACATTTTTTTATGTATGATGGATCATTCACACTTTTATAAGGATTTTCTCGATCCTCTTCTCATTTTGATGTTTTTGATAAAACGTTTTCCAATTTTTTATGAATCGTTTATTGGTTTTTTATATTCAAAAGTATGTTTGCCGTTTATTTCCATACTCCCACTTTATCGACAAATTTATTGAGACATGCAACTTAAACTCCTGCGCGTCTGTTGGCAGGAATAAGCACTAACCGACGGTGATAAGTCTGTGACATCCCTTGACAATTTCATTGATTGTTTGAAAAAAAAAATGTAATTTCAATGTAATTTCATGCAAATTTCTTGTCAGAAAGGATGAATCTTGTACAAAATGCATAAAACTATTGTTAATGCATTGTTCCTAAATAAAAAGCTGCTTCAAGACTTATAAATTACAGAAAACATGTTAAGGTTTGAAATCATCTGCCGATTAATCAGCAGACAAGGTTGGCCGACTAAATCCATCGACGAAAAACTATTAAATAGGCCGATTGCTCGGTGTAGCACCAGACGAAAAACCGATTTATTCTGCTGATTAATACACCGATTGAAATTAATTTTTAAGTGGCAATAGATTTAGTCGGTGGACGAATCGGGTGTTTTGGATGATGTTTGTTTATTTGGAAGATATTTTCGAATCAAAGCACGTTAAAATTCAGCATTGTATACCATTATTACGAGTATTTATGTATTCAGTTTGACACACTATATCGGTCTTATCACCGCTGCGATTGCAGCGTCACGGTGGTCGATTGAAACTTGGATTTGTCAATTATTCTAGCACAGAACAGATAGGTAACTCAGAGCAAATGGTTTCATCTGAAACTGAGTTCATGCTTTTCATGTAGTTTTTGCTATTCCTTTCTATTTTCATTTCGCAGTGCACATGATGATTTAAATCTTGTATAAATTGGTATAATTACCGTTAAAATATTTTGCTTACAGTACGCTCCAAACATTAAATTTTCTTTTTTTTATCAATGCTTGGCCAAAACAATCATTATTCGGAAGGGAAGTAAAGCCGTTGGTCCCCGGTTCATGAGTTGATGGGTCGATAGGTAGGGTCCAGGTATAGGAGCTGCCTCCCTGGCGTCGGTAGCATCGGTGCTTGTAACGTTCTCCGCTAGGTTGTATTATATTTTTCTATTATTTCGAGCATCTCTTTTGTTTAGAACTTTTTCCAATTCGAGAACATCAAACACCCCTTAGGCCTTTTTTAGCTCATGGTTGAATCAATAGATGGCCAATAAGTTAACTTGTCCAACATAATTCAATGAATCGTGGTATGTTTCAAACATGATGATTCGAAGAATTTGAGGGGTCGAGAGCTCTTTAAAATTAATTTCTCGTTCACTTTAAAGAATTGTCGGCTAGAGAGCAGAAGTAAGCTTAGTGGTATTTCTCTTCGGTTTTATACTAATTAAAGGTGTGTTCTAAATTAGACGGAGGTGTAAATTCATTTGTTCTAAATTATATAGTGATTTAATTAACTAAATATAAAAAGTGGTGAAGTGAACTAAATTTAATTGTTTCCTTTTGTTCCTTTTTAACTTCATTTATAACAATAGTTTTTTGGCGTGTTAAAATCACAACGGCGAAAACTCTGCCCTTGTGCATTGTGCGTTTACTACAAAAGGTAATAATTTATTGAATTTCATTTTATGTTATTTTCCTAAAACTTAATTCCCGTTGGACAGCGAGCGTCCATCGGACGTTATTATGACGGGCTAGAAACCCGTAGGCAATCTCTTGGCCATTTACCTGGCTTCTGTACACGTGGTGTATTTCCGGTGCGACTGCTCTGTGGCCCGCCAGTTTCTGACAGTCAAACGGGGCGAAAGGTTTTTCCGTTGGCCTGCCTTGCGATTCCTGACGGGGTGGTTCCATTCCGTTCCATAGTGGTTGCGTAACGGAATTAGAGTACGTGAAGGCCACTAGGAGCACCTTGGCTACCTCGAACGGATGATCTGGTAGAGTGCCAACACCCACCGACAACCTCCCCCGCACCTTTAGTTCGGCCGTTGTTCTCGTGAGCATCCACCGTCGACGATACATCCCTGCTACGTCGCTACACCGTTAAGTCATCGCACAGCATACGTGCACCCCCGCTTGCCACTCTGTCAGCTGCCAGCACATCAGCAAAACCCTGCGCAAGTATGTTATTCATGGGCATGAACACTCAATAAGGCTGTTTTTTTTTCTGTTTACCTATTTTGACGTTTACCAGCGGGTCGATTTGTTGACATACCACGACTAAAATCAAAACAAAAACATCAGACGTTAACAATAACAATGCCTCGAGCGCGTTCGACTGGCCCGCCAGGTCACGTAAAATAGCTTATACAACACACACACTCACACACACAAGAATTAAGAAAAGAAGAACAATATACATAAAATGAATTCAACATAGACTACCTTTTTACGTTCATTTACGTTCAAGATCCCTGTGGTAAATCAGTCCACCGGGTGACTTCTGCGTTACGTTCCGCTTTGCGTTCGTTGCAATCATTTTTAGTTCATTTTCATTGCGTTTGAATTCACCTCGAAACCGTTCGGAAAACCCTAGAGATTTGCTTTCCTGTAACAATAGCTAAGCCGGGCAACCTTAGAAAAACACGACCAGTGGTCTCTCGTTGTCGAGAGTGGCGCATAAGCCACTGTGTTTCCAGGAGTCCTGAAAGAGGACGTTCTACAACGGTTACATGCTCAATACGGAAAACAAGATTGACGGAAAAACAAACCAAGATCTCTCATGAAGTGAAATAAACAGGTTTAATATCTCAAACACATTTTTTGCAACCTCATCTTGTATCTTACCAATTCAAAATATGATCATAGCATCTAATTATTTCATAGTAAAAAAAAACATTGTTTTAGCTGAGATGAGAATTTGCAACCTTGATTAATATCACAATTTGTTTGAACCAATTGTAAACATATTTCATAGGATGTTGGTGAAATGTCTAGTTTTTAAATATGGTGATTGCAAATGTGTTTGTGCCATTCCACGTTCTGCTAGCGAATGAGCAACATCAGGGTCTGTTGTCTCGTCACATGGCATTGCATTGAAAGTATTTTTTCATCGCGAAATGTTTTTTATTTTGCAAGTAGTTTTTGTGCCTTAGGTGACTCGCGCATTTCGGAAGGAAGCAGCCGATCCTGGCGAAGCCTACGGTCGGTCTGTTCAACTTTAACCCGCTTCGACGATATCGAAATTCTTGCCGCATCATTAGCCATAGTTAGCAGCAAGAACGGTTAAACAGTAGCAATCACACGGACGGTGTGTACAACTGGAAACAATAACCAGCAGAAAGCAGTGAGCCACCGCACGGACGGTGTGTACGACCGGCATCTATTGTGGCAGAGCAGCAACAGTATAAGCAGTAGAAACGGTAAGGGCAAATAGTAGCACGTATCTGTTTTTTGTATACCCATTCCTCTGTCTGTTTGCTTGTGAATCGTCTGTCTCTCCCCCAGTGGAATCGTTCCACATAGGGTGGTTCTTTAATAAAAAATTAATTACTTCTTAACGAAAGTTTTAAATTTCGTATGGATGAAGCACAGGGGGGCGTTCAGCCTCCCAATGATAAAGTAAGAAAGCGTCATTACCAGACGTCTTCTGCTTCGCCTTGGGTTGTCTACTTTCGGCAGAAAGAGAAAGCCCTAAACTTCTTAGGGATTAAAAGAACGTTGACGCGTCGTTTCCCGGGGACCGAATTTTTTATTTATTTATTTATTTATTTATTTATTTATTTCATCAACCGATGTAGACTAGTACAAATACATATACAAATTTGTTTTTCTTAAGAATATTAAAAAATATATTGTCAGCTATTATATTTTTACTTCCTACGAGTTATGATTCCGTATGGAGTTAAAATATTGTTTTAGTTTATGCCGAGACATTGAAAAGTCAATGGTTTCGCAGTATTGATTGTAAGACGCCATCATGCGATTTAATGGCCCAAATTTTGCATAATTTGTGCGATGATGGGTTACGGCAAATAAATTTCGATTTCTGAGTTGTCGAGTAGGTACATAAAAATTTAATTTTGATAAAAGTTCTGCTGAGTTAATGCGCTGCGAAACGATATCGTTTACAAACGAAACCATTGCATATTCACGACGCTCTTTTAATGTTTGTATGTTTATAAGCATGCAGCGTGCTTCATATGATGGAAGAGGAAATGATGTCCAACCTAATTTACGAAGGGCATATAATAGAAATTGCTTTTGTACTGATTCTAATCTTTCTTCGTGCGTGATTGAAAATGGAGACCATACAATGCTGCAATATTCCAGTATTGACCTCACATAGGCAATATATAGTGTTTTAATTGTGTATGGGTCCTGAAAGTTATAGCAAAAGCGCTTGATAAAGCCTAGCATGTTATTTGCCCTGTGAATAATTGTATTGTAATGGTCTATGAAAGTTAGTTTGGAGTCTAAGATAATCCCTAAATCCCTGACTCTTTCACATTTTTCTACATTCTGATTTCCTAATGCAATTGAAATGTTTGATGGTGTTCTTTTTCTGCTAAATGATATTAAGTTGCATTTTTTTACATTCAGTTCTAATAGGCTTTTTTTACACCATGTGTAGAATATGTGTATTTCACTCTGGAATATATTGATGTCTTCATCATTTTTTATTTCCAAAAAGAGCTTCATGTCGTCGGCATAGATTAGCAATTTTATTTTTTTGAGAATGAAGGAAATGTCGTTTACGTACAGAATAAAAAGAAGAGGTCCCAGATGAGAGCCTTGCGGGACTCCTGAGGTGACTTGAATTGGGGTCGATTTCTTTCCGTTGAATTTAATTATTTGTTGGCGGTTAGTTAAATATGATTCAAGCCATTTCAGGAGTCCTGGCTCAATTCCAATTTCTTTCAATTTGAAAAGAAGCATTGGTATGTCAATTCGGTCAAATGCCTTGCTAAAGTCTGTATAGAGAGCTTCTACGTGGTTTCCATTATCCATTGCATTTAATGAATAGTCTATAAATTCAAGTAAATTTGTCGAGGTCATTTCATCAGGTCAATCGGAACAAACTGCGTATAACTGCGCTCACATATAAAGTCTCAAATGAGATTGCTGACGACGAGGGTTACAATGAAGAGTATTACGTCTACATCCCATCTCGAGATGTGGAGATAGACGGCGTAGTCTCTGCAGTGAGCCTGACGTGTGATGACAGCGCCTTCAAAATGCTGCTACATCTACCGTGGACGTTCTGGGTTGCAGGATATTGTATTCAGCGACCACGGTAGATGGTCAAAAGACTTACTCCCCTTCAGGCTCACTACAGGTGTCTTTCGCTGGATCGGTTCTCCCAAAGTTTTTAGAAATTGAAAATGTTTTTTTCCCGGTGCGAATTTTTGTACCAAGGGTATATAATTGTACCAACTGCAAAAAGTTGGGACACACAGCTGCTTTTTGTGACAACAAGCCCCGTTGTGGCAAATGTAGCCAAGACCACATGGAGGGTGCTTGCCAACAGGAAGCAACTAAATGTTCTTACTGTGGCAAAGAACCTCTTCATGCTTTGCAGGACTGCCCCGCGTACAAGAAGCGTACTAACAATGTGAAGCGTTCTATAAAAGAACGCTCCAAGCTGACGTTTGCAGAAATGGTTAAGTTGCAAAATGGAACCTTTGCTTCGTTGGCATCAGCCGCTCAAAATGAAAACACTTTTGAGATTTTGTCTTCCGATGAACTAGACTCTGACATAGCAGATGAGAGTGAGTCTCCGGAGGTACACGCCCCCGGTAAAAGGAAGCCGACTAGCTCCCCGGGAGTGCGCCGGAAAAAAATAAAACCACTCTCAAAAACTGGCAAAAGTCTGAAGGTAGCGGGGATTCATTGAAAAAGCCGAACAAATCGGTAATTGCTGCTCCATCTAATCCTTGCTGCAGCTATTCCACTCCACCGCTACCTAATAAAGGTAATCGTAGAAGGTTACCAAAAATAAACACCACGTCTACTCGCAATTCAAAGAAAACTCTCCCGTCCAAGCGAGGAAAGATTAAATTTAAGGACATTGTGGATAATATTTTGAATGCCCTCGGCTTTCCCGACGAATCACCACTTGGAGATAGACGGCTTATTGACCTGCTTGTTCCTATAGTCGGAAACTACTTCAAGCAATTGCCTGTATCATGGCCCCTCATTGGTGAATTCATATCTTTCGATGAATAATTCATCGAGTGAGGATCAAGATATGATCACTTTATTACAATGGAACTGTCGTAGTTTAATACCTAAATTAGACTCGTTCAAGTATTTGATTCACAATTCTGATTGTGATATATTTGCACTCTGTGAAACTTGGCTTTCTTCTGAAGATGAACTAAACTTCCACGATTTTAACATTATCCGCCTAGACCGAGATGATTCATATGGTGGCGTACTTTTGGGGATCAAAAAGTGCTACTCCTTCTATAAAATCTCAATCCCAATAATTTCAGGCATTGAAATTGTCGCTTGCCAAATAAATGTGAAGAACAAAGATCTTTGCATAGCTTCTGTATATGTCCCATAGACTTCCATAAACCACCGTCAGCTTTGGAGTTCAGTTGATATCCTTCCATCTCCAGTTCTAATACTGGGCGATATGAACTCACACGGTACTGGTTGAGGCGAATCATACGATGACAATAGAGCGGGTATTTTCTATGATTTGTGCGACGATTTCAACTTGACTATCTTGAACACTGGTGAAGCAACACGTATAGCAAACCCTCCTGCTCGAGAGAGCCGTCTTGACATATCTTTGTGCTCTAACTCACTATCATTAGATTGTCTGTGGAAGGTTATCAATGATCCCCATGCACACTTAATCTAGCTCGGTAAAATCTCCAACAGCCGATTACCTCGGCATTTGCTTTTGCTGATATCTCTGCAAAACATCTGTTTGTTAGCTGATATTTCAGCAAAATGTTATTTGTTAGCTGAGTCTCGGCAAATGTTTTACTGAATCTCAGCAAAATAAATTGCAGAACTGCTCGGCTGTTGGTATCTCGGCGAAAAATTTTAAGTGTGTGGTAGTGATCACTTACCAATTATTATTTCAATCAAAAGTGGTCATCTAAAAAAAAAAAGATCAGTCAATTCAAGTTCCTTTTGACCTCACGAGGAACATTGATTGGCAAAAATTTGTATCGGCGGTAACTCTTGGTATTGATTCTACCGATCCTCTACCACCACTGGAAGAGTATCGTTTCTTTACCGAACTAATCTACAAAAGCGCATTAGAAGCTCAGAAACGACGTGTTTCAAGTGCATCCCTCAAAAGAAGACCCACCACCCCTGGATGGGATGACGAATGCACAAAGTTGTATCTTGAGAAATCCGATGCCTTTAAAGATTATCGTAGACATGAAAGATCTGAGCTTTTTGAAAAGTATCTAAAGCTTGAAAAAAAGCTTAAAAACTTACTAAAAACAAAGACTTTCTAGAGAAACCTCGATGACAACGCTTTGGAAAAAGGCTCGCTATATGCGAAACCGCTCATCTTCCAATGTTAGTGAAGAATACTCCTCACAATGGATATTCGACTTCGCTAAAAAGGTTTGTCCAGATTCTGTTCCAGCACAACCAACTTTACGGGATACAGCCCGAAGTAACGGTTCTCTGGATGAGCCATTCACAATACTGGAATTTTCAATGGCACTTCTTTCATCGAATAACTCTGCTCCGGGAAGCGATATGATCAAATTCGACCTTCTAAAAAACCTCCCTGATATCGCTAAAAGACGATTACTTAACCTATATAATTCATTTATGGAATTCAATACAGTTCCACCAGCATGGCGACAGGTTAAAGTAATAGCTATTCAAAAGCCTGGGAAACCAGCGTCTGATCACAATTCTTACCGTCCGATCTCTATGTTATCATGCCTGAGGAAATTATTAGAAAAAATATCCTATTAAGACTTGACCATTGGGTTGAATCAAACAATCTACTTTCAAATACGCAATTTGGTTTCCGAAAGAGTAAAGGAACAAACGATTGTCTAGCGATGCTTTCATCTGATATTCAACTGGCCTTTGCGCATAAGGAGCAATTGGCTTCAGTCTTTTTGGATATTAAGGGCGCATTTGATTCGGTTTCCATAGACATACTGTCAGACAATTTGCAAAGTAGTGGATTACCCGGTATTTTGAATAATTTCTTGTATAATTTGCTGTCAGAAAAACAAATGACCTTCAATCTAGGTCAACTGACAACTTCTAGAATTAGCTACATGGGCTTACCCCAAGGTTCATGTTTAAGTCCCTTACTTTATAATTTCTATGTCAACGATATTGATAACTGCTTAGATAATCTATGCACGCTTAGACAGCTTGCAGACGATGCCGTGGTTTCCATGAGAGGTCCACGTGCGGAAATCTTGCAAAGACCATTGCAAAATTCCCTAAATAATCTGTCTTTCTGGGCAAGAAATTTAGGGATCGAGTTTTCACCGCAAAAAACTGAATTGGTAGTGTTTACAAGGAAGCGGTTTCCAGCCCAACTGCGTCTAAATCTTTTGGGCAGAGACATTACCCAATCTTTAACCTTCAAATACCTTGGAGTCTGGTTTGATTCAAAATGCACTTGGGGTACCCACATTACGTATTTGAAACAAAAGTGTCAACAAAGGATCAACTTTATACGATCAATTTCCGGGACATGGTGGGGTGCTCACCCGGAAGACCTCATTAAACTATATAAAACGACTATTCTTTCAGTTCTTGAGTATGGCTCTTTTTGCTTCCTCTCGGCAAGAAAAACCCACCTAATTAAATTGGAACGCATTCAATATCGTTGTTTACGTATTGCCCTTGGCTGTATGTCACACAATATGGGCCTAGAGGTCCTAGGGGGCGTAAAACCCCTGCAGAATCGTTTCTGGGAGCTCTCATTAAGAATATTGATTAAATGTAGTGTCAGTAACAACCTTGTGATTGAAAACTTCGAAGAAATGCTCGAATTGAGCATACAGTCTAGATTCGTGCGAATCTATCTTAATTATATGTCATCGGATATTAGCCTTCCTTGCTATAACCCCTCTCGTGTATGCTTTACTAACTACAGTTCCCCCATTTACTATGATCTCTCCATGAAACAGGCTATTCAAGGAGTTCCAGATCAACTTCGACCTATCTCAATTCCCCGCATTTTTGCTGAAAAGTACCAACAAGTCAATTGCAATAGAAGATTTTTCACTGATGGATCACGCATTGATGGATCCACTGGCTTCGGCGTCTTCAATGAATACTCAACCGCCTTTCGGAAACTTCAGGAACCTTGTTCCGTTTATGTTGCTGAGCTAGCAGCAATCAACTTCGCATTGGGGATGATTTCCGATATGCCCATAGACCATTACTTCATCTTCTCGGATAGTCTCAGTTCGATTGAGGCTATTCGGTCGATGAAACAAGGTAGGCACTCATCTTATTTCCTTTCAAAGGTAAGGGAGCAGATGAGTTTGCTGGTCGAAAGATCATATATGATTACCACATTGCTCAATTCCAGGAAATGAGAAGGAAGACTCTCTCGCAAAGGTGGGCGCACAACAAGGCGAGATTTATGATAGAAGAATTTCACATGATGAATTTTTCCCATTAGTACGTCAGAGTTCTCTTTTAAGTTGGCAAAACGATTGGACAAGTAATTCTCTTGGGCGGTGGTTACATTATATTATTCCAAATGTTTCTTCGAGAGCGTGGTTCAAAGGTCTGGATGTAAGTCGGGGATTCATTCGAGTGATGTCAAGACTTATGTCCAACCACTACTCGCTAGACGCACATCTCTATAGAATAAACCTCGTTGACAGTAATATATGTAGGTGCAGAACCGGTTATGATGACATCGATCACGCAGATTGGTATTGCCCGGGTAATGACGCCTCCAGAGCACGACTATTGGATACCCTAGTGGCCCGAGGTAGACAACCCTTCCGTGAAGTAAGAGATGTATTGGGAACACGTGATCTTCCCTACGATCTACGAATTCCTTTGTTTGTCTGATGTTAGAGTTTGATGTGACCACCCCCTCCTTTCCAAACAATTTCCCGCCATTGTGTCCCAGTCTTATTTTCCTCCTGTTCCTGTGCTACTTGCCACTGCCCAGCCAGGATTTGGTCAACCGTCCGAGAGTAGTATCTGAAGGAGGTTCAGAAACCAGTTTTCTACCTAGCACCTTCCAATCGAAATTGTTACCCATTAACCTCGAGCCCGCCACGAGTAATTGGTACCCAATACTAACCTAAAACTACTGCTATTTAAAATACAAATTCAAACATTACTGATTTTGGCTCCGCAAAGTGTCACACACGACTGAGCCTAGTAAATAAACAAACTAGTAAAAAAATGTGTTTGTGTAACAACTATGTATGTATGTACAACTATGCTACTTGCTGTTCTAACTCTGTATGATAATAATAAGGTTCGATGCCTCCACTATTTAACCATTCATGGTCAAGCTATTGGTGTATTTTTTGTTCAATTCAACTACACAACAGCGAAAACGCAACGTAAAAGTTCAAAGTCCACGCGCGGACAAAATGATATGGTTCCAAAGATCTGTCTGCAGGTTTTTGCCAAAGAAGAGTCTCAGAATTTTTGACACATAAATCCTGCCGTAATACGTGATTTTATCATATATTGTAAATGGGGGTGACATTGGGCCAAAAATTAAACGCTGATGATAATAGGTAAAGAAGTGCTGCATCCGACATTTTTGAATATGTTTTATTCTAAATGTGTTTTTCAATATCAAAGTGTCCGGAATTATGATAATCGTACTAGAATTAGCAGAAAAATCATAAATTCAGTTTTTCTTTGATGTGATCGTCTCACTCCACAATTAGCATTTTACTTACCCTTTGCTTTTGCAGGAAGCATTGATGAAATCTGTGGATAGGAAGTGATCTGAACAAAAAAAAAATATTTCGGGTGGCTTGGTTTTCCCTCACTGTTGGATCGATTTTCTCAAGCCACTCAAATTGAACGTCGGTGCATCTAGAAGTGTTAAAATGTTATAGCTTTTTTACACTCAATTTTTTTATTAGCTACTTCACTACCTTTTTCCTACGGCATAGAATGCAGCACTTGATGCAAATGTTGAATTAAAACAGTTTCTCACACCACAAGATTTACGTCCCGTTTTAAAAATATTGTTACGTGTTCACGGTACAAGACGGAAACGCTGAAACGCTCAAACTCATCAACTGCGAACACACCGAGCTCAACACGAAGTGAAATCACATAAAACTTCATTCATGTCATGTCGCGATGCGTTAAGTTAGGTGTTTTGAACTGCTTATGACAGCACTTACCACCAAAGGACGAGCTGCGTTCGATCACGTGAATTGATAAAAAATTGACTTGAGAATGCATGGCGGAAATTTTTTTAGATATCAATAATGGTAAAATTTATTCGCTATTTTATTAGTATATAATGTGCGAGAGGTGCGACTCTATCTTTGATGCACAGAAGATTTTGTTTTGCTGTCCTGATATGCGCGCGTGATAAGTAGATAGATTAAATATTGATGAAGATTGTGTAGATTTCCGGCAAAAAGATGGATCGCGATGCGAGTAGATAGATTTAGAGGCTTGAAATGTAAAATATTTTGCGTAGAGTGATTCGCTAGCGTTAGATTTTTCGAACATCTAGGATTGAGATTTAGATGTGTCGCCCTTCGATAATGTCACTATTACTAAAAAAAATACTAATACCTTGAAGCAATGTTCGAAGTGAAATTGCCGATCTTTCTAAAATCCATACTGTAAAACAGCTTTATCCACCGCAGTTTGTTTTGTAATAGAGCTAATAAACTGTAGAGGCAGAATAAGCGCAGCGCTACAGTATCTCTCCTGGATTCTGGCAAAGTTGCTAGTCTTCTTGATATGATTGGTATAATTGTACTCGCCACACAATTATGCTAAGGTAAAATGATACCGGCATTGAAAGCTCTCAATAAATAACTGTGGAAGTGCATCTAGAACACTAAGCTTAGAGCACGCAATAAGCTTATATGCGATAAGCAATAAGTTTAAATGCGAAGTAGAAGAAGAAGAAGAAAAAGACGAAGAAGAAGAAGAAAAATAAGTATTCAAAACAACCATATAATCTAAAAAATGAATAAGATGTTCTCATCCCTCCTACAGACACTCTATACATAAGCACCAACAGAAGTGTGCACACCTTTCAATATATGTATCTTGGGTATGTTTGAATTGTGTATACCAGTAAAGCTGGTATAAATGGTAAAAGGTGGTATAAGTGTCAATAAATTTTGAGTGTAAAAAGTGTTCTCTCCGTCGCTAGGTGTCACTACCAATTGAAATTTAAATGCCTCCGTTTCTGATTCCCATGTTACCTATCTGTTCTGTGGTAAAACGCATAAAGCGAATCCATATTTATGTATTTTTATTTATTGTTTTTGTTTTTAACTATCATCATATCCATAATCTTCCCTTTAATTAGCCTAGTACTTATAACTTCGGTTAATGCTGGGTAATGCGCAATACAGATCCCATTGAGATCACTAGCCTCTTCCCAGCAACTCCTATCCCTACCTCCCCGTGGTACCGGCCGGAACTGTGAGCAACCTTAGAGAAGATCGGGTAACCAACCCCGGTGGGAACTTTGGTCATAGGCTGACAGGGAAGGGGGGGGGGGGGTTTCTTCGGCAAGCCTGAGCGTCTGTTCTCCAGGAGGAGCGGCTCACAATAGTGTCTGTTCCCATGTTAGGGGCGGCTGATCTACGTCCGAGTGCCAGTGAAGGACTCTAAGCACAACTGTGCACCCTGGTCCTCCGGAAAGTTAGGGGGTTGGTGTCAGGCCCTGCAAGCCAGCCGTAAAAAAAGCATTGCAACGGAAAATCAGCAACAGAGGAATACGAACCGAGACCAACGGCAACGACCCCAGCGTCGAAATAGGACTTGCGATTGGAAACTCGGCACGTGGAACTGTCGATCTCTTAACTTCATCGGGAGCACCCGAATACTCGCCAATCTACTGAAGGACCGCGGATTCGGCATCGTAGCGCTGCAGGAGGTGTGTTGGACAGAATCCATGGTGCGAACGTTCAGAGGTAATCATACCATCTACCAGCGCGGGCGGTAATGCTGCAGCATGGAACCCGACAGAACGTGGAACGGTATAAACAGAAGCGGAAACAGCAGACCCGCACCTTTCGGGAGAAAAAACGCCGCCTGGAAGAAGCGGAGTGCGAGGAAATGGAACTGCTGTGCCGTTCCCAAGAAACACGGAAGTTCTACCAGAAGCTCAACGCATCCCGCAACGGCTTCGTGCCGCGAGCCGAAATGTGCAAGGATAAGGACGGGAGCCTCTTGACGGACGGACGTGAGGTGATTGAAAGGTGGAAGCAGCACTTCGAGGCGCACCTGAATGGCGAGGAGAACGTAGGCACGGGAGACCAGCGCAATGGAGGAAACGACTACGTCAGTGCAACAGAGGACAGAACTGACCCAACTCCCACGCTGAGGGAAGTTAAGGACTCCATTCAGCAGCTCAAAAACAACAAAGCAGCTGGTAAGGATGGTATCGCAGCCGAACTCATCAAGATGGGCCCAGAAAAGTTGGCCACCTGCCTGCACCGGATGATAGTCAGGATCTGGGAAACAGAACAGCTACCGGAGGAGTGGAAGGAGGGGGTAATCTGCCCCATTCACAAGAAAGGCGACCATTTGGAATGTGAGAACTTCAGAGTGATCACCATTTTGAATGCCGCCTACAAAGTGCTATCCCAGATCATCTTCCGTCGTCTATAACCTAAAATGACCGAGTTCGTGGGAAGTTATCAAGCCGGTTTCATCGACGGCCGATCGACAACGGACCAGATCTTCACCGTACGGCAAATCCTCCATAAATGCCGTGAATACCAACGCATCATTTGTTCATCGACTTTAAGGCGGCATACGACAGTATCGACCGCACAGAGCTATGGAAAATCATGGACGAGAACGGCTTTCCTGGGAAGCTGATCAGACTGATCAAAGCAACGATGAACGGTGTGCAAAACTGCGTAAGGGTTTCGGGTGAACAATCCATTTCATTCGAATCTCGCCGGGGACTGCGACAAGGTGACGGACTCTCATGCCTACTCTTCAACATTGCTCTAGAAGGTGTAATGCGACGAGCCGGGCTCAACAGCCGCGGTACGATTTTCACGAAATCCGGTCAATTTGTGTGCTTTGCGGACGACATGGACATTATCGCAAGAACATTTGGAACGGTGGCAGAACTATACACCCGCCTGAAATACGAAGCAGCAAAGGTAGGACTGGTGGTGAGTGCGTCAAAAACAAAGTACATGCTAGTAGGCGGAACTGAACATGACAGGATTCGTCTAGGAAGTAATGTCACGATAGACGGGGATACTTTCGAGGTAGTGGAGGAATTCGTTTACCTAGGATCCTTAATGACGGCTGACAAAAATGTGAGTCGTGAAATACGAAGGCGCATCATTAGTGGAAGTCGTGCCTACTAGGGGCTCCAGAAGAAACTACGGTCAAAAAAGATTCACCCCCGCTCCAAATGTACCATTTATAGAACGCTAATAAGACCGGTGGTCCTCTATGGTCACGAGACATGGACTATGCTCGAGGAGGACCTGCAAGCACTCGGAGTTTTCGAGCGACGTGTGCTAAGGACGATCTCCGGCGGTGTGCAGGAGAACGGTGAGTGGCGGCAAAGAATGAACCACGAGCTCGCTGCACTCGGCGAACCCACCATCCAGAAGGTGGCCAAAGCCGGAAGGATGCGGTGGGCAGGGCATGTTGCAAGAATGCCGGACAACAACCCTGCAAAGTTGGTGTTCACTACTGATCCGGTTGGCACAAGAAGGCGTGGAGCGCAGAGAGCACGATGGGCGGACCAGGTAGAGCGCGATCTAGCGAGCATTGGGCATGACCGAGGATGGAGAGCGACAGCCGCAAACCGAGTATTGTGGCGTACTATTGTTGATTATGTCTTATCTTAAATGTGATGTTGTACAAATAAATGTATGTTATAACTTAAGAAGGGGGCCTCAGAGAAACAAAAGTCCGTTGTGCCATTGCTTCGGTAAGCGCAGTAAGGGTTTCGATCTGATAACATACTGGTAGTTTTGGAAGCTTTGTTTTGCCCACGAATGTTTAGGAAAATTCTAGAATCTGTTCAAGGTTTTTCCTAAAATTAGGAGCAAGTTAAGTAAAATAGATATGAGATAAATAAGAAAACACAAATTATAATGGTTGGAAAATGTTGACGGAACTTTCGGAAACTAATCATAATTTTAAGAAGAAAGGATAAAGGGACTTCGCCATCTGTAGAGTACGGTGCCGCTCGATAAAGTGAAAATGTTTTGCAACGTACTATATAAACTTGATAATACACTATGTGAAACAATGCCATCAACGTAGGGGGAGGGGGGTTGTTGCATCGTTATTTTAGGCAGCTTAATATTATAAGGGCGTTGCGACTACTTAGCTCAAATTTTAGGAACACAGCACTGCCCCAGAGCCTAAAACCGCAATCAATTCAGCATAAAGCAATAATTTACCATCGATCTGTGCGAAAAATACTGCATAAAATGTTCTACAGCGCTATATTTGTGTAAAATGAAAATAATAATTCTGTAATTTGATCCTCAAAATCGTCCCCACCCAGCTGAAGACGAATAATAATATTAAAAACAACATAGGCGATAATGAACAGCTAGCCACGTGTGTAAGTAACAAGAATAGATAATAAAGTTTATGTTTGACACACAAACCATGTAAATTTAGCTTTAACAGAGTCACAATCAGCGATTTTCTGATCGCCTCTTCGCGAATTTATTACATTCAATGTTAGTTGCATTTCCTATCATCCTCCGCAGCGAATACCGCAGATAAAGGGTGTACCGTTTAAAATACGCACACACTCAAATTGCTCTAACTTTTGATCCGTTAGTTGACATTTTGCGCAGACATAGTTTAATGTGTATTGTTTACACTCTGTCAGTTAATTTTTATGAAAGAACAGAGCGTGCACGAATACTTCGATCACAAACACCTTTAAACGGAAACCGAACGCCTCAGTTCGAGATGTGACTAAAAAGTTGCATGTGAGCAAGACTTTGGTGCAGAATACCAAAACTTGAGCTGGATTACGTACGTTTTTAGGTTCAGAAGTCCTCAAACCGTGACGAGAAACAGAATACGCAAAAAGCCGTGCCCGGAAGTTTTACGACCAGAAGTTAAAAAAACCACACTGCTGCGTAATGGATGACGAGACATATGTGAAGGCGGACTTCAAGCAGATTCCAGGAAACCTGTTTGTGACTGCCAAGGATAAGTGTGATGTTCCCGAGAACCTCCGGACACAGAAGACATCGAAGTTCGCCAAGAAGTTCTTAATTTGGCAAGCGATTTGTACTTGCGGAAAGCGGAGTAAACCTTTCATTACCGCAAGCACCATGAATGGACAGGTGTATTTGGAAAAGTGTCTCCAAAAGCAGCTTCTCCCTCTCCTGAAAGCTCACGACGGTCCGACGATCTTCTGGCTGGCTTTGGTATCATGCCACTACACGAAGGACGAGCTAGAGTGGTATAAAGCGAATGATGACGATTTCATGCCGGAAGATCTTAACCCCCCAAACACTCCGGAACTGCACTCAATAGAAAAATACTGGTCCAATATGAAAACCTTCTAAAACAACCTAAAGTGGTGAAGAATGTACCGTATGCGTGATAATGTTTGCACCATCATCGTACAAATAAGGTTCCCGTTTCACCTGTGCATACAATGCCTTGGTTTTCTTTGTATGCACATAACCTATAGCTCATACCGTAGTAGGCTGTGTATAAAAAAGAATGATTTACTTAGTTTGACAGTTGCACCATGACGAAGTGGCAGCGTATTCGTGATTTGTCCCACGCGCAAATGTCGCAAAAAGACATTTCAATCGCCCTGGGAGTGTCCCGGTGGACCGTCAAAAGGGTTTTAGACCGAGAAAAGAAAGGACAACTATCCGCGAAGGTGGCCACAGGTCGTCCGAGGTCAGCGAGGGTTCGCTGCTATCAAAAGGAAGATTCGGGTGAATCCAGTGCGTTCAATAAGGAAAATGGCAAAGGAAAACGGGATCAGTGACTTTACGGCACGGATGATCGTAAAGGAAGATTGCGGGGTGAAGTCGAGGGCACGGTAAAAAAAAACTCGCATGGTTCTTAAGCGAAAAAATCCGGTAATCCTGTTCAACGACGAGAGCATGTTTACCGTCGATTCCGTATAAAATTCCAGAACCGATCGGTATATTAGTTCTCTTCCGGTAAAAGACGTGGCCGACGAGCACAAAAACGTGTATCTGACCAAGCATCCTGCTAGCGTTATGGTGTTTGGATTGGTGGCTTCCGATGGCAAAAAAATGGACCCGGTGTTCATTCCAGAAGACGACATGGTCAACACGGAGGTCTTCATCGGGATTTTAAGTAGGTATGTTCTTCCGTGGATCAAAGAACAGTACGGTCCGAAACCAAATGTTGTATTTCAATACGATGGGGCTCCGTGCCACACCTCGAACCGCACTCAGAAGTGGTTGCAGGAACATATTCCATTCTGGGCGAAGGATATGTGGCCGCCATCCAGCCCCGATCTTTATCCGCTGGGTTACTCAATATGGCGCGTCATGAAGGCCAAGGCCTGTTCTAAACGCCACCCGAGTACAGCAAGCCTCAGACAAACATTGACCCGTACCTGGAGAGAAATGGATCCAGACTACATTATGAGAATCTGCCGTGCATTCCGGAAGCGTGTGGAGGCCGTAATTGCAGCAAGTGGAAACTCGACCGATGATTAACATAGTTTAAGACTCTGAGAAACATCCCCCCTTTGAATAAATAAAAAAAAACTCGAAAACGAAATTTTTGAGATTTTTTTTAGTTAGTGCAAACATTATCACGCATACGGTAGAAGACATAATGAAAGCATGGGTTAATATACAAAAAAAAAACTCGTAGAACGAATTTAGAATCAAGAAGCAGTTTTAGATTTTAAACAATATCTCAACATGAAGTAATGAAATTGGGTTGTTAGCGGAATACTTAAATAAAACAGCAAAACAGGTTATCTTCCATTTAATTCCACTTAATTAATTTTGGTATCCATGACCGATGCGTATTTTGACTACAATGTTCAGTCTTCATCAGTGTCATTCCCACTAAAGAACTTATCAAAATCTAACCCCCTCAAGTACTCATCCCCTAGCTCAAAAGTCAAGATCACAGGTATAAAAATGTAACTACAATATGTTGAATCGGAACCTACGTAACTAATAAAAACCAAAGATTTAAGTAAACGAAAGGACCAAAATCTATTCAACTCTCTAATAAGGAAACAACCGAATTCCATTACTTCATTATGATGGCTACCAAACCTTTGGGATTTTCCTTATTAGAGAGTGACTCGGCCCGTAAAGAGTGTCAAATTGGAGCAGTTAAGTATTTAACAGTTAGCAGAATAAGCACTGCTCATGGAGGAAATTCGCCATCAACATAGTATGGTAACCTTTACAAGAAAAGCAATGAACCCTGACCAACCCAACACTGCTGCTCAAGTCCTGAAGCCACATGGCTCACTTACCGACACAATTAATTCTTAGTTTGACCGTTAAATAGTGCCGTTAGTTTGTTAAAAGTATCCCATCTTGATAGCCAAAACCTGAATGCAAATTAACAAACATGTTCATATCGTCATCAGCTTGAATATTTCATTCGCTCGAACCGGTTTCATAGCCTATTTGATTCGCTCAATGTGAAAAAAAAAAATGGGTCACCAAATTTTTCCAACTTTTTATAAATCCAGATTGGTATGTCGTACCTAAGGAACAGAAGATGCTGATTCAACATTTCTAATAAAAAGGCAGGATACCTGATGGATTGAGAATCAGTCACGAGTTGCTCATTAAGTAGATTGGATAGGGAAGGCTTCTAGTGATCACTACAAAGCAAGCAGTGAGATGAAGTTCGGTGCGTGGACCAAGGTGGTCCTCTTTGTTTGTCTCCTTCGCGAAGGGCAGGTAAGATCTATAAAAAAAAAATAAATAAACAAAAAACAAATAACTGAAATGATACTCGTAGGCAAATAGCGGTGTAGGTCAGACGCCAGATACATCGTCGAAATTTCTTAACTTTGCTGCGTCGTCGTCGATAAATACAAACCTCAATATGGTCAATTCATCGCTCAATGCTCTGGTGAATTCTGTAAACGTGTTGATGACTCCTGCGCAAACTGAAGAATTACAATCAGCAATTGATATCATTAAGCCGCTAGTAGAAAAGACGAGTAATTTGGGATTCCAAGTAACGGGTACATTGTCGAAAATAATACTTGATCCTACGATACCACTATCTGTCCTTTTCGAGCAATTTGAACATGTGGCCAAACATGTAAAAAAGTTCGCAGACGATGATTGTAGTAAAATTTTCAGTGATATTAAAGAAACATTCGGATGCATTCGAGAGGAACAGTTTAAGAGTCAAATAATGGATGGTTCTAGTATAGTTATGAAAATGAATGGAATAGTTCGTCGAATAAGAGCAATTGTTTTGAGCAAGGAAGACCTACGACATCGCGATGTAAATCCTGCACAGTTGAAAAGTCTGGTCGATGCATTGGCTCAAAACATAAAAGATTTGAATGATGTAGTAAAAACCTACGCCGCAGTCGTAAAAAGTACAGTGGATGCGATTGAAAAGGCTAATAGCTTCCTGAAGAGTTTGAGTAGCCAAAAGAGCATGACTCGAAACGATATTAACTCAACCGCAATTAGAACTAATAGTACTATTAATACTCAGTCAAAAAACATCCAGAACAAGTACGAAGCGGCCCAGCTAGATATGAAGGTGTATTTGACCAATGCACTTAAGGGCTTGAGCATCTTTTCAAGCAGCAAAAAGTTAAAAAGTCTGGTTGAAGATAGCAAAAAAGCCTATGCACACTTTTACAATTTCTTGAAAAAGCGCAGCCGCTCAGACCTGTCGGATATAGCAAAATACTTTTCTAAATTGGGACACAATAGTTTCAAGGAAATCAATCGCACTGGGGATACCTTCATCGATGCTGTCCATCGCACTGGTCTCCGGTTGGCAGATATCGTGTTAGATGGAGGCCTGCACGCGGACTTTTGCTACAATTCTTTCAGTACGAAGTTTATTGTACCGTTCACACCATTGTCGCATTTCGTTTCTAGCTGCGTTCACAAGGAGACGCCGAGGTGGACTTTAATTGCCACCGCTGTCGACGACATGCTGAAGTTGGCTCAGATGAACAGCGAAGAGTTATCGTCCAACCTGGTTCGGTGTTCTTCTATGTACGTTAACTTTGCAACGAACAGTGAAGATTACGTCCAAGCAAAGGCCTGTTTAAAAACGGTAAGAAGGCATATTGTAAAGGCTGTAAATAGGTTGACTAACCAGTGATTTATCTGTTTCAGAATTTGGAAGATTTGGAAGATCTACCCAAGGTGCTGGAACCACTGCTACAAAACGTGGATCAACTGGTAAAACGGGAAGCTATGGCAAGCAAGTTTAGAATGGAAAACTGTTTGACCACAAATCTACATGAATCCATGGCAAAGCTTAAGTATATGCGTTCCTCGATGGAAATTTGCTCTGAAGCTGCTGATGACTGTCCACGGAAAGATCGTGAAAATGATAAAAAGGAGTGGCACGATCGTGAGCGGGAACATGACGATGACATGTGTAAAAGAGTTAATGCTGAACATGAGGAACACCATCGTCCAAAATGAGTAAACGACCCAGTTTGATCATCTCCGATATGGATAAAACTATTTGTATGCATTTTTATTTTAATGTAACCTATTTTTTTATCATAAAAATGCTTGCCAGAAAACTGTAAATTTTATCGAAGGGAATTAATTAGGAACAAATGTACAATCCTCAAAAAAGTGAATATTCCTCTCTAACAAAACTGTATGTATGTGTGCAATTTAGCCATCATCACTGCGAGGATCTTATTTTTGCTCAATCAAGCTAAATTCCTGAACTCATGGGAAACCCGTTAGCAGGGACACATATATGAAACTAATAATAAAGTCCAATAAGTCAGATAAAGAAAGCAGTGCTGGGGTGGGTAGTGGTGAACGACTGCTATGCGCTAGGCAAAAAAATAATTATTAATTAATCTGCACAGTGAAAAAATGCACACAAACTTTTGACAACATGTGAAATATATGATTGAGTGAGTCGCAGTCAAAATCTTCCACCATTTTTTTTTTTCGTTTGAAATTCACAAACTGTTCAAAAATGAATAGTTCTATTATTTTATTGTATCATTTAATTGCACATTACTTCAGCTTCGCTTTGATCAAGGATAGGGATAGCACAAAGCACATACGAGTAAGCACATACATCTGTGTATTTGCACGTCAAAGGTAAAGATAATGAAAATTGTGCGCTCATGCAGGCTTATTAGAAGAAAAAAACATAGCAATTGTTAATGTTTGAGTGAAGCATAATATCGTTCCATATTGCTCATGATTACATTGACTTTGGATCTGTTTATAATTTAATGAGTTTATATTGTGCTAATTTTGAGCTCTCTCTCTGTGCATTTTATGTGCGCTTCTACCCACCTTGCACGTCTCTCGAATGTTTGCGTGCTCTATCTGATCTCTTACTCTCAAAAAACCTTTTTATCTTTCTTACAAAGAAGGTATCACTTGAAAAACCGACTATTGATCCGAGGCCCGGAGGGCCGAGTGTCATATACCATTCGACTCAGCTCGACGAGATCGGAACATGTCTGTGTGTGTGTACGTGTGTATGTGTGTATGTGTGTATGTGTGTGTGTATGTAACGAAATGAATGCGCTCACGTTTCTCAGCAACCGCTCAACCGATTTGGACAAACTCGGCGCCAAATGATGGTCCCATTGAACGGTTTTGGAACGGTTTTGGAATTGGTGAACCGGTTCCGGAGATATGGCCGGAATAAGATCCGGTGAATATGGGCCTTCACGCTGGATTTAACGGAAAGCGTATCAAAACCATCATGCGACACATCAAATTACTACAGAATTCAAAAATAAGATCAATGCAAGTCGTGTTATGTGTTCCAGACCACATTGGACACACTTGGAAATCACATTAAAATACGATGATAAGGTGATTGGTAGCCTCACCAAATAGACTACACCCGGATATATTCCGGGTACCCCCAGGCAGTAACGTAGCGTCACTGGATGACACGGGGGTGGGGGGCTTGGTCACTGATGATGACAATAAAATAAATAAACTTGAATAAGTAAGAAGGGTCTGATCACACCATAGGTGGATAAATTCGGGTTTTTAAGCTGTGCGCATGCTTCCAGACGACATCGGTCTTTGATACAGTAATCATCTCTAGTAAAATTCAAACACTTGGTATCAATAAAAAAAATAAACAACAGAAATACTTAACCCTCAGTTCCCTTCGAGAGACCAAAGAGTGTGGTAGTTTTTGCGGAAGATTTTTCAGTTATAGTTTAGCTTTGCTCGATACGGTCAGTCAGGACCACGCATCCCAGGCGGTCGCTTTTGTGTGCCGTGTCGTGTTTTGGTCGATATCTTTTGTTGTCGATGTTGGAAGAAAATTAAAATCGAAATTGTGGAAGTTTGCTAATTTTAACGATCATTTAGCCATGATCGACATAATAAATTGAGCATTGTGTGTCCAGTGTATGAGCTCATATTTTGACATACAATTGAATTCACGACTCCAAAACACTGTACAATTACAGGAATCCCTGAACAGCGTGGTGGGTGGTACATTTTATCCAACACAATTTCTCGACTGTCATCCATCCAACTAGGCTGATTTTATTGTATGTGATTGGGTCAACCATAAACTTGTCACCTACAGAAAATCAGCCCAATTGGCTGGAAAACAGCAGAGAAATTGCGGTGGGTAGACGGCACCTCCCACCGGGCTTTTCGGGAGATTCTTATAATGGTTCATTATTGTGCGCGATTACCCTACATCTCTATTAGTTCAAGCAGGCAGATCGTTTGGCTTCGGCTTGTTTCGTTCTTTGGCGGATGTTCTTCGGCATGACGATGACGATGAGCAACTCCCAAGCAACACCATTTTTTTTCTCAGCGAGTATCAACAACCTTAGTGTGACTAATAGACGTTTTTTTTTTTTTTTTTAACTCTTTATTTGTTCCAAATTCAAAATAAATTACATTTCATTTTTAACGTAGGTGCTCCAGTTACTGCAGTAACGTACCAGCCTTAATTGTTATGATATATATCTAAGTGTTTTTACATTGTTCATGTCTTGGCAATTAAGTATTTTAAACAGGTTTTTTAACCTGCATGTCAGTATAACAATTGATATCTTAAAACTAAAAACTAAAACTAAATCTTATCTAAGTATAAAGGGAATTAATCGTTGCAATTGAGGATTGCAACGATTTTTGCCTGAAATTATTAATTATTTTGTTGGACATTTGTTCTAAAGTCTCAACATTCGAAATTCTATGTACCTCGGTAGTACTGTACCAGGGAGGCAACTTCAAAATCATCTTCAGAACTTTGTTCTGAATCCTTTGAAGTGCTTTTTTCTGGTAGTGCAACAACTCGACCATATTGGCACAGCGTAAAGCATGGCCGGTGTAAAAACTTGTTTAAATATTAGAAGTTTATTCGTCAGGCAAAGTTTGGATTTCCTGTTTATAAGAGGATACAAACATTTTATATATTTGTTACATTTGGCTTGAATGCCCTCAATGTGATCTTTAAAAGTTAATTTTTGGTCAAGTATTAATCCAAGATATTTCACTTGGTTTGACCAGGAAATTGGAACTCCGTTCATAGTGACTATGTGACTACTACTAGGTTTCAAAAAGGAAGCTCTAGGCTTATGTGGAAATATTATAAGTTGAGTTTTGGAAGCGTTAGGAGAAATCTTCCATTTTTGTAAATAAGAAGAGAAAATATCTAAACTTTTCTGCAGTCTGCTGCAAATAACACGAAGACTCCTTCCTTTAGCGGAAATGCCTGTGTCATCAGCGAACAAAGATTTGTGGCAACCCTGAGGCAAATCAGGGAGGTCCGAAGTGAAAATGTTATACAATATAGGCCCAAGAATGCTACCCTTAGGAACTCCTGCTCTAACAGGTAGTCGATTAGATTTGGAATTTTGATAATTTACCTGCAGAGTTCTGTCAGTTAAATAATTTTGAACTAATTTCATAATATAAAGTGGAAAATTAAACATTTTCAATTTAGCAATCAAACCTTCATGCCAAACACTGCCGAATGCTTTTTCTATGTCTAGAAGAGCAACTCCTGTTGAGTGGCCTTCAGATTTGTTTGAACGAATTAAATTGGTAACTCTTAAGAGTTGATGAGTAGTTGAATGCCCATGGCGAAATTTAAACTGCTCATCTGCAAAAATTGAGTTCGTATTGATGTGAAGCATCATTCTATTCAAAATTATCTTTTCAAAAAGTTTACTTATTGAAGAAAGTAAACTTATTGGGCGGTAGCTAGAAGCTTCAGCTGGATTTTTATCCGGCTTCAAAATTGGAACAACTTTTGTATTTTTCCATTTATCAGGAAAGTATGCCAAATGGAAACATCTGTTAAATAATTTTACCAAGAAAGACAAGGTACTCTCTGGGAGTTTTTTGATGAGGATATAGAAAATTCCATCATCACCTGGAGCTTTCATATTTTGAAACTTTTTAGTTATAGACCTTACTTCGTCCAAATCAGTCCCCCAGGAATCATCAAAAATATTTTCCCGAGAGAAAATATTCAGAAAATCCCGAGCAACCTGATTCTCAATAGGACTAGTAAGACCCAAACTGAAATTATGGGAACTCTCGAATTGCTTAGCAAGTTTCTGAGCTTTTTCCAAATTTGTGATCAAAATTTTACCACCTTCTTTAAGCGCTGGAATAGGCTTTTGAGGTTTTTTCAAAATTTTTGTGAGTTTCCAAAAGGGTTTGGAACTCGGGTCTAATTTAGAAATATTATTTTCAAAAGTTTTGTTCCTCAGGGCAGAGAATCGCTTTTTAATTTGTTTTTGCAAATCCCGCCAGATAACCTTCATGGCAGGATCGCGTGTTCTTTGATATTGTCTCCTACGGACATTTTTAAGACGGATCAAGAGCTGAAGATCGTCGTCTATTATAATTGAATCGAATTTAACCTCGCATTTTGGTACTGAGGCAGCTCTTGCTGCGACTATAGAAGTAGTCAGAGATTCAAGAGCATAATTAATTTCATCTTTGGTTTGCAAAGGAATGTTTGGATCGAAGTTATATTCCATAAATGTTCGATACTGCTCCCAATCAGCTCTATGGTAATTGAAAGTAGAGCTGTTGGGATTACAAACTATTTCTTGGGATTTTTCAAAAGTTACTGGAAGGTGATCAGAACCGAAGTCAGCATGGGTAACCAATTGGCTACAAAGTTGACATGAATCAGTTCAGACCAAATCAATAGTGGAGGGATTTCTTGCAGAAGAAAAGCATGTTGGGCTGTTTGGATATTGAATAGTGTAATAACCTGCAGAACGATCATCAAACAGAATATTACCATTGGAATTGCTTTGAGCATTATTCCATGAGCGGTGTTTTGCATTAAAATCACCAATAATGAAGAATTTAGACTTATGACGGGTAAGTTTCTGGAGGTCACCCTTGAGAAAATTCTTTTTCTGGCCTACGCATTGGAATGGCAAATAGGCAGCTATAAACGTAAGTTGTCCAAATTTTGTTTCAACAGAAACTCCCAAAGTTTCAAAAACTTTGGTTTCAAATGAAGAAAGAATTTTATGTTTGATTCGTCTATGAATAATGATGGCAACGCCACCACAGGGTCCATCAAGACGATCATTTCTATAAATCAAATAATTTGCGTCCTTCTTAATCTTATGGTCAGGTTTAAGGAACGTTTCAGTTATAACGGCAATATGCACGTTATGAACTCTCAAAAAGTTAAATAGCTCGTCTTCATTATCTTTAAGCGATCGAGCATTCCAATTTACAATATTTAATGCTTTAAAATCCATTACTGAATTTTAAAGTCATGACAGTATTATTTGCAAATTTTACTCCAGTTTGAATAGAATCAAACATGGAGTTAGACTTAAGCATATCAGAAATCATGTCAATTAATGATTTTTGTAAAAACTCCATTTTAGGGGCAGTAATGCTTCCTAAGTCAAAATTGTCAAAATTTCCGTTAGAATTACTTTGGTTAGTATTTTGATTTCTACCCGTTGCAATAGCAGCATAGGTAGCTCCATTAACTCGCTGAACATTGTTAGCAGCGAGGGGAGTAGGTACAGATGAAAAATTTGAAGCAGGGGTGATATTTGTACCTACGGGTACGAATGTAGAATTTGTTCCTCGCTGACCGTTGTTAACAGCAGAGGAATTTGTACCTGGTCGGAAACGTGGAGCGTTTCTTACCTGTCGGTTAGAACGAGATTGTAGGATCGCTTTGCGAGTCTTACATTCCCAAAAATTGGATTTGTGGTTTTCACCACAATTTGAACATTTAAATTTCTTAGGATCTTCCTTCACAGGACAGTCGTCCTTTGCGTGAGAGGAATCACCACATTTCATGCATTTAGCTGGCATGTAGCAATTTTTAGTTCCGTGACCCCATCCCTGGCACTTACGGCACTTAGTGAGGTTTTGGAAATTTCCTCCAGTCTTCCTGAAGTGTTCCCACTTCACTCGAACATGGAGCATAAGGCTAGCTTTTTCTAAGGCCTTAAGGTTGTTTAGTTCACTAGACTTGAAGTGAACTAAATAAAAATCATTAGTAATCCCGTTGCGCGAATCGCCAGGACGGGATTTCATTTTCATTTTGATTACTTGGAGTGGCACAACTCCAAGTAATTTTGCCAGTTCATCTTTGATCTGATCCAGGGATTCACCACTGGGCAGTCCTTTCATGACAACCTTGAACACACGTTCAGTTTTGGTGTCGTAAGTAAAAAATTTGTGCTTCTTCTCAGTAAGATACTTGAGAAGACATTTAAATTCGTCCAAGGTTTCAGCCAATACACGGCATTCACCCCGACGTCTAATTTGTAGAGAAAACTTAACTTTCACGAAGTTCAAAAGTTCCATGCGAAGAGCATGGAAATCGGAAGTGGTTATCACAATAGGGGGAATCTTTTCCTTCTTGGCATTAAGGGGGTATTCCCAACCTTTTGCCTTTTTTCGGCCTGTTTTTCAATTATTTTTTTTTCATGGAAAATGAATAGTAATGCGCCTAACTCTTTGGGATTCTTGTTTATTGAACATTAAAGTTTACAAATAAATTTTTTTCGACATAAAAAAGACATTATTGACGTCACAAAATGGCGGCAAACAGACCCCTGTTCACCGCAAACGCCTGGACGGGCGAAGACTTTTCTCTGGAACGGCTTCATCTGAAACAGATTTCGTGATGAAATTAATAATCTGCATAAGATTCTCTGGAGCTTCTCCCGTTGGCAGCAAAAAATCTAGCAAATTAACAAAATGGCGGCCATATGAAAAAACAGGCGATTTTTAGCCCGCTTTTTTGCAGCTTTAAGGTGCTTCAAACAATGTTAAATGTTAATATTTTTGGCTGAAAGTGGGAGAAGCTCCAAAGAATTTAATAAGGAACAAAATGCGCAAAGATTCAAGTCAATATCTCGTATAGTTTCTGAGAAAAATCTTCGCCCGATAAAAAAATGTGGTTTCGAGAAAAACGCGTTTAAAGTTTTGACTTTAGTTAAAACCATTTGGGGGTTCTTACCATTAGTCAGCTATGCCTGGACACCGAATTCGCTGATCGGAAAACGGCTTGGGGGGATGAAAGTATATAGTCTAAAGTACAAAAAAACGTGAAAAAAAAAATTTGATTTTTTGAAAAAAGAGATCGGGAATACCCCCTTAAGCCGGGAAAGTTTACTAGAATTTTTCTTGGATGATGGATCATTCTCATCATCCGTGAGCAAATCAAATTGATCACTCAAATTAATTTCTTCAAAAGGGGGGTCAAGAGTTTGCCCGTTTCTTTTGCGTTTAGGCGCCATGGCGGCAGTAAATTTTTATCCAAATCGACTTCCAAGCAGATTACTATAAGAATCTGAAGGATCGAAGAGGAATTTTCCAAATCGATATCCAAGAAGGATTACCTCGGGTAGGGTCCAAACAAGGATCGAAGAGGAATAAAGTTGAACAAGGTAGAAATTTTACAGGTTGAGCACTGAAAAGTGCTGTTTAAATTTGTTGTAGCTTTAGGTAGTAGTAACACTTCCTTCAGCAAAAAGCAAATAGATCCGTACGGCAAGAGATCACGATGCGGACTGTGAATAGACGGTCTTAATTATGGACAACGCACCGCATATAAAACTTCATTGTACCTTAAAAAGCGCAGAAGGTGGAGTCTCTTTGCAACTTATGTTTGTGGCATAAGGTGTTGCAAATAAGGTGCATGTAACATGGTATATGAATGACACAAGTTGCAAATGAGGTTTTAACTGACTTAACTGCAATGTTTCACTGAAATATTTAAAACAGTACTGTGATGTTTTCGAGTACATGTAAATGACATTCAAGTTAACCACACAAATGAATTGGATATTTTTGTGAGGTGATGCGGAAAGAGCATACTGATGTTTTTATTTAGACTGCCAAATCAGAGATGACAATCGTAGAAAATGACATTTGAGCCTACATACTTTTATGAAATTAATTACTTTACAATATTGATAACTAGTCCGTTTTTTCAAACGGATCTAGTTTTATGGTGAAAAATGCTTAAAAACTAATTTCAAGAAGTATTTTATGCATATATTTAAACATAAACATATTTTCTTTGAAATAAAATATTTATATAAATTTTTATCAATTTCAAAAATCAATCAATTAATAAGTAAACAAATAAATGAAATGAAAACAAATTGAAATAGCCTGTAAACCAATTGGAATTAATGACTTTAACTCGCAAACCCCCACTGTCTATTACTGAAAAATGCTAAAACTTTCATAATTTCGATTTTAAAATTTTCAGAAGATCGTTAGATATTGATTTGGGTAAATTGTTATATGCATTTGCTCATTTAATGTATTTGGAGGTGTTTTGGCATTGACTCACTTAAGATAAAATTATGTTTTTCACCTACTAAATTTTATGAATGAAAATGTCAACCCCCTTCTCCCCCCATTCCGTTACTAAATGTGTGGATGATCCCAAATGTTGGAAAAGGTATAAATAAACCAAGAAAATCATTTTTTCCAAAGATTTCATAGAAAATTAGCAAATTAGCATACGCTTTCAATCTCATCTAAAAAAGTTGGACTCCCAACCAAACCGAAAAGTTGATTTTCTTCGGCTTTTGAGTCCATCTTTGTACGATGATGTCTGAAAAAAAAATGTATTTAAACGTCAATATTCTCTAAAAAAAAATGAGAAAAATTGAGCGGTTACGGATTCCGAAGACGGTCGCTGGAGATCAGTTGTGGGACTCGTATGACTCCCGGAAACAAGAAACAAAAATTCAGCTCCAAATAAATATACCAGCTAGCTGTTGCGAATCATCAATTTCTGGTCAATACATAAAGCCTAGCTTTTTGACCCCTTGGTCAATCATAATATTACTATCCAATAATTAGTGAATGGAATCGATATTTCAACGCTTAGAGTTCATACTTCAAACCCTAACGGTTCAAACTCACAGTTTATTGGGCGAGAATTAAAGCGATTTCACTACGTCGATTACGCAAACCGTTAGACTTCTTTTCATAATCATCTAGTCATCATTCACTGATCTTTAAAAAAAAATAGCTTATAATTATAAAGCAAAGATTAAAATACAAATCAAAACCTTTACATGAACCACATTACACCATAAGAAAATAGAGTCAACCAAAATGGAGAACCTAATAAAGTTCTTTAACGTCCTGCACCGATAACACATCAAAACGCCCTCTCATAACCATTAACAAATGTAAAATTCTGAATTGAATTGATTTTTTAATGTTTGGAATATTTGTGAACCTTCTCCATTCAAGCAACATAATTTCGGCCGGTAGTGTACGGTTCATCCAGATATAATCCAGCTCACTGAGCTGTTGCAAACATGTTAAATAGTACGTTACAATAATGTAGCTATTTTTCAAGACATCATGAAAAGTTTTCAACAAGTATTTTTTACGTTGCAGAAGAGTGGATATTAAAATTAATGATTCATATTGAACCGCAACGATTTGTCAACATAACTGCACCATTAAGTATTATCGATGGTATTCATGGTCCAGTTATGTTGAAAATAAGTAGCAAATGCGTAGTTTGAACAATCATAGAATTTGTTGAGTATGTGCGTGCTTTAAACGTCACTTGTCAGTAGCAATGTGACATCGAGTGGTAGCGGCATCGGTGTAGCTCCTCCGCCAGCAGTCATCAGGTTTCGGCATTATAAGCCACTAGTTCTGGCAATTCACCCGCTATTTGGTGCCGTTTCCAGTTCGCCAGCAGTTCCGGCAAATACGAGCTACGTCTCTAACGGATCCTCAACGGCCACATCTCTGTTGAAGCTGTACGATCCGTTAGGGATTCATTGCGCACTTCGTCGTACAAGGCAAAATCCTAATGCAAGAGATCTGGCGAACGGGTACCAACTGGGACGAGCCCATAGAAGAGCAGCTACACGATCTATGGAATAGATGGATCGAACTATACGAGACAATCAATGAAGTGGAAGTTCCTCGTTGCTTTTTCGGGAATCTTCTGCCGAAGGAAGTTGACGAAATAGAAATCCACGTGTTCACGGATGCTAGTGTCACAGCATGTGCATGCGTAGTATACTTGCGATTGTCGGTCAACGGAGGTAGCTGGTGTTCGTTGGTAGCAACAAAGACTAAAGTCGCACCACTTCGAGCGCTCTCAATTCCTCGCCTGGAACTTCAGGCTGCCATGATGGGATCACGTTTGCTGCAAAACGTTTGTTCGGCGCTCACTCTTAACATTCGGAAGCGTTTTCTATGGACGGACTCAGCTACTGTTCTGGCGTGGCTTCGATCGGACAGCCGCCGATACCATCAGTTCGTATCTTTTCGGGTTGGTGAAATTCTTTCGCTCACGAATGTGGATGAATGGCATTACGTACCCTCAAAGCTCAACGTGGCTGACGATGCCACCAAGTGGAATTCGGGGCCATCGTTCGATCCAGATAACCGTTGGTTTCAAGGCCCACCATTCCTACGAGATACAAAAGAGCAGTGGCCAAGAAAATCAGCAGTATTAGTGGCCGAAATGGATGCGGCAAGTGAAGAACTTCGTATGGTAGCCGTACATCAAACGGCTGACGAGGTAGTTGTCGTTGAACGCTTTTCGAGATGGAGTCGTCTAGTCCGAACGATGGCCAACGTTCACCGTGCGGTAAGGATCTGGAAGCAAACTATGTACGGAGAAAGTCGACGGCAGGGCCTCGATCGAGATGATTTCGTGAAAGCAAAGGAGACACTTTGGCACCAGGCTCAAGAGCAGGCATATTCGGAGGAGGTTCACGAGCTAACAAATGGTCACAGCGTTGGAAAACAAAGTTCACTGCACTCGCCGGTTCCATTTTTGGATGAAAATGGGGTCGTTTGGGTAGGAGGTCGAATCGGATGCGCACCGCACATTCCATAAGCGGCGAAACATCCCGTTGTGCTGCCAAGAGATCATCGTATCACTTTCCTTTTGGTGGATTCCTTTCACCAACGGTTCCTGCACGCCAACGGAGAAACAGTCTGTAATGAACTACGGCAGGAGTTCTACATACCCAACCTTCGGGTGCTGGTACGAAAAGTTAGCCGAAGTTGTCAGCACTGCAAGGTCAAGAAAGCAGTTCCTGTGCCACCACTGATGGGGCCACTGCCGAGGGTACGCCTAACACCATTTATTCGGCCGTTCACGTACGCCCTAGCAGCACACTTGTCATTTAACTGTTGTGGTTACTTGTATGCACCTTATTTCAGTCACAATCAAGTTGCAGCAACCTATTTTGATGGATGTGTATTGCTTGGGCGTCGGCGTGGATTACATGGGGCCTTTCGAAGTCAAAGTGGGTCGCAGCGTGGTGAAAAGGTGGATCTGTCTATTCACCTGTCTCACTATACGGGCTGTCCACCTAGAGCTGGTCCACAATCTTTTATCGATCGCCAGCGTTATGGCATTCAGGAGATTTGTAGCCAGACGGGGAGCACCGTTGGAGGTATTTTCGGACAATGGCACAAACTTTGTTGGTGCCAATCGCCAGTTATCAGAGGAGAAACAGAGGATCCAGAACATCATCGAGGACTGCGCCGCCACATTCACCAATGCAAATACCAAGTGGCATTTCAACGTTCCGGCAGCTCCGCACATGGGAGCGTATGGTCAAGTCCGTGAAGGTGGCGATGAAGGCTATTCTGGATAGTCCACGACATCCGAGCGACGAGGTGTTGGAGACGATTATGTTGGATGCGGAAGCTATTGTCAACTCCCGTCCACTGACCTACGTTCCCTTGGAAGCACCAGACGAAGAGGCACTCACGCCAAACCACTTTCTGCTGTACGGATCAACCGGCATCAAGCAACCAGCAACCGATCCTGTAAACGGAAACATCCTGCGAGACAGCTGGAAGCTTGCGCAGCACATCGTGGATGAATTCTGGCGCAGATGGGTGCGGGAATATCTCCCGATGCTAACGAGGCGAACGAAATGGTTCGAGGCGGTAAAGCCGCTGGAACCTGGCGATCTAGTCGTCATAGTCGACGAGCATTCGAGGAATCGATGGGAGCGTGGACGTATTTTGGAGACCTTTCCGGACAAATCCGGGCAGGTGAGGCGTGCTACGGTGCAGACAGCTAGGGGAGTGTTCGCTAGACCTGCGGTGAAGCTAGCAGTTCTGGACGTTAAGTGCAACGACAAGAATACGGAAGTGGTTCACGGGTCGGGGAATGTCGCCGATACCCCTCGTTGCGGCGAGTTGTTGGTGAACCAACTGACCGAACCCTCGCGAGCGAAACGCCAATGCCGGATAAAGTGAACGGAATGACAGAGGTAGTAAACAATACATAGACATCGAATAGTGAGCAGCTTTGAATTGTTTTGCACTTCTGCATAAGTTCTTTGTAAATTTAGTTAAGTGAATTGAATATCCGTATGTTTTAAGTGAGTTTATTAGTTATAAGTAATTGATTATTAATAGATTTTTTATACTGATCGCTAATTATTAAAAGTCCGCTATAATAGTGCCACGCAGTGAGTGGAAAATTAATGATTACGAGGTATGTTACCTGAAAATTAATACTTACCCTATTGTCATTCAATTGTTAACCTAAAATGGACCTTAATTGATTTGTACTTGCCTGTAGATTATTTTGGACTCGTCCTTCCTAGGTTAACCGAAGATCAGGAGATAAAAGGAAGAATAATACCGAAAATGTAAGATTAGATTAATTTACTTCCTTGAATTTGATCCTAATTATATAATTTAATAAATTACAGCTTTAAAGCTGCTAAGTCAGCAACTGAAAAGAACGGTGTTTGTTCCGACTTACGGGAACATTCTTTAAAGATTTTCACCTCAGGCTTCTCATCGTTCTATTTAGCCCTTTGGAACACCCGGTTGGTTGAGAGACTATGGCCACGCCAGCCCCTGTTGGCATCGTCTTTAGTCACCATCGTCCCCCGCCATCCGTAATCCTATCGTCCTCGTCGTGGTCTTCCATTTCCTATGCAGATGTTAGCACATGCATTACGACTTCTCCGCATTTGCCAATGTTGTCCAACAATATTTTACAACACCAAAGTGAAAAGATATATTTGAGCCATGGTAGATACTAGATGGTTACAACAAACCTTTACAGTGACAATTTGATTCAGTTGATTGCAAAACGAAGTTTCAAAACTTATAGATTCATACGCTTAATTGGAACAAGATTGCAAATAGGTTCTTCAACACATCTTGGTTCGTCAACTTTTTAGTAACATTTCGAAACAGTTGCTCAATAGGTACAAAAAACATATAGTTCACACTCTGTTGCACCAAAGTTTTAAGAAACATAATGTTTTATGGAACTCTCATTCAACAAACACAACACAAGTTAGATTTGTTGCTCAAGTGTTTCATACAATATCACGTAGCATATAACTTCATACCATCCATTTCCTTCGATCAATTACCGGAACGTGGTGGGGAGCCCATCCACAAGATCTTCTGACATTGTACCGGACAATGGTTTTTTTTCGGTTTTAGAGTACGGTAGTTTTTGCTTCCATTCGGCAGCTAAAACGCACATCATCAAGCTGGAACGGATCCAGTATCGTTGTCTTCGTATCGCGTTAGGATGCATGCACTCGACTCATACTATGAGTCTCGAAGTGCTGGCGGGCATGTTGCCACTATCCGTCCGTTTTTCAGAGTTATCTCTGAGGCTCCTCACCCGTTGCGATGTAATGAACCCACTGGTGATCGAAAACTTTGAGAAGCTTCTGGAGCTAAATCCTCAAACATGTTTTATGACTTTGTACTATTTATATTTAACACAGGGTGTCAGCCCTTCAAGAAATATTCCCAATCGTGTAGTCTTCTCCGATTTCGGCAATTCAGTGAATTTTGATTTATCTATGACGCAGGAAATCCACGGAATTCCAAAGCATCATCGTCCTATGATTGCTCCGTCATTATACGCTGCAAAGTTTGGCCATGTTGATTCTGCAAGAACGTTTTTCACAGATGGATCTCTAATAGAGGAGTCCACTGGTTTTGGTGTATTTAATGAATTTCATAGCGCCTCTCGACAGCTTGAAGCTCCTTGTTCTGTGTATGTGGCCGAACTGGCAGCAATTCACTACACTTTGGAAACTATTGCTTCACTTCTTCCAGACCACTACTTTATTTTTACGGATAGTCTCAGTTCTGTCGAGGCTATCCGTTCCATTAGGCTGGTAAAGCACTTCTCGTATTTTCTCTTGATAATACGATAGCTGCTGAGTGCTTTATCCGTGCGCTCTTTCATCATCACCTTCACGTGGATCCCTTCGCATTGCTCAATTTAGGGCAATGAGCAGGTGGGCGCTATGGAAGGCGACATTTATGATCGACAAATCGCCTATAGTGAATTATTCTCTACTTACCGTCAGCAGTCGCTCGTTAGCTGGCAACATCAATGGAGTGAAGGGAGCTTGGGACGATGGCTACATTCAATTATACCTAAGGTGTCGAAGTTTGCATGGTTCAAAGGGTTGGACTTGGGTCGAGACTTCATACGCGTGATGTCTCGTCTCATGTCCAATCACTATTGTCTAAACGCTCACTTGTTCCGTGTGGGGTTGGGAGACAGCAATCTCTGTGAATGTGGACAAGGTTACCAGGACGCTGATCACATCCTTTGGTCTTGTGCGGAGTATCGTGGAGTCAGATCACATTTTATGATTCCCTTCAGGCTTGAGGTAGACAACCTAATGTTCCAGTTCGGGATATTTTGGCTAGACACGATCTGGAATTTATGAAACTCATATATGATTACTTTAGGAATATTAACCTTAGATTGTAAGTTTGATTAATCTTGTGTTTAGTTTGTAGTTTGTAAGTGTATGTTTTTTTTTTCAATGTTTGTTTTCAAGATGAATAGAAATAATTTCATGTTTTAGGATTAATTAAATATTTGTATCGTAAACCATATTTCAAACCTCTTTCTTCCCATTTCCCATCCAAAAACTTGTAAATCTCCACTAACCTCGAGACAACCGCGAGTACTCGGTTGAGTTCCTTTAACTTTAAATATAAGACAGTAATAATGTATAACGGAAAGAATAACTAGGCTCTGTTAAGTTTATTCGATTGAGCCTGTACAAATAAAGTAATTATTAAAAAAAATAACTTCAAACCAATTTGAGTGTAACATGTTTGCTCCTCCCATTTGAGGCATGATTTGATAGGTCATCCAAGCAGTACTTTGAAACAGTTGAGTTTCATTATTGTGACCTAAAGTAAATTAAGCAACAAAACTGAAACTTTGTCGTATCAAGATGTATTTCCTGTACCATTTAAGGGATTTCTGGGCAACTTAAATAAAAAAATAATAGAATTGAGATGTTTTCTGTGTAGCTTGGGCTGTACCCGAACAGTGGCGGTGTGGTTTCTTCACTACTTTTCTGGCTAGAGCCTGGCTAGAGGTGATTGATATGAACACTTCCGCAGTTCCAAAGAAAATTCGGCTTCGGCTTGTTTCGTTTGAGACCAAATATGTGATGGCTGTGTTAGGAAAGACATCGTGTGGTCTAAGCATATGTATGGAAAATTTTGATGCTACCAATTTTAGTTAACTTTCTTAGCTGTTTAACTATTTTCATTATTTGTACTATATGCCACTAATTTGCTGAATGAAGCCCCCGTCGAATGGCGCATTGCATGAAATATTTCACATTAATACTTTGGAGAAATATGCATTCAAAATCTTTCATAATTCCGTTACATGTTCCATTTTCGGCTTTCACAAAGTGTAGCCCCATATAGAAATTAAAGACGTAGTCCTACGTCAAAAATAGAAACGGAATCATGTAACGAAACGCTTAAATTAAGGAAAACCAATTTATCGTGTATGTGTACAAAATCTCATTCTCATTGCTTTGTGAGGAGAAATCCCAAAACATTTTGCAGTGCTGTGTAAAAGACGAAGTAAAAGAGAGGATATTCCGTGGGTATAAATATGGGCTACCTAAGCTCGCAGAAGGTACCAACATTAGGGACGGCTCGGCCGCAGACCTCTGAAGAGACACTCTGAAGCTAACACGACGGCGGCAAAATTTAAAGGCCCGCGCTCGGGGTGCCATCGGTATGTCCTAACTTCCTTATTAATTGCATAATTCTAGATCTCTGTCTGTGACATAATGTGACGGCCCATGATAAATGCAAACACGGAACGGGGGTCGTCTCAAGTTATCCTAACCAGTAAAAAAATTACATTCGTCTATTGTGCAAAACTGGCAAACATAAGTTGATAAATTTAAGAATCCTAAAACTTTCCTTAACCAGACATTAGATCCATTCCCCCATGTACATCCACAGTCTGATTTTATTTTTCAATTGACATTCAAAGCCTTCGTCAGAACAAAATTCATCAAATTGAGCAATTAACGAAACCAACAACTTCATTATACTTATCCTTGAACATTCATCAGTACAGCATCGACAAAATTTGGGACCTGAAATTCGAACCTAATTAATAGCTAATTAAACGCATTATCCTGGCAATTAATTTTCTCTCGGTGCGGTAAGCGATAACAGTGCGTGGCAGCGAGGAAAAAACAGCTCCTCGATATCTACTTAAATGGTATTAAACTCCTGTGGCTGTATCAGTCCATTTACTGTAAAGGTGAACATACACAGTTCACGTGAGTTGATTTGATTCACTTCCGATCTGGTCGTTGACAGACAAGTGGCTGGAAAGTGATCAGTAAAAATGTCATCAACCGACTTTCTGATCGCTAAGGTGGTAGTGAGGGTGAGTTGAAACGAACCGAATGGAACCGTCTAAGCCATGCTTAAGGCGATTTCAATGTTTTCTTGGTAGATTGTCTTCGCCTTCGCTTCGATGACAGCAGCAACAATAACAGCAGCCCCGTTTTCGTCATTCTCGATTAATTATTCTCACGACAAAGTGGAGCACTCTTCCTCCCTCTACAAGGCATCGAACGCTACCAAACAAAACCAGATCCAATGATATAGGTAATTAATTAATTTGTGTTTTCGACTTTTCGACCAGATTTTGTTCATTGGTGCCGTGACGTTTATGATGGGGCTTGAGGAGGGCTGCATTTGTTTTTGCTGTGAATAGAATTAATTGACTGTTCATGTTTTTGCTTCAAATTAAGAGAGGATATAAATCGACATTGGTAGACATGTGGTTAAAAGTGATTTGGGTCTTTATTTAGATACCGTAAATTGTGATTTGAAATTGGTGGTGGCATGGTGGTCCTAGTGCACCGTTCTCCGCTCCTGATACACCATTCGACGCATAATTAGCTCTTATATTGATATTTTCAATACGTAAAGTGGCTGTAGGGTCACCTCAAGGATCTTGGAGCCAACGAAGTAGTAGACTAGGACTTCATATAAAAACCATGCTTTCATACTCTAGCCATTACGCGCACGAGGTACATATATGGTAGAGGATAGAGCAAGTTTGAATGTATGTATTGCGCATTTTGCTCCCAATTAGACTACCAGGAAAGGCATCACATCAAGAAGACTGGCAACTTTGCCAGAATCCAAGCGACAGATACAGTAGCGCTGCGCTTGAGCGAAGGTGGAAGCAACGCATAGTAAAATTAGCAAATACACAAAACCTTTCTTCTGAGGATGTAATCTATGCTATCAAATTCGTTCGAAACATTTACCTTTGAGCGACAGATGGCGCGATTGTACCTGTCTCATAGCGGTGTACGAGAGAATAGAATAGTTGAGTCTGCTTGGTATGTTGTCTTCGCTACCAGCTAAATAGTTTTGTCACACCACAGAATGTTCACACCATTTTCGGCTTGGTAACGGTGCTGCATAATAGGCAAGCAAACTAGAAAACCATTTAAAAGCAATTGTATCCGATCAGCTAAACCGTTGGAAGTTGTGCATTCGGATGTGTGTGGACCGATGAGTGAGGAAACATACGATGGTTATGGATATTTTGTCGCGTTCATTGACGACTACACACATTTTGTTGTTGTTTATCTGTTACGACATTAGCAAAATTTAAAGAATATGAAGCTATAGTTTCAGCTCACTTTAATTTCCAGATCTCAAAGTTTATTTCAGATAATGGTGGAGAGTATTGTGGAAATAAATTCCAGAAATTTTGTATTAGTAAGGGAATTCTAATGATTCCAACTTCCCCTTACACTCCACAACAAAATGGGGTGAGTGAAAGAATGAATCGCACTCTTTTAGATAAAACAGGAGCAATGCTAAATGAAAACAATTAACCCAAGGATTTATTTGGTGGGTTTTTAGTATATGTGTCTGCATACTTGACCAATCGTTCTCCAACTCAGTAACTAAAAGATTTCAAAACACCTTTTTATATGTGGTTTAACACAAAACCAATACTCAATTGTTTACAAATCTTTGGATGTTTAGCATATGGGAAAATAGCAAAAGAAAAACGTAAAAAATTAAATGACAGAAGGAAAAAGCTAACTTTTGTCGGATATACCAAAATGGATATCGACTTTGGGATGAAGTATCTAGAAGGATAGTCATCTCACGGGATGTGATATTCGATGAACGTCAATCTGTTTTTCGCATTTAACAAGATGCTAGTAGCAAGGTAGACAACCAGTGCCAGAAGATTATAGAACCATCAAGAATTTTCGAAATCTATTGGCGTTGACGGCACTGTCGAAAAGTCGTCTCTTTTAGAAAAGATTGACAGTTTCTTATATAATTTTTCGGTGGAGTGAAAGGATAGTACGAAGTCCACCATGTTTCACGCACAGTCTGACGTTTGCTTATGGATTTTACCATAGGAGTAAAGAGCTACAGAGTCACCGTCAACGCCAATTGATGATTAAGACACATGTTCAGATGATGGAAGTGAAAGAGAAGAAGATGAATCCGAGCTTAAAATGAACAAGGAAGGTACGGCAAGCCCAGGTTTTGCCATACGCCGAAGCGAGCGGATTCAAGGGAAACAGATGCAGAAAGAGGGGAAGATTAAAGACACACAAGGTGCATTCTCAGCTGTATCATTCATTGAAGATATTCCTCAATCAATCCCACAGTTAAAAAATAGGGAAGACTGGCAAAATGGAAAAAAAAATGAATCTGTTCGCAACTTTGCTGATTTTCCCGCTCAGAACCGACAATCAATCCACGTTAATTTTTGAACTTCTCACGCCTGTATTCTGCTGGGAAAATTTCCCGCTCAGAAACACCAACCAGTAGGGTTAAAAGCCCCATTTCCGGCCTATTAAGCACAATCCGCACTTAGTCTTTCTTAATCTAGCGCAGTTTAGCACCAAACGGAATGTTATTATTACTGATGCTTTCCATATTTATTTACCTTTCCGTACGTACCGTAAGATTTGAAAAAGAGAAACCAATCGTTGAGATATTGTCAAAAGTCTAACAATACTTCTTGACGCCAAACTCGGCCTACGGATTCTAAACTCGGCCTAACGCATTGAAACGCCATTGAAGCGTTAATGAATTCACTTCGGCCTATCGGATGAAAGTAAAAATTCATTCGGTCGGAGCGCTTCTTTTGTTTTTGAGAATAATGGATGCAAACCTTTATATCACGCGTTCTAATTAACCACTTCATTCGAGCAGATAAAATGACGTTTACTACCACTCTAACTTTGAAATGAAACATTATTCAGAGATTTTTTCTTCCAGAACCTCGAGAAAAGTAGCCAACATTTGTGCGTTTCACAAAAAAATAGAAATTAGTTGGTCCAGTTTTGTGAAATCGCTGGTAGAAAGTCACGCCAAAACTGCTTGACAAAGTGGTCAATTGGCTTCGTTCGGTAGCCTTTTAACTAAAGCATCGTACCAAACGCATGATTGACTTGTTAACTCTAAAATCATGGATTTATTTGAAGTTTTCTGCTCGATAGGCCCAAAATGGGCGATTAGGCTGAAGTAGTTCTCTACCCTACAATATTTGCACGTTCAGAAAAATTATCTCGTTTGGGCTGGGAAACATCTCCGCTCAAAACCACGCTTCCTTTGTTGGTTCAGCAAACGGTAGCAGTACTTATTGGTGTGGCCTACCTTGCCACATTCGTAACATGCTCGAGTCTCCTTTTTCTCGTTCTTCTTCTTCATCCGGTTGTCGGCAGCCATGGCTACGTTAGATGGTTCCAGATCGTGTTGCTCTTCTTTCTTCTCATCGGCGTCCAGGAAAAGACTGCGATTGTCCGATAGTGACATCGAAGCTAGATTACCGCAATAGCATCCAAAATGTTCTGGTGGCGATCCGGAATGGCACCTGCTGATACCACCTCACCCGCTCTCTCCAAATCCCGGATGAGCCTCTCGTGGGCCAAGAACAGCTCCAAAAGCGTCTTGTATCCAGCGGTCCGAAGGTTATACAGCTTGCACCGTATCGAAAACAGTGTCAGACGTCCATGGCGCAGCAAGACCGAATCCAAACGATCCAGGATTTGCTCCGCGTAGACACATTCCAGAACGTGGGCCATGGTGTTGTTGTCCAACGAGGTCCAAAAAATGTTGACCACCTCGTCGTTTTCCTTCAAGCGCTTCTGGTACTTCGCGCTCAGCAAAGCTGCTACTTCCTCCGTGGCGCCTTCCGGTGTATCTCCATACTAGGGTGTCCCAAAATTGCACTATGTCTGGAAATCTGGGGGCTCACCCTCCAAATGATAGGGTGTTACAAACAAACTTTTGTATGGCGGCAACTCTGGGAAACCTTGTTTAGAGGTCGCCCCGACGAGATTTTTGAAAAAAGTCCATTGTTCATAGCTATTATCCAATAAATATTTTTAGTTCTTTAAATTTCAGTGAAATCTCACCCTTTTACATTTTTTGCAGATTTTAAAGGGTCAAAACTATAAGAGAAAAAATTGCTACGGCATGTTCTGTGTCCAATTTGTTAGTTACATTTTTTTCAAATCCTCTAAAATGATGTTTTTTGTTGTACATAACTGCATTCAATCATCAAAAGTGGGTATCAAACATAGCGCTATTATCAATCAAATGAAACAGAAATATGGGAAATAAGCAAAAACTTTGCCCAAGACACTTTAAAGTTCAGAATTTCAATACTTGCAGTATGTTCACCAGCAAATCAAACTATCATTGAAATCGATAAATACAAATCACCTACTTTGTTGCAAATCATTTGATAACATTTGTTTCGAAGTTTCTAGAATTCAATAGGAGGATATATGAGCGAAGAGGGATCACACAATTTATTAGTTTCAATTTGATTGCCGTAGCATGCAGAACCAAAAAGGAAAATCATGTCACCAAGAACCAAGCTCAAGTCGGATCTCATCACCGGTATTGCGAGGAAGTATTTGCCCAGAAACCGTTTGCCGTCGGAGTTGGCCGTCATCAGGTACTTTCGATTCAAGCATGAAACCCAACAACTTTTAATTGGAAAAAGCATTCAAGTTGTGCGAATACGCTGCCACTTGGTCATGGTGCAACTAATGTCGTTTTCGTTTTTGCGGTGTAGCTACACCGGTGCTACACTGCCGTACACCGAAATATTTTAGGGTGTAGATATAGGATGCACCTTTGTTTACAAACAAATGATGTTAAGCTGTCAAAGACTCGTGCTTATTCCTGCTTACACTACACCGGTGCTACACCGCAAAAACGAAAACGACATAAGTAAATCATTTTCTTTTATAAATAGCCTACTATATGGTATGAGCTATAGGTTACGTTCATGCAAAAAAAAACCAAGGCATTGTATGCACAGGTGAAACGGGAACCTTATTTGTACGATGGTGCAAACATTATCACGCATACGGTATATGATTATATAAAGATAGTTTCAATCGTCACTTTTTAAGTTGGCGTATCTAATGTTGTAAGGAATCCCTTCAATCAATGATATGAGGCAACTGCAAGCTCACTTACACAATTTTCTGTAAGAAAGATTCCCCTATCTTATGGTGGTGTTAGTTTGCGCAAGTGAGATAGCATGTAAGACAAATCATGGGTTGAAGTAATATTTTTACAAAATCAGATACGTTGGTTTGATTGCTATGTTTTGTGTGAATTCAAGCCATTATATTAACGTTTTAAAAATAGCATTTCTTTTAATATTCAAAACATATATGCAGAAATCTTCAGAATAGCTAAAACTAGCTTTGCCCCTCGATTTCCATCTCCAAAGTTCAAGCAGAATTATCAATTTCATTTGCAAAGTTTATTTAAAAAAAAAAGCTAATTATGTTTGGGGTCACTTTTTTGAATGAATTTTGCATCTGTTATGACTCAATTTTATGTCAAATGTGACGCTTGTATATTTCAGACAAAACAGATTATATCTGGAACCACCAAACCATAGGAGCCTAGAATGCCTAGTCTTCGGAGAGACTAATTACCTGAAACCAATAGTTTCGGCGCAAACAATTGTTTCCTCGTATAGAAGACTTTGGAATCAAACACACAAACTTTTTTTCAATGACCATCATATATTCACCATACAGCTGTTAAAACGGTTTGACAGCGCGTGGCTTGGTCAAACATAGAGTTCAAGTTAGAGCTACACTGGTTTCATATATATGCAAATTAGATCTTTAAAGTATAACAACAAATTAATTTTGGTTTTCCTTGATTTGTTTTTCTGTCGATCTCGTTTTCCGTGCTGAGCATTAATGCTACCGACGCACACTTGGGACATAATCGAAACAATGTGTTAAAATTCAATAAATTCGGTGCTCGCTGAAACAAGAGACTAAAAAATAGTCATTCTTATATAAAAAAGTCTCAGGAATCGATTGGAGTAGGTTTTATCTTGGGCACGATAGGGTAAGTTGGGGTTTTCCACAATTTTGCCCTAAAATCTCCTATTTTGCATGATTTGAATGCTGTATCTCAAGATACCGATGACATAGACGGATGATTTCTTCGGCAAAGTTGATCAGGAGGTCCTAGGATGATGGACAGAACAATTCGGAATTCTTCCACTAGGTGGTGCTAGTGAGCATTGAAAGTGAATATATTTGTGCTGCTGTATCTCAAGACCCTGACTATTTAGACGGATGATTTCTTCCGCAAAGTTGATCAAGAGGTCAAGGACTGTTGGATGATGGACAGAACAATTCGGAATTCCCCCGCTAGGTGACGCTAAGTGAGCATTTGAAATTAATGGGCCTTATTACGGGTGTCACTACACGGTGATAAGCAAGTGATACTCAGAATAAGAGCCGTGACTACCGTACAAATCAAATGGGAATCACTTCACCGTGACGACAAGTGACAAGTTTTCCCCGTGAAGTGACATCCGTAATAAGGCCCAATATGTTTGTACTGCTGTATCTCAAGATCCTGACTTCTTAGACGGATGATTTCTACGGCAAAGTTGATAAGGAGGTCAAGGAACAATGCGGAATTTTCTCGCTAGATGGCGCTAGTGAGCATTTGAAATTAATATGTTTGTGCTACTGTATGTTCATGTATTCTTCTTTGTGTGTGTGTGTGTGTGTGTGTGTGTGTGTGTGTGTGTGTGTGTGTGTGTGTGTGTGTGTGTGTATGTGTGTGTGTGTGTGTGTGTGTGTGTGTGTGTGTGTGTGTGTGTGTGTGTCGGTGTGTGTGTCGGTGTGTGTGTGTGTGTGTGTGTCGGTGTGTGTGTCGGTGTGTGTGTCGGTGTGTGTGTGCGTGTACGTGTACGTGTGTGTGTGTGTGTGTGTGTGTGTGTGTGTGTGTGTGTGTGTGTGTGTGTGTGTGTGTGTGTGTGTGTGTGTGTGTGTGTGTGTGTGTGTGTGTGTGTGTGTGTGTGTGTGTGTGTGTGTGTGTGTGTGTGTGTGTGTGTGTGTGTGTGTGTGTGTGTGTGTGTGTGTGTGTGTGTGTGTGTGTGTGTGGGGGGGGGGGATGTGTGTGAGTCACAGGGACACATCTGTGGTACTTATCCTACGGAACATTCAAATGTCTTCTTCATCGCTCTCCTCGTTAAGTTCACCGGGGTCATCATCTTCTTCGTCACTCTCTTCGATGAGTTCACCGGAGTTGCAACTAATGAAGACTTCCACCCGTTGCCGGGACGGCCGTCTTTACTAGTTTACCGGACTAGCTCACCAAATAATAAAACTCAGGGTCGGCACAAAACCACGCTAGGAAAAGACTCAGGCGAAACACTCCAACTATCGTAAAGGAAACCACACTAGATCGACTTCTTTGGTGCATGCAAAAGATGTTCACGGCACAAGCAAATTAGATTGAATTTTAAACTTTTAAAAATTTATTCAAAATGGAATTGGAACTTTTTTGGACACTTTTGACTCACTGTTCTCTCGTTGATGCTGCTCACTGCTACCGCTGCCTCGTTGGTGGTGCACCACGTGGATCGCTGACCTCGTTCCCGCGCTCGGCCGACCGCCAAACACGCCTCCTCGATGAAACCGCTAGCTTCTTCGCACTTTTCGATGGCACGGTGCGTTGATGGAGTTTTTGGAGAGGACCGTATGGTGACGGACGGTCCGTTCGACAGCCTGGGAAGCGGTCTAGTGTGGATAGCACTCCGGAACTATTTGGCTTCTGACCGGTAGCTACCAACTATCACTGCACGCTCTTCAACACGTATCGTTTAGAAAAAATGTCCAAAAGATTCACAGGACCACTTTCTAAGTTTGCGGAACACGGTTGGAATTGGGCACAACGTTACTCGAACGCGAGAACACTCCTTGACGTTTAGCGACCGATCAAAGGTAACGCGGCAAAAGAACTTCTGTTCTGAATTTTTTTAGAAAATTTTGTCGAACTTTTGAAACACTCCGTATAACTTCACTTCCCAGGATTAAGAGCCTTTTGTGGGGGTGAAGTGAGCTTATATAGCTTTGCCAAGATAAGTTAGGTAGCATTTCAACTCATTGTACGATCATCACGCCATCCGCGATCGCCTGAGTCTGTGCGCCTTCGGCTCACTTCGTGCGTTCGAGCAGTTGGGTTCGAGTATCGGCAGCCCGGTCGAATTCGAACATGCGAGTCGCCCTAACACTACCTAGATTTTAGATGGCCCTAGCTGCTTCTACAATGCTCAAAAGAGATACAATCCGTCTCATTTGGCACAACATCCCATATTTTTGCACCATGCTATTCTTCTAAAATTGTTCAGTTCAGCTTCGAACCTGTTCGGATACGGTTGTGCATAAGTTTGTTTCTGTTTTGTGCGTGCGTTCGCTGATTTTGCCAGATAAGCGCTGGCACTCTGCCTCCCGGACGGTTATACGTGTGTGATTGGTGGTTTTCTCGCGTTCCGAGAAGTTTTGGAATCGAAAAAGAAAACGTGATGCATCATGTTTGCAGGCATCAGAAGAGATGTCGATATCTGCGTTGTTTGTTTTTTTTTTCTTCGCTTGTGCTCCCGGTACAGAAATTTGTGGCTTCGCGTGTGATAGTTTTTGATTTCAGTTTGTTTACGCGTTGTATGATTTTGTGAGCGGTCGCTTCGTGTTCGCGTCATGGAGCAATCGACTACATTCGACCAGAGGATTGATCCCCGTAGGGCGGGTCTATGATCGGAGCTACTACACCTAGCGTGACATAGCTGCTTGCAAGGGATTCAGTTGGACTGATTTGGTGAGATTGTTCCTTTTTTCTACTTTTGTCAATTTAAACTTAATTTCTATGAATGCGTATCGTTTGGAATCATTTGATTCGGATGAGACTTTTAACTTTTATTTGTTTACATTGTGTTTCAATCGGTATTCTTAAGAACTTCACAAAATAAGGTTTCAATATTTAAATTGAGCAGCTCGACTAACCTGATGGCTGCCACTTTTGCTTACTGAGTAGAAGACCGTGGGGGATCCACATTGTAAAGATTCCCTATTTTCAGCTTTTTTACAGGCTGGAGTTGTTGTTTGAACCATTTAGTTTATCAATTTAATTTATCTGTATAACAATTATTCACAAGCATTCTTCCAGGTCAATTCAAGAATAGTTTGATGATGATAAATCTTCCTAATATTCACATTACAGTTATGGCCCGATCAGGTCAATCTCTCCGCGCATCAGACTGTTATTTTTCAATAATGCCACATAATTATAATTTCATACCTTCCTCCTTCAAGATGAATGTTTAAGATACACATACTTTGCTAGCTGACAAAATGGGGTCATTGCTGTATAATTATTCTCTTTTTGCAGCCTTCATTCAGACTGGATCTATTGATTTAAATTATTTGAGTTTTCTTCCAGCTCTTTGATGACGGAACATCATTAGATTTATACTGTATTGATTCACTCTCACAGCTTTCACCCTGGTTTTGTCTGTTGATTTGATTTGTTTGAATTGGTTTTCAGCTCTTTGGTGTTGGCAGTCGCGGGCGATCAATTTTGCTCATGCTCATGCTCTAAGTTCATTTTCAGCATTTCGATGATGGAACGTCTTCAGATTTATATTATAAGGGGGCTTATTACGGATGTCACATCACGGTGAAAAGTTGTCACTTGTCGTCACGGTGAAGTGATTCCCATTTGATTTGTACGGTAATCGCGGCTCTTATTCTGAGTATCACTTTCTTATCACCGTGTAGTGACACCCGTAATAAGGCCCAATGATACACCATTTGGTTTTGGCTTCGGGCAAATCCAAGTATAATGTATGATAACACTGATTCATTTAAAACCATGGTCGCATCACTTATCAAGGTGAATCCTGATCCAACGAACCCAACTTACTAACAAAATCTCCTTTTCTGTGTCTTTTGTTGGGGTGCAGAGGTAAACACGGCCCACAAACAGCAAAGGTCACTCTAATATTCCTTCCCTACTCCCACCTGATTGCAAGGACGTGGCCGACGCCGTTATTGATCTACAACATATAGAGTCACTGAAACTTGTACAATGAGAATGGACGGTCACTCCCAGCCCCATTCAGTTGATTCATTGTACAATTTCACTGATTCTGATCAATCACGGAGTGCAGTCAATCTAAGCTAAGCTAGCTATTGGCTATCCTATTTGTATAGTGTTTATAGTACTACATATCTTTCATTATTGACTTTACATCATTTAATATTATTGTAAATTACATTTTATTATACTTAATTCTTAATCTTAGCTATTATGAGTGGCTCCAGGGAAGCATAGTGCCAGCTTGAAAAGAAATCTGAATCGTTCATTATCTGTTTTGTAAAAATCTTGTGTTTATTGTATCTTGTTACATGGCATTATAACGCATTTTCAATATTACATTACATTTAAATAAGTATTAACCCGGTTACACACATTTCAGGTCATCCAGGTCTTAAATAAGATGGGATACGTTCCTTTTATCAACAGTTGTGATATTGCATCATATGCTGAAAATATATGATTTATCGCGTATTTCTGTTGTTCATTACATACCAGGTGAGGCTTAATCATGTTTTGCCGTCTAGTGGTTTGGTTTTGAGATGCTCGATAACCTTAGAGGGATCGGTTTTGCTTAATGAGCAGAATATCATGGGTTTAATCCCAAGCTCTCCCACAACATAACACAACACAAACATATTAAGTATCATTCTAGCTAAAAATATTTATTTGCATAATACAACCTGGAAATTTCAGGGTTACATCTTCCTTAATGGGAGCTGAGGAGACATAGAGCTGCATCATATTGTATGTAAAATAATTATTATTTTCATTGCAGAATACCAGTGTTTTGTATCCATATAAATGTATTTTCATTATTACGTATTTTAATGTTCTGATATATTTCATTTCTCCATTACATATTTTTACTATATATATAAATAAATACTGGGTTAGGAGGGAGCATCAGGGTATCATTTGACCTGGAACTGGACGATTGGAGTGGTATGACAACCGGAGTCTAGGAGGGAATAAACACTATCATTTTCTTTATCCTACCGATTCGATTGTGATGGTGTGAATTCTACTCCAACAGTTTCATGGAGATTGACGCGCCCTTCTTAACAAACCATCCTGTAGGAAGCTTAATAAGTATTGCGAATTGTGTTATTCGATTTGTTGGATCGTATCGTTGGAAGGAGATTCTTAAATTCCCGTGGATTTCGCGTAAGTGCCTCTGCTTACGGGTCCACCCCACCGTTTTTGGCCCTTCATACAGCGATATTGTGAATTCAGATCGGTAGCTCAAATTGATCTTGCTATTAAGTGGAGCTGCATACAAGACAAGATCTTCGAAGGGATGGTGGCTACCTTACATACATACATACATTCGTGCACCTTCTTCCCAAACTATTCCTCGAATCTGTAGCTCATAATCTAATTCATCTTCGTTGAGAAAATCGACCCGAAGGTCACTAAAATGCGCCTGCAAGTCATCGAAACTAGAAATCGCATTACTGTTCTCCATCGTTACTGCTTGTGCGTATGGAATCACGAGCAAAATTAAATAAAAATTCTAGAAAAACACCAAAGGAGAATCAAAACTGATCTGCTTCGCAACAATAGGCAAATTTAGTAGAGAACACTTCAATGCAAAGAGATGAGAAATCGTATCGAATCACGTGATTTTGTTTTTTAGAGTTTCACTTTGCCTGATAACAAAAGATGTTTTTCTGGGCTGCTTTTCGTTAGCAGTTTTTTTCCCGTATTTGCAAATGATCAAACGGACCTTTTAACACTCGGTGCACTATTGGAATTGAAATTAAAACTCAATTCAATCACGAACACTTGAGGATCGGGAGTCTCCCCTAGCGCGGTGAAAATTGTAGGAGAAGCCATACAATTTTCTGAATATTTTTTAACGAGGATCGCCAATTGTAACTTGAATATTTACTTTGAACAGGCAGTATCAGTAGCTGCCTATTGGATTCTTGGAGGAATTCAGAATTGTTCTGTCCATCATCCAACAGTCCTTGACCTCCTGATCAACTTTGCCGAAGAAATCATCCGTCTAAATAGTCAGGATCTTGAGATACAGCAGCACAAACATATACACTTCGAATGCTCACTAGCGCCGCCTAGCGGAAGAATTCCGAATTGTTCTGTCCATCATCCAACAGTTCTTGACCTCCTGATAGACTTTGCCAAAGAAATCATCCGTCTAAATAGTCAGGATCTTGAGATACAGCAGCACAAACATATACAATTCGAATGCTCACTAGTGCCGCCTAGCGGAAGAATTCCAAATTGTTCTGTCCAACAGTCCTTGACCTCCTGATCAACTTTGCCCAAGAAATCATCCGTATAAATAGTCAGGATCTTGAGATACAGCAGCACAAACATATACACTTCGAATGCTCACTAGTGCCGCCTAGCGGAAGAATTCCGAATTGTTCTGTCCATCATCCTAGGACCTCCTGATCAACTTTGCCGAAGAAATCATCCGTCTATATCATCGGTATCTTGAGATACAGCATTCAAATCATGCAAAATAGGAGATTTAGGGGCAAAACTGTGAAAAACCCCAACTTACCCTATCGTGCCCAAGATAAAACCTACTCCAATCGATAATAAATAAGAATGACTATTTTTAAGTCTCTTGTTTCAGCGAGCACCGAAGTTATTAAATTTTAACACATTGTTTCGATTTTGTCCCCAGTGTGCGACGCCAGGGAGGCGGCTCCTACACTTGGACCCTACCTATCGACCCATCAACTCATGAACCGGGGACCAACGGCTTTACTTCCCTTCCGAAGGAAGGCGTGATCAGAGATGTTATGCCTCAGAACATCCCGGCGGTGCCGACTGGGATTGAACCCAGGCCTGCTGGGGTGGGAGGCAATCACGCTTACCACTGCACCACCGGCGACGCTATACAACAAATTTAGAACAGCATACCGCTGCTAAGCATCGGTCCAAATCTGATCCAAAAATATGAACCAATCCTGCTTATTGGACCTCCGCTAAAGAAGCCCGAAGGGGCCATTCATTTAGTACGTCACGTGAAATATAGGAAAAATGTACCCCCCTCTACCCTTTAGTCACGATTTCTCTATACCTTCGCAAAATGTAAGCCTCACCACTCCCTTCTTAGAGCGTGACATTGTCAATGGATGGCCCCTTTGTCATAAAGCCGCACGGTTCGATAAACTGCATCGTAAATTCGTTTGATCGTTAAATCAGGCCAGCGTCTTTAAAGCCCTTCATCTCGTTTACTTATTCAAATTACCAAACCTTTCAATCTAGCCTGGAGCTTGGCCATCTCGTACATCCGAACCGGTTCCATAGTGCATTTGATTCGTAAAATGTTCCCATCTGAAAATATGGGTCAACGCATCGTTTTACAGCTTTCTTTACCAAATTAGTAACACGTGCACACACGTGGGTTCAGAAGCTGCAGAATCGAAATTTCAAATAAAAAGGCTTCATTCCCGAGGGATTGAGAATCAGTCACAAGTTGTTCATTAAGTTGGTTGGAGTGGGGCGATTTCGAGTGATTACCACAACACAAGTAGCGACATGAAGTTTGGTACTTGGACCGTGCTGGTCCTTTTGGTTTGTCTCGTGCGCAAAGGACAGGTAAGACGAAGTGCTCTGATTTATTAAACTATGACATATTTGTTTAATAAAAATGATCGTTGTAGGCAAACGGTGTTAAAACAAGTGACTTGCCGACATCATTCCTTGGAATTGCAGCGTCATCGTCTATAAAAACGAACATCATGACGTTGAATTCGACACTCAACACTTTATCGAATTTACCAAACGGATTGATGACTGCTTCGCAAACTCGAGATTTAAAATCTGCGGCAAATATCCTGAGGCCGTTAGTGCAGCAATCAACTAATGTGCTATTTCAATTATCGGGTTCTTTATCTCAATTGATACTCGATCCGACGACTCCAATGGCTAACCTTTTCGAACAGTTTGGCTCAGTGATCCAACGTATTGAAAAGTATTTATCAAGTAACTCGGAGAAAATTCTCAGTGAAATTAAAGAAAAAATGGGATGTGTTCGAGCAAAGCAGTTCAAGATTGTAATATATAGTGTTAACAGTAGGATATTAGAAATTGCTGAAATTGTTGGTCGAATTTGTAAAATTGTTCTTAATAAGGACGAATTTCGTCAACGCGATCGAAGACCTGAAGGACATCCTGCACAGTTGAGAAGTCTGGTCGATGCACTAGCTCAAAGTATAAAGGATCTTAATGATGGGATAACTGCTTATAATACGGTCATAAAAAGTGCGGTGAGTGGGATAGAAAAATCTAATAGCTTCCTGATGGATTTGATTTCCAAAGAGAAAACGGCTAGAAGCAATATTAACTCAACCGCAGTAAGGCTTAATAATTCTGCCATCACCCAGTCGATAAACATCCGGAACAAATACGAAGCGGCCCAGCTAGATATGAAGACGGATTTGACCAATTCACTTATGGGCTTGAACATCTTTTCGGGCAGCTATAAGTTGAAAAGTCTGGTTGAAGATAACAGAAAGGCCTATGGAAAGTTTTATGAGTTCTTGAAAAAGCACAGCAAAAAGGACTTATCGGCCATTAGCTTTTACTATTTTTTGTTGGGAACCCTATCCGCGGAAACCGTTAATCAAACGGGAGAAATCTTTATCGATGCTGTTCATCGCACTGGACTCCGATTGGCAGACATCATACTGGAGGGCGGCGCACATGCGGATTCTTGCTTCAATAAGTTCAGCTCGCAGTTTATTGCACCGTTCACATCATCGTCGAGTTTTGTTCAAACCTGCGTTCAAAAAGAGACAACGAGGTGGACTTCAATTGCCACCGCTGTCGATGATATTCTGAAGTTGGCTCAGATGAACAGCCAAGAGTTATCATCCAACCTGGGTCGGTGTACTATGTACCTTAACTATGAAGTATACAACGAAGATTTCGTCCGTGCAGCGGCCTGCTTAAAAACGGTTCGAAGTATTATTGGTGTAGCTCGAGAATAGTATTGTCTAACGAATATTTTACTTATTTCAGAATGTTGAAAATTTCGAGTATCTACCCGAGGTATTGGATAAGCAGCTGAAGAGCGTGGGTGAACTAGTTCTAAGGGAAGTCGTTGCCAGTTACTTTAGAATATACACCTGTTTGGGTACCAATTTGAATGAAGCCATGGCAGGGCTAAAGTATATGCGATCGGCGATAGAAATATGTGCTGGGTCGTTTGATGATTGTCAACGGAAGGATCGTAACGATGATAGAAGAGAGCTGCTCAAGCGTGAAAAGGTTTTTGTCGAAGATGATAAAAATATGTCCTGTAAGGAAAAAGACGATAAAGTTGTACTTGTGGATAGAAACGACAAAGTATCCGTGCAAGATGATGACAACCCAGATGTAAAGGGTTTATTATTTATTCAAGATGATAAGAACAGAGATAAGAACGATAATGGTAGTGGAGAAGACTGTAAAGCGTGTGCAAAAATTACCCCAGGAAATCGTGACAAAGCTCAAACCCCATTCTTGCTTGCTTAACTTCAATAGTTTTAGACATTTTGGATGTAGGTAGTGCTAGGTCACTAGAGAAAAATAAATACAAAACCCTTAATATCATCTGATTTGGTTAAGTATTGGAAGCTAATAAATTTTGGCATAATAAAACTCATGAACTTGTTTTCATTTTGATATGATCCTTCTATAAGACACGTTTCGAAACTCATGTGGGTTTCGGATATAATCCACACTGATGGAACTGATCATTGCACGTACTAGAACTGTACAGATCTGATAAAGTAATATAACAATCCACGCAACAGCTTTTGTAGTCTTGAAAATTACTTCCAACCTGAAATATTAAGCCTGGAACCATTGTAGTGTTCTATGGTCGCTCCACAGTTGCTAACTGAAACGTCAATTGAAAGATTGAAATACATGCACAAATTTCGTCAAAGAGATTGAAAATTTTCTTTATCTTTTTTTTTAAACTTTATTAGACCGATTTTAAGCCGTTGGCTAGTTCATCTCTATAAAAAAGGAGGCCCCACAGGGGGGGTCCGCCTGCAAATTTTGTTACGGAGTTGGCTTACAATTCACATGTACTCAAATAAAAGCAATTAAAACAGATTCCAATAAAAAGACTAACAATACAGGCAACGAAAAAAAAAAAAAACATTCTGGTACATCAAAGTTATGTAGGGTTTTGAAAGAGATCGGAGCTCCACCAGTCAGCCAAAAAAAAAGTTAAAAGGATCTAAATGTTGTTGTATAGCCCAGCGTCCTTGAGGAAATAAATGACGGTCGCTAAAGTGGAAGGTTCGTCGCCCAGTATGTCCCTAATGCTGTTGGGAAGTGCGTACTGCTCCCGTAGTTGTTGGTATTGTGGACTCAGGTATAGTATGTGTTCTACCGATGCAGTGGTTCCGCAAACGTAGCACATTCTGTGGAACTGCGTCTCACCAAAACTATGTGAGATCCTTGTATGGCCTGTCCTAAGACGAGAAACCACCTTCTGGTTCCGTAGTTTCGACATATCCGTCCACTTGCTCGTCGTTCCTTTGATTCTTCGGTTGAAGAGAGATTGACTATCCATCGCTTTTTGTCCTGTAGTGGCACTTCGTCGGTGCAACGGGGGTCAGCTGGTACAGACCCTACCAGGCTGTCGGATTCACTGTTTCCTGGGATACCGCAGTGCCCAAAGATCCAGGAAAACACCGTGTTCGGAGGTGTGACCTCCACAATACCCTGTATCAAGGGGTGAGTCATGGTTTCCGATGTAAGGGCTTGTATCACCAGTATGGGCCGGTCCGAAGGTGTTGTAACGGCAACAAAGATGGCCACAGCTTCGGCGGAGAAAACCGGGCATTGCGGCGGTAGACTGCTACTCATCGGTGCTAAAATTCCGGCTACTCCAATTCCGACCCCGGCTCGGGAAAGCGATCCGTCCGTGTATATATGGGCATGGGTTGGGTAGTTCGAGTCTAGCAGTTCGGCTACTGTTCTCTTCAGTGCTGCAGAGTTATCTCCAGCCTTGAACCTGCTCTTTATCCGACTCTCCATTTTTGGTGGAGGTATGCGCCAACTTTTGTCTCCGTACCAATTGTAGAAAATTGTTTGAAGATTCATAAAAATATTTATGAAGAATACTCAAACATTTAATACTCTTATTTTTAAACGGAAAATATGTATTTTCATAATTGGCGGTAACAAAATTTCACATGATAATTAGACTTTGGTCCCCCCTTTTCACAATTGAAGGTACATATTTTTCATATGACATTTTCACCTTGGTCCTCCTTTTTTTAATTGGAGGTTAACATTTTTCGTATGATAGTTTCACCATGGTCCTCCTCTTTCATAATTGGAGGTGACAATTTTTAAAAGATATTTTCACCATGGTCCCCTTTTTCGTAATTGGAGGGGAATTTTTTTCATAATTGGAAGTGAACATATTATATTTTCAACTTGGTCCACCTTTTGTTAATAGGAGGTTACAATTTTTCATATAATATTTTCACCTTGGTCCTCCTTTTCCATAATTGGAGGGGACAATTTGCACAAGGCTGTTTAAGGCAACGAAATACTGAGTAGGATTTCTATTAAAGCAAGAAATTTAGGCCGGAATGTATTAATATTTTTACTTTTGTCACATCACATTTGAAAACATTTTTTTTTTGACGTAGGACTACGTCTTTCATTTCTATACTGGGGGTACACTTTGTGAAAACCGAAAATGGAACATGTAACAAATTATGAAAGATTTTGAGCATTAATAACTCAGATGCTTCTGGACCAATTTCAATAGTTTTATCACTAATCGATCAAAAATCTTCCGACGCATCTATAACATTGCTTCTGCATGATGATTTTTAACGTGAAAGTATTAAAAAAGTTGTAATGTTAAGCATTGTCCAATGTACAAAGAAAAAGTTATAATGTTATCACTGTTTTCATGAAATAAACATTCTTCCCAAACCCAGTCCTCATATTCGAGTACCACTTGGTTGCACATTCATTCACAAGATATAAAAGGACTAAAATATATACGTACCCTAATTAACAAAGCACAAGCAATAAAACATCTCAAATTGGCCACTAAATACTACAGGGGTGCACCAATAAATAAAAAAACAAGTTGCAATAGAAATGAAGAAAAAGCCAATAAACAAATAAAAAGCTTCTTTTAATAATTTGAATGTGAGCGGTAAAAATGGCAAAAAGGGCAATAGTAAATACAATACGCTCAATTAAATAAGGATGAATCTCCACTAAATTAGGAAATTTGAGCACTAAATAACTCACTTTCGTCACCTGCAGTTGAACATATTTTCCCATAAAAGTGGCAAAATGAGCAATACCATATTGAATAACCGCAATAAATAAATCTAAAATGTCCCACACAAAGCGCACAGTTATCACTGTTTTAATCCAATTATGCTGTAAAATCGTGATTATTTCCCCAAGAAAAAAAATGAAAATATCTTTTAGAAACTGAAAAAGTTCCAGGAACCAGGAGATAAATGTATGCTTGAACATGAGGATGAGCCATCGTAAAATATGAATCGTTCTTAAAGAAAAGAAAATAATTCATGCAGGAAAGTAAAAATGAGCAATAAAAAACGAACACTGCGCAATATAAAATAAAAAAAAATCCAATGATATTCAGGAAATATTCCTTTAAATTGAAAGTTTATGAGCCAATAACCCAGATCAATTTCCATACGGTATTTTCAAGATAGCGATAAGTAATGATACTGTGTCTTGGCTAACAAAGTCGATGTCGATAAAGAAGATTAAAGAATGTGGGTCTCATTGAAAAAGGTACCATTAAACAAAATCAAAAGAGCACTAAAAACAGCTGTTTGAGCAAAGTATACGTCACAAAAGAGCACTAGAAAATGCCATTTGAGCAATATAAAGGTAAAAAAAGACACAAAAAGCACAATGAATGTCCCAGGGAAAATTTCAAAAACGCTCAACAAAAAATAAGAAATGAGCAAGAAACGTATAAAATTAGCACTCTGAAAAATAAATTGAGCATTTTATAGGCCATGAAGGTCACAAAGAACGAAAACAATATCTCTTGAAAACCTGCAAATCTTCATCGAACCATAGACAAACAGACATAACACTCGCATCTTGTACATCGAACACGCATTTAACGATCAATTTAAATATGTGATACTAACTAATGATAACACCTCCGCCGGTGGCGCCCATAGTTAATTTCCTTGCGTTTGACGTTTACACACTACTGCCATCTGTTGAGCGTGCTACCCGTGACAGTGTTCTCAACAGATGGCGGTAATGTTTTAGTGAAGATGGTTTACAGTGGAAACTATTCTATGTGTTATGTCTGTTTGACTGTGATCGAACTATCGCCTCATTTTTTAACAACAATCAAATGAAGGCAAGATTAAATTAACTATGGGGGCCACCGGCGGAGGTGTTATCAACTAACACATATTTAAATTGACCGGTAAATGCGTGTTCGATGTACAATATGCGAGTGTTATGTCTGTTTGTCTATGGTTCGATGAAGATTTGCAGGTTTTCAAGAGATATTGTTTTCGTTCTTAGTGACCTTCATGGCCTATAAAATGCTCAATTTATTTTTCAGAGTGCCTATTTTATACGTTTCTTGCTCATTTCTTATTTTTTGTTGAGCGTTTTTGAAATTTTCCCTGGGACATTCAATGAGACCCACATTCTTTAATCTTCTTTATCGACATCGACTTTGTTAGCCAAGACACAGTATCATTACTTATCGCTATCTTGAAAATACCGTATGGAAATTGATCTGGGTTATTGGCTCATAAACTTTCAATTTAAAGGAATATTTCCTGAATATCATTGGATTTTTTTTATTTTATATTGCGCAGTGTTCGTTTTTTATTGCTCATTTTTACTTTCCTGCATGAATTATTTTCTTTTCTTTAAGAACGATTCATATTTTACGATGGCTCATCTTCATGTTCAAGCATACATTTATCTCCTGGTTCCTGGAACTTTTTCAGTTTTTAAAAGATATTTTCATTTTTTTTCTTGGGGAAATAATCACGATTTTACAGCATAATTGGATTAAAACAGTGATAACTGTGCGCTTTGTGTGGGACATTTTAGATTTATTTATTGCGGTTATTCAATATGGTATTGCTCATTTTGCCACTTTTATGGGAAAATATGTTCAACTGCAGGTGACGAAAGTGAGTTATTTAGTGCTCAAATTTCCTAATTTAGTGGAGATTCATCCTTATTTAATTGAGCGTATTGTATTTACTATTGCCCTTTTTGCCATTTTTACCGCTCACATTCAAATTATTAAAAGAAGCTTTTTATTTGTTTATTGGCTTTTTCTTCATTTCTATTGCAACTTGTTTTTTATTTATTGGTGCACCCCTGTAGTATTTAGTGGCCAATTTGAGATTTTTTATTGCTCATTTCGCTTTTTTTATTGATGATTAATTGTGCTGCCATATAAAAGAGTGCTGCTGCATGGCAGTTTGTCGTGCGTGTGTGTGTGTCCCGTAATGGGGAAGCATCGGTCGCGAAGCTCCGGTGTACCTACCTCGAACAGGTTTGCTGTTCTCCCCACGGATGGGAATATCCAGCCAGCTGTGTCGGAAAAACGCAGCATGAAGAGGAAGAAGAATCGAGGCCAGTCCGATGGCACGATTGGTCGAGACGATGCCTCTGCGACGAACGGAGATTTCGGTGACGCTGCCGATAAAGAAAATGCTGCCGACATGAGCGCGGCAAGAGTGAAGCTACCTCCGCTGGTAGTGAAAAATGCCCATCTCAACGAGCTCATCGCGGATCTGGCGTCGCTGGGTGTCAAAGCCGAATTCAAATTGGGCAGAGTCGGCACCAAGGTGGTGCTCCGTACCAAAGCGGAGTATGACTTGGTCATCGCCCACCTGAGGACTTCCAAGGTGGAATTCTTCACCCACGATATCCCCGGTGAAAAACCGTTCAAGGTCGTCATCAGGGGCCTATCAAATTTCGACCCGAAGTTTATCGAACATGAAATCAGGGACCGGTACAAGCTGGCCCCAAGTGCCGTGTATCGAATGACAAGAAGAGACGAGAATGTGAAGGCGTATCCGGATAGCCTTTTCCTGGTACACTTCCAGAAGGGAACGGTGACGCTCAACGCACTGAAAGCCATCCGGTCCATCAATTCCATCATCGTCCGCTGGGAGCCATACCGTGGCGGCCATCGCGATGTGACTCAGTGCCAGCGGTGTCTGAACTTCAGACACGATACCCGCAACTGCAACATTAAGCCACGCTGCGGAAATTGCGCTCAAGACCATGCCACCTCCGAATGTGCTTCAGATGAAGCTGTAGCGTCCAAATGCGCCAACTGTGGTGGTGCTCACCAAGGATCCAATAAACAATGCCCTAAACGCGAGGACTTCAAGCGCATCCGAAATTAAGCGTCCACCAACAATCAACCAGCACGAAGGAAGGATAAGGCCCCGGCTTTCAGGAAGGAGGACTTTCCACCTCTTCATGGACAAGCGAATCCCAGGGTGCGATCCGCGCCCCCTCAAGAAACGTCTAGATCTTCTGCTGGACAAAGCTCTCCATCCCCCCCTGGATTCTGGAGGCAACCAACAGCTCAAACAAACAATCCCGATCTGTTCTCAGCAGTTGAACTGATGAAGATTTTTATCAACATGACCGGTGCTCTACGTAAGTGCCGCAATAAGCCCGAACAGATCCAACTGCTCGGTAAGTTCATCATCCAATATGGTGTCTAAACTGCTAACCATCGCTTGCTCTGTAAGAGTAAAACAGATTGAGCTTGCCGACTTCCTCCGCAAGCATAGCATCGACGTGGGTCTTCTAACCTCAAACTTGGGTCGTTCTCGTTCGCCGTTATATCACCTTGAAAGATATCGGCACCAGTGGTGTAGTGGTTAACGTGATTACCTCTCACCCCAGCAGGCCTGGGTCCAATCTCAGTCGGCGCCACCGGCATGTTCTAAGACATACCATCTCTGATCACACCTTCCTTCGGGAAGTAAAGCCGTTGGTCCCCGGTTGAGTTGATGGGTCGATTGGTAGGGTCCAGGTGTGGGAGCTGCCTCCCTGGCGTCGGTAGCATTGGTGCTCAGTACGGAAAACAAATCTCGCGTCACTTTTAAATAAGTTCTATCTACATTGATCGATTCTCTTCATCGACTCTCACTCTTTCGTAAATAATTTCTCTTCAAAAATGTTTCCTGCCGTCTTCGTCGAATTAGAAGCTTCTTCCATGGAAAATATCTGGCCATGGCGATTCAAAGAGACAGTTGATGAAGAGAACATATCAAAATCATTTGTTTCCCTGCTTCCAAGTTTGGTTACATGAGCATTTTGTGTGATCGTTGGTTCTGAATATGGACAAACAGGCAGATGAATTCGATTCCTACTCTTTACTGTAATAAGCTTGGTGGCCCTGAAAAGGGCCGTTTTGTTGCCAAAGTTGGTGATGATTTAACCTCTAAAACCGTACAGAGTGCGTCTCTGTCGCTTCAAAGTGTAGATGACAACCACGGCTTGGCTTACGCTTGGTGTGTTTAGTGTAGGTGACAGCATCACGGACCTCATTTTCCAGAAACACCTTCAGCACACCTCGTAGACCGGAGATATGATTGACACCGCCACGGCGAGCCAGACGACGGATGATGGTTATCTTGAAGAACTTTGCGATGACGCTTGGCACCTCCTTTACCAGACCTTTTCCTCCTTTGGCACGACCAAACAATTGTTGCTTGTTGGCTACGAAGGAGTGGACTAGCCACCACCTTCCTACTGCTGCTATTGCAGCTCACCACGGCATCCGAAGCGAAAATGAGCTAATGCCATACAGCAGCGCTGTTTTATATCTTTTCAGAATGAATGTGCAACCAAGTGGTATGAGGTCGATTATGAGGACTGGGTTTGGGAAGAATGTTTATTTCATAAAAACAGTGATAACATTATAACTTTTTCTTTGTACATTGGACAATGCTTAACATTACAACTTTTTTAATACTTTCACGTTAAAAATCATCATGCGGAAGCAATGTTATAGATGCGTCGGAAGATTTTTGATCGATTTGTGATAAAACTATTGAAATTGGTCCAGAAGCATCTGAGTTATTAATGCTCAAAATCTTTCATAATTTGTTACATGTTCCATTTTCGGTTTTCACAAAGTGTACCCCCAGTATAGAAATGAAAGACGTAGACAACTTTCAAAGGTAATTACAAGTAAAATAAATATTGATTATTTTACGCAAAAACGAGCAAGTAATTTTAAATCTCTTGTATCGTATGGTAATGCTAATTGACTGTAATAAAAATAATATGCTTAAATAAAATATAATATTAATAAAATTATATACAACATTTACTAGAATATCATTACTTCTTTGGCTTCAGGTTTATGTACTTTGGCGCATTTTGAAAAAATTCAAACCGTACCATTTCAGATTGCAAACATTTGTCGTTATGTTGTGGAAAATAGCTAGACGGATAGAATGACGGCTGTTTTCACATAAATATATATAAAGTGTTTGATTTCTTTTGGGCAAGGCACCAAAGTGAATTGTTCCTAAAACTACACACGAGACTACAGCAAAGAACATTTGTTTATCCATAATTTCATGATAAGATCTTTCGATTTCATTCGATCGGTTTTACATTTGAATAGAAAGTAAACGTCGACGTTTTACAGCCGTCACAAATTACATTTCGATTGCATCTCGCAATTTCGTTGTTCACTGCTACGGTTCTCATCGTCTCACCAGCGTATTCGAGGAGCTGTACGGTCTGTTTCGTTTTATAAAAATTATACCATCAAATTGCGAAACGTCTTCAAAAACCGAAAATAGTTACAAGACCGACCGATCCCAATAGCACTAAAACGCGCCGTGGGGTTAGTGATATTGGATAGTGCACCATATTTTCCAATCGTATAATAAAAGACTCGGAGATGAAACAGACAAGAAATTCCACCATCATCGTTGCCAGATCCACTTTCCTCCGAGCAGTAGGTTGCCAATTTCCATCCAACAGCATATGACAACCATTAGGGAATGGACAAAGTTTTGCCGTTGCCTTCTTCGGTGGTGCTGCTGATGTTAAGAAAGTAAGAAGAACCAATTTCACCCGGTCGAAGAAGGTCAGACCGGGGGAGAAGGGAATGGTCTCATATTTGTGTCAGCATCGGATTCCGTTCGTTTCTGGCAATGGGACAGTAAAAGATGGGTTTCATCTTGAGATTAGGAGCGTAAAACGGAAAGGAAAATGACAGACCAACAATAAAATGATGACCGTAAATTTCGCTGCAATGCATAGTGATGGGCAGAAGGGGGTGGAGTGGTATGGCGAAGGGTCTGGTTGTGGAGAAATCCACTCGTCGTCGGCGTCGTTGGGCTATGAGGACAGCTTTACTGACCGCAAGATAGTTTCATAAAGTTGAAGGTTTTACGATGCATTTATGCGAGGATTGTTTAGCTTCTTTTTTCGAGCTGAAGACACGATGGCTGAGGGGATTTTTCATCTGAGAAGGGTTCAAATTTCTTTCTAGCTGAAATATCAAATGTTGCTGGTTGTTTCTGGATGACATTGCAGCAATTTAAAAGTATGCTTTATGACGATTCTTCATAAATGGAGGAACAATTTGGGTCAACCCAATTCCGTTTAGCTTTTTTGCAGTCAACATTTTCGATGAAGGTCTTAAAATTTTCTCATATTCAACTGAAAAGACAGCTCTAGCACGGTGCTCATTTGGTATAACGAAACATTAACAACGTGGAGGCGAGGAAAAAGCCCACTTTATAACACCTAGTTCATTTCCGTTGCTTTGTCATTCTTCCGAGGAATCAGTCCTTCCTCGAAAATAAAGATCCCCCTTCGGACAAAAGGAGCTTTATAAAGTTTTCATTTTAAAATAAATTGTCCATAAACAAAACAATGGCACAGGACTACAGAAGTAGCAAACCGAAAACGAGAGCGCAAAAGTTTACTATAAAATCTATGAAAAGTTGGTTGCGTTGAACAATTCTCACCTTTCCAAACAAAGGGAATATACAGGGCAGTTGGAGGGTGTCCAAAAAGCAATCCAGAAAATCCCAGCGGGCAGGTGAATCGAAACGAAACAAACAAACCAACCTACCTACCACCACAAGTAGAAACTGCCAATGCGGTGGCTTTACATTGTAACTCTTCTTTATGGAAGTTTTATTGCACTGTTTATTTTTGTTATTTCGTTCTTAGCACTTGCGCCCAAGATGCGACCGGCCTAACGCTATGCTGCGGTTTTACGAACGATGGAAAGTGTGACGGAGAAATTCCTAGGGGACCTTTTGGTTGTGAGTGTTTCAAGATTATATTTATTAGATCTTGAGCATTTGACGGTTGATATCAAGGCAAATTCTCATGAAGATGAAGATGTTCTGAAATTAAAGATTCTTGATTGTCCTCAACATGTCACTGTATGAAGGGCCAACACCGGGTTTGGTGGATCATCCAACTTTCGCTGTTTCTTCGCCCTTCTGTCCAATTTTCGTGCCTATTTGTGAACTTGTTGTCATTTTCTGCATCATTGCTAGTCGCTACTAGTCTCCCATGTTATTTCTACGATATTTCGACGTCCATTATCTTTGTATGATGATCTTGAGTTCCTAGTTGCGTCTTATAAAACCGTAAAGTGGCCCCTTCACGATTGATTTTATTGACAATAATCGTATTGTCCATGCATTATATATTGACGTCAATACATCGAGATTGACAATGTTTCTGAATTCACATCATTAATATTATTGTCAATAATTCCCCTTCGCGTCAATATATTGATGCGTGTGGGGCTCGCTTAACACCAATGCAGAAAATGGACAGTGTCTCCGTGCATTTTCTTAACGAGCATCACTCCATTGTCGTATCGCGTGTGCTCCATTTTGCAGCTCTTCTTTCACTTTTACTTTGTTGACTCCATGGTACTGGAAAAATTTTGGATATATACATTATCAGCAATATATGATATAACCACAACGGGATGGCCGTTCAGAATGGTTCAACGGATGGGAAATGAGGGAACATTTAAATTTATCACGATTTAAATTATTTCAATGCAACATTTAATTTGTTCACTAACAATTAACACATTTTTCAAAATGTTATCTTAACTAATTTCTCGAAGAATTTACTTGTGTTTTATACATTTAGTATTGATACAATGTTCTGTCATATCGTATCTTCAATTGATCTTCGTAAGCGCCACATTTCGTTCAAGCTTTTGTGATGATGAATGTGATGAAATACTCAATACTCCAAAGTCGTGCAGATCTTAAAATTAAGCGTCCCGTTAAATGAGTCATCGACAAACTTATTTGCAAGCATAATAAGCGAATTTTTCAGAAATTTTAGCTAAAATAAATAAGGAAATCGATGTTTAAATGTTATTGACTCATCTTGCATATTTCCGTGTGAATTTTATTTTTCATATTGCTTTCATTCAATGATCAAAATTTCCATAAATATTTAGCGAAAAATACATGATTGAACTTTATGATAATGTTTATGATACAACATATTTAACGTCAGCCATATTCTTCACACCGAGGACGAACAAATACGGAAACGACTTTAATGCAAATATCTAGCTACAAAGCGTACGGAATTCCGGTGAGCTTTCCCCTCCTGTTAGGTTTCCATTTTTATGAACACGCCACAAATTGTGTCAATCCCATTGTATTGGAGTCACACCGTAACCGACTGGAGGGGGAGGGACACATTGTGTCAAATTTATGATTTTTGCTAAAATAGAAAATTAAAACGACACATCGTAGCTACTAGGGGACGTCGGGGTGAGACGTCCACTCTATTTTTTTTCCTTGATTTGTTTTCCGTCGATCTTGTTTTCCGTGCTGAGCACCAATGCTACCGACGCTAGGGAGGCAGTTCCCACATCTGGACCCTACCTATCGACCCATCAACTCATAGACCGGGGGCCAATGGTTTTACTTCCCTTCCGAATGAAGGCGTGATCAGAGATGTTATGCCTCAGAACATGCCCGGCGGCGCCGACTGGGATTGAACCCAGGTCTGCTGGGGTGAGAGGTAATCACGCTTACCACTACACCACCGGCGCCGCTAGAGACGGCCACTCTAAACGTAAAGGAAAATTTAACGGAAACTTTATAAAATTTCCGCGACAAATAAAGTAAATAATAATGAGTACTTTCCGTCAAAACATTGATTTTAATTGTTGAAGATGTTAATTTCAAATAACAGACTAAAGTGGTTATTTTTATTTGATAGATGAGGAGATGGAAAGTATAGAATTGATAGTTCCGTTTAGAGTACGGCAGTGTGAAAATTGCATATAGAAGTAGAAAGCGAGCTAGACAACTTTAAGAAGGTACAAATCAGTTTTATCATCTCTCTTTCTCAAACTCCCTTTTTGGAGAGATTTTAAGAAAATTTCTTTTACATTTGATCGGGAACCAAAAAAAAAATAATGAAAAAAGATAATTTCCAGGCCAAAAAGCAGAAAAAAATTCAGACTCCTTGATTTACATAAAGTTTTGAATAATTGTTAGTTATGCTCAATCATTCACTATTGAGATAAAGGTCGGCCATTTTGAATCTCGCAAGCTGTCCATAACTCGGTACAGAAGAGTTATCGAACTATAGACTTACAGCTTTATTTTTTTTTAATTTTAAAAATAATTCTGAATTATTCTATCTACTGTTAATTTCAAACTATTTATCCATATGAATTCAAAAATCCAATTACGGAAAATCTGAGTAGTTTATTCCTTGAATTAAGCCAACACGCAAATGTCAATTTTTAAAATTTAATGCGGAGCATGTAATGTTCTGGTTTATGGAAAGTTTTGCCCCAAGGTATCCCAAAAAATGCTGGAAGTAAATACTGCTCAATATGGGAGTTGCTTCAAGACTGGTTTGATTAGTTCTCTAGGAGCATCTATATCATTTCTGGATGTGGCACTATTTTTATTATTTTTAATATTATTATTATTATTATTATTATTATTATTATTATTATTATTATTATTATTATTATTATTATTATTATTATTTTTATTATTATAATAATTATTATTATTATTATTTTTATTATTATAATTATTTTTATTATTATAATTATTTTTATTATTATTATTATTATTATTATTATTATTATTATTATTATTATTATTATTTTTATTATTATTAATATTATTATTATTATTATTATTATTATTATTATTATTATTATTGTTTATTATTAGTCCATCTGACTTTAAAGTCTTAATGAAACACTTATAGCTAAAAGTAGTCATACATAAAAATTGCCCGACATTAAGGGATTACGAAATCTGGATGAAGTGATGCCAAAATCGAATTGGTCGGATACCACGTGGAATTGACGAACCATGGCGACAAGAGAGCTGTTAGCTGCATAATTGGTATTGCGCGCTTCCTCGTGTAGCAAAGCTCTCGGACGGAGTGTACGGACAGGTGCATATACATTAATCTTAGCCAGTAACTCCGGCACATCATATTCAGCAAGCAAAACTTTGGCAACGAAGACAGCCTGCGATGCGTTTCTCCGCTCAACAAGAGTATCCAAGCCCAGCAAACGACAGCGATCAGCATACGGTGGTAGATTAAGCGGGTCGCTCCAAGGAAGATAGCGCAATGCGTATCTGACGAATCTACGTTGGACAGCTTCGAATCGTGCAATCCATACTGCCTGGTAGGGACTCCAGACAACACACGCAAACTCAAGCAATGAGCGCACCAATTAGCAGTAAAGAGCTTTAAAACACAAAGGATCCCGGAATTCGTTTGAGATTTTGAACATGAATCCTAGTTGACGGTTCGCTTTGTCGATTGTGGCTGAGAAGTGGCGAGTGTAAGTAAGCCTTTCATCCAACACGACGCCAAGGTCTTTTACGTGATCAACACGTTGGAGTACAGTGTCAGCAACATTATAATCGAACAAAATAACATTTCTAGTTCGGTGGAAGCTAATCACACAACACTTTGAGACGCACAGGAGCATAAAATTACGCACACACCAATCATGAAAGATCTCCAGAAGCTTTTGTAATTCTAAGCAATCAGCTTGGTTGTGAACAACAATGTAAATTTTCAGGGCATCAGCAAAAAACAATTTACCTCCGCTAGGCAGGATAAACGTTGCATCGTTCACAAATAGAGAGAAGAGCAGTGGTCCCAGTATGCTTCCCTGTGGAACTCCGGAACTGTTCAAGAAGAAGTAAGATGAGTAGTTTCCGATGAAGACAGTAACTTGCCGTTGTACGAGGTACGATCTCAGCCAACTGCAGAAGGGAGCAGAACATCCAATGTTGTCCAGTTTTGCTAGTAGAATGACGTGCACAACTTTATCAAATGCAGCTTTATGATCTGTGTAGATGGCATCCACTTGGAATTTCTTAGATACATTTTCCATGCAGAAACCAGGGTCAGCGAGGCGGCTAAGATATCACAGCATTTTTTCAGCACAGCAGGTGGCATAAAGCTCGGTCCGGGTGAAAAAGAAGATTTAGTTTTCCTTATAGCAGAGAGAACCATTTCAACACCCTGTAGATTACAAAATCACTTAAAAACTTACATTAATAAAGCGGGGACTGATTACGCGCGACTATCTCGAGGTTAAGGGTAACAAATTGTAACAAATGGATGGCAGGGTAGGGATATAGAACACAAGATTTGGAGAGCAATGTGTACCCCGATGGGCAGCTAACAACTTGGGAGAACACAAGATGACACTAACTACTAAATCCTCAGATCTATCCGTTTTAAAAACACATACATTAAATTGCAATAGTCGAGATCTCGGCTCGCCAAGATGTCTCTAACGGGCCCCGCATAGGTTGTTTTCCTCGGGCTCTGAGGGATGTGGATAACTCAGATCTAGGAACACAACGGAGATTGCATGACCAAAGCACGTGGTCGATCTCGTAATAACCACTACCACAAGCGCACAAATTCCTGCCTGCGAGCAGGGTTGGAAATGCTCTGGGAAGAATCACCCGAGTGCGAGAGATATCATTCTCTGGGGTGACTCTCTGCTTGTCTCCTCGGAGATTTTTCCTGTCACCACTGGAGAGATTGTTAGACACAGCACGAGAGAGTGAGAGAGTTGACAGTTCACTTCTTGTCTGTTTATACACTCACTTCCATGAGAAATATAGCAGCGCAATTGCCTTATTGTTTCTCCAAAGATTCCGGCAGAGCCTGACGTGAGTGAGTAAAAACAACAATAAAAATGGCTGAAAAACGCATTCAAGAGGACAAAGTGCGGAGTTTTTTCACGTTGAAAAAAGTGCGATTTGAAGACGGTACCGAAAAGGTGTTTGTGAATTGTGTGCTTTGCGGGGAAAATGAAAAAAACATTCAAAGTGAACACGGTTTTCAATTTGAAGCGGCATCTCGTAAATATTCATCGGGAAAAAGCAGTCGAAAGCGGTCTGCTTTTGGAAGAGGTATCGCCACTACGCAGCAATCCTGCTCCACGAAGAAAAAAAGTGACAGTAACTTACGATCGAAATGAATACATTTCTTCATTGGTCCAGTGGGCTACGCAATGTAGTTTGCCCCTAAACTTCTTCTCGAAAAAATGTGTCCGCAAAATCCTCCACCCGATCGAAAAAGTCCTCAATTTCCCACATGTGAACCGCTCAAAAATCCACCGTTTTCTGGAAGAATCCGAACAGAAAACAAGAAAGTTCATAATGGAGCTAATGCGTGGTCGAATGATTTGTCTCAAAGCCGATATTGCGTCAAAGAAGTGCAGAGTTATCCTGGGAATTACTGCTCAGTTCATATTGAACGGAAAAATCACAATCGTCACTCTTGCCATGATGGAGCGATTCGAACGCAATACGGCAGAAAACATAGTTTGCGAAATACTAAAGGTGATGAAGAAGTTTGAAATTGACATTCGTCAGGTGTATTCGATCACCACAGACAATGGCAGCAATTTTATCAAAGCTACCAAAATTTTGCAGAAGAAACTTGCTGAGCTATGCGAGCCTGATGATGATGATGAGGATGAGCAAAACAAGGAAGATGATGATGTGCAGTCTGATTTGGAAGATTTTGAGAACCATGATACAAATTGGTAAGTAACACATCTAATCAGGAAATAGATTTTGTTTTGTTTTTGAATGACTGCTTTTGCAAAATCTAGATAGAGCTGGAATTAGGGCCTAACAGCTTTTGTAAACAATTACTTCTCTTGATGATTTCTAGAAATTCAAGGCACACCCACGCAAACCAACATCCTCATCAGGTAGGGTAAGACAATATTGGACAATTAGGTCAATTTGAATACATAAATCAGAAGGCAGCAAATGAATGTAAACAAACAAGGTCTTCAGTTGTGAGCATGAGAACGAGACAATGTAAAAAGTAGCATGCACGCTGCTTAGACTGACGAGAGTATGTAAATTCCCATATTACGCGAAAATAATGTTATTACAATCTGATCTAATCCAAGCTAATCTAATAAAATTTTTGAAAACGCTTTATTCCCAAATGGCGCAAATTTGCGCAAAATTTTGACGTAGGACTACGTCTGTGATTTCTATATGGGGGTACACTTTGTGAAAACCGAAAATGGAACATGTAACGAAATTATGAAAGATTGTGAACGTTGATAACTCAACTGCCCCTGGACCAATTTCAATAATTTTATCACCAATCGATCAGAACTATTTCGATGCATAGTAATGCTTCCGACTGTTGATTTTCAACAGGAAACTATTGAAAAAGTGGTAAATGTTAAGCATTATCCAAAAGCTTCGAGTCAACTAACAAATGCACCAATTACGTACATGCATATGGTGCTTCCCCAACACCATCATCAGATGTCGTTTCTAGACGAAATAAGTCGGAGTGACATTCACCTCCGATCTTCGGGTGTGAGCGAATACGGAGGATGCAATTGCGTAGCATTTTGCATACTCATCGCCATATTCAGAACCACACGGCCCCAACGACTCCAGAGCTCTCCAGAATTGTAATCCTGTAACCAAACTTGGAAGCAGGGGTGCAAGTTAATTTGATCGATTCTCTTCATCGACTTTCTGTTTCGTTAATAACTCGACGGCAAACACATTCATTGATATGTTTGTTTTTCTGGGTGATAGAAGAGCATAGCATAAATAGTGTGAAATAGGCTAGTGAAGCCATGGTTATCAAAAGAGGAAATCGATGAAAAGAATTTACTTTCACCCCTCTGCTTCTAAACCCCTTTATTCAGTCGTCGTTATAGCAATGCAAACTAGCATCGCACCGCATTTGGTTCTTTGGCTACACTTGCTGGTTGCAATTCTCTTGTTCGACATTTTCGGAGGACCACCAAAAACATGAAATTACACTATTTTCTTGGGATGTCTAAAAGTTCAATTATTCGATTAACGATTAATCGTAAAGATTTTTCCAGCTATTCGATTAAATATGAATCGAATTTTCAATTATTCGAGCGCATAACCGACTTCCTTTCTTATTTCTACTCGTTTGATTTAGCGCAGTAGAGAACTAATTTATCTGAACAGGCATAGAGAAGAACCATGACATGAAACAGGATAATAAATTCGCCGAAAAAAGTGTTAATCGTCTTTCTGCTAAAGGCCAAGATTTACCAACTTTTTTTTGCTTCGATTTGTTTTTCGTCGATCTTGTTTTCCGTGCTGAGCACCAATGTTACCGACGCCAGGGAGGCAGCTCCCACACCTGGACCCTACCAATCGACCCATCTTCTCATGAAACGGGGACCAACGGCTTTACTTCCCTTCCGAAGGAAAACGTGATCAGAGATGTTATGCCTCAGAACAACTTGGCGGCGCCGACTGGGATTGAACTCAGGCCTGCTGGGGTGAGAGGCTTATCACGCTTACCACTACACCACCGGTGCCACTAGAGAAGGAGTTTAACGAGAAAAGCTAAAAAGGGGAGGAGCTTTAGTTTGGTGGACTCTGGTTTTCTGCGGCCTTCCAAACTGTCACAGACACCAGTTCAACCCCTGTCCAGCAGCAGACGGGCCGAGACTCTTGCGAGTGCCCAATCATTGAACCGAAGAATGTGGGATTGTCCAGTCCGATTTGCTGATCCAGTTGCCTACAGGTCATCACCATCTTCCAAAGGCTTTAAGCCTGTACCACCATCGGCCCTTTTCAGGGCCACCAAGATTTTCCAAAAGAGTTAAATTTCTGAACATGTCCCACCTAAAATGTATATCAAAAGACTAGTAATGGTCATACTAAAGAGTATAAACAGAGAGAACCCCGGACAAATTCCTATTCCTACACAAAACACAAGCTTCTGCTGCAGTTAACAAATAAGATTTATTATATAAGACCACGTAGTCCTATGTCACCATTTTGTACAACCCCATAGGGCTGTCTCTTGTTGTTTTTTTTCTGAACTCAAAAAATACACATAAAACTCGATCATGGAGCATAAAATTACCTGGGAATGTTATTTCATCATATTATATTGCATTCTTTTTGAAAGCTCTCTTCATAAGCTTTCTAATTGTATGTAATAACAAAGGAATAACTGTTAAATACATTATACATATTTTAATGTGGGCTTGTTTTTAAAGCAAAAAGTGTATGATTTCAGCATTTTTTTCAAATTTCAAGTTGAATATCTCTGAAACTACAAATCGTAGACACCTGAAATTTTGGGAACTTCTTAGTCAAAGAGTTTACTATTGATAGAGTATTAAAGAATCTGAGTAAGAAATATTATTTTTGTCCGGCTGATTTCCAATAGTGCACCCGCAAGTACTTCGAGGCTCATCGTATGCGTCGAATGCATACACCCAAGCGCGATTCGGAGGCAACGGTATTGAACCCGTTGCAGCTTTAGGATGTGTGTATTTGCCAGGGGTTGAAAGCAGAAGCTACCGTACTCTAGAATCGACAAGGTGGTTCATTGGTACAACCTTACATGAAACGTTAGTGTGATAATTTATAAGCTAGAGAAAGGTCTGAAGAGGGTATGTAAATAGTTCCGCTAGAGTACGGCAGTATTAAAATTGAATAGAAGTTGAAAATCAGCGAAGGGCCATTAATGCTACAGTACTAGTCAAACGCACACAATGGATGAGGAGATTTGAAGGATTGTGATGTTTTCGAAAAAACCTGATGTATTTCATAAAAGTTGTTGTTGTTAACTGCATTCAGTTCCAACTTTGAGATATAACACATCTCATCAAAAAGTGGGCGCCTTACTACGATACGAGTCAATTTGTATCAACTTCTGTAATACTTAATAATTTAACGAAAACTTTTTGCTATTGTGCTATGTATGCGCAACGAACAGCCCACAATTTTCCTATTAGCAACATTACATTTACATGATGATTTACAATGATGGCTCTTTAACAAGTGCCTGCCGCCTATATACAATGCTTTTGTTGTTGTTCATTTTGACGTTTTAACTATTATCAAGATTAAATGTGTTAAATAACATCATCTATACTATAACAAAGAACTCTACATCTTTTTTTAAGAATAGATTTATTCAATAATCCAAAGGGTGGCCGCCTTCCCCCGTCATCCCCTATGCAGCCAACGGGTGTAGAATGAGAAACTTGAGCTGCACGAGCGGCGACCGAACCTAATAGCATCAGAGTGCCACCTCCATTATTGCACGCCAAGGTACCCTCGAGTCACCGAGTCCGGTGTGACTGAGACTGCACTTTGTTGGAAAGTTTCTACAGTTGTTCCGGTCGATGTTAATGTTGTGCTTTTCTGCAACTGGCAACGAATGAACAAACTCGCGTCGCTCTGCTTTCAGTGCCAATTATAAAAATTCCGCAGTATGCAAATCTTCTGCTCGTTCAGTGTCTTTTGACTCGTCCGTGGTAGGGAATTCCTTCCTTTCGAATACCTTCTTTTCGGAGAAAATGCGATTGAAGCCATAATTTTTGGCAGTCTTTCAAAACCACATGGCTCTCGAAAAGAATAACAATAAAGCTTTCAAGTGCTACTCAGAATTGATAGCAGTTTGACAACAGTTCCTCACTTCCCCCACAGCTCAGCCTTTGATGGACCGACATTTTTGAACAATGTCGGTGTAACTGGAAATTACTGCCAAAGTGAGCGGAAAAAAATAGAATGGCAGCTAAACAAGTGCCCGCTTGTGGCAGAAAATATTACTTGACATAAATCTTCGTACGGGACCACCAAAATAAGACGCTCATTTGCTGGTTGTTTTAGCGTACTTGTGCTCTTGTTTCGAGGAACCCGTGGAACGGTTATGCTTCCTTCCACACCCTACAGTTACAGTAGGAGGAGGAAGCAAAATGGAGACGGCTAATAACAAGCTGCTGTTTGTCAGGAAATGTTTTGTCGAGGGATGGAGGGAAAAAAGTGCCACACTTTGACTGAAGAAAGCAATATTAGCATTATTTATGATTTTAATGAATTTTCGCTCGGTTGACGTTGATTGGTTTTCCTTGGGTGATCATTTTTCTGCTTCGAAGAATTCTTCTTGTTCTTGTTAGCATATTAATAAAAATTTCACGCATTTTCAATTTGTCACCTAGCAACTTTCTGTCAGGAGCAATGCTCTGGTTGGGCTAGAATATCTGAAAATTTGAGCAAATGGCTGTTGAATGGGTGGTTGAATTTTACCATCGGGGCAGCGACCAGGGTGATTCGCAGTAACTGTTACTTCAAAAATGGTCATAACGATTGAATGCTTGCAGGAATTTTTGATATCAGTATATTTCAGATCTACAGAACCTTCAACATAGGATACTTAAATTCAAATATCTTTCCGTTTACCTTAATTCCCACCCACAATTGTCACGACCATGAATCACAGCTGGCAAGCACGTTTGCAGCAGTTAATTTAACGGATTTTCCAAGCATGTTTTCTTTGTCGCTCTATAATCTTGCGAAAAAAAAATTGTTTTAATCACTCGACGATTACTAACTACTTAAATGTTTGTTTATTTACTTATTGTCTTGTGGTTTACAGTTATTGTACATTTTAATTGATTTAGCCTGAAAGCTCTTCATCTTTAGTGATTATGTCAGTAACAAGTTACTGTTTGATTTTAGTTTTAGATTGTAAGAGTTTTCAATTTGCTGCTAAGGAAAGCATATTTGTTGATTTTAATTAGAAAATTTGATATTCTACCTACTTAACCTAGTTGCCTAACCTAACGTGTCAGATCCCTAATGATCTGTTGATCGGATCGCATGCAGCAATCTCTGAACCTTTTGATGTTAGCAGTTCTCAGTAACGCCAAGTTCTGAAGACCAGCCAGGCGGTGGGCCTCAGAATTTCTAGTACGCGGTGGACTGTTGAGGATCATCCACAGGATCTTGTTCTGGATCCTTTGTAGTTTGAGGTGATGAGAATGTGTGCAACTCTCCCAGATTGGCAACCCGTACTCTATGACGGGAATGATTATTTGCTTGTAGACAGCAAGCTTGTTTTTCAGGGATAGGGTGGATCTCCTATTGATTAGCGGGTACAACGTCCTTATCAAGATGTTGCATTTTGTTGTTGTTTTGTCAACATGCTCCCTGAAAATCAGTTTGCTGTCGAGTGTTAGTCCGAGGTAGACTACCTCTTTGGACCACTTCACCACTGTGATTTTGAACGTGGATCTTCGCCACGTTGATACGGATCTTTTTGGAGGCGAACCAGCCCCAGGCTGAAAGCCTCCCTAATAAAGATAAATTAATTAATTAATTGATACGGATCTTCCAGCTGTTGAAATACTCAGACAGGACATCCAAGCCTCTCTGGAGTTTGGTAGTCAGAGCTCCGTTGACCCTACCCTTGTAGACGATGGATGTGTCGTCTGCGAACAAAGACAGCGATCCACCATCAGGGTGAGCCGGAATAGTGGAGGTGAATAGATTGAACAGGATGGGCCCAAGGATTCTTCCTTGGGGCACACCTGCACCGATGTTAAAAGGCATCTGAAATGATGCCATTCAGAGAGACCTGGAAAGTCCTGTCCGATAGATAATTTTGTATGATCTTCATGAGGAAGATCGGAAGACCGTATCGATGTAGCTTGTACACCAGGCCATCATGCCAGACATTGTCAAGCGCTTTTTCAACGTCTAACAATGCCGAATGGGGATGACTTTAGCTAACTTCCAGCACGAGAGGAAGTAGCCAAGTCGGAGGCAATCAGTCGAAAATCAGTGCCAGATGGTTGTAGAATCTGGAACTCAAGTGCTTGAGCTCCAGATTCAGAATGTTGTCGAAACCTGGGGCCTTCATGTTTTTGGATGTTTTGATGCAAGCCAACAGTTCGTCAGCCGTGATCTTGGATTCCTCGGGAAAGATGTTAGGAATCTGGTGGAGATTGGTTACATTTACAGCAACCTCAGCTTCGTGAGGGCTGGCGATGTTTTGTCCGAGATTGTGAGAGGTAACGAAATGTTTACCTATCGCGGCAGCCTTCTCATTAGGTGTTATCAGGTGAACCACTGAACCGTCGGGACAATTCAGTGGAACCAGCGGTGGAATAGGCCTCGGTTTAGTTTTGAGGACTTTAGTTAGTTTCCAAAAGGGTTTTGCACAATCTGGGAGGGAACGGATGTTATTGGAAAAAATCTCATTTCTGAGGTCCACCATTTTGGTTAGACGGTTGGAATGGGTCTTCAAGGTAGGCAGTCCAGTTCTCTGGTACTGCTTACGCATGGCGTTAAGGAGTCTGATTAGGCTTTTAGTATTCTGATCAAGGTTCAGAGAATTACTCACCCGTCTGGAAGCTGGCACGTGTTGTTCGTGGGCTCGGGATACTGCCTCCTCGACGGCGCATAGAGATCTATCGATGTCATCAGTCGTTTTCAATAGGGCGCCGAAATCGATGGCTTCGTCCACGACTTGTTGGAACCGATCCCAGCTTACCCGATGGTAATTCCGACGGGAAGCATGGAATTGATTAACGGAGGAGCCTACCTCGGCTACTACCGGAAAGTGGTCCGAGCTTAACTCTTGTTGGGCTACCGGTTGGTAGATGTTTTCCATGTTCCTGACTAGACTGGCGCATGAAGTAGTTCGCCTCCTCGTGGTGTGCCCTGGACGTTAATTATCGAACCCAAGGAAGAGATATTGCAACTAAACGAACTACAGCTGAGTAAGGACGCTGGAGCCCCATCCAGCTCGTCCCAGGAGGTCAATAATCCCTGCACAAACCCTCGTTGTGCAAAGGCAGAAGTGAAACCGGGTTCTTAGAGTGTAGACGACTCTGACCAAGTCGCAGCACACGCAGCTGGTAAGCGGTCACATCTGTCCTGTCCTGCCGTGGACAGTTGGCTGACTATCACGTCTGCTCTAGAACTTAGGCGAACAATTAACAACGAACAATAAGCGGAAGGCCCTGTACATCTGCTCACTGTGCAGTAGCGAGTGTCACGTCTGTGACACACCACTACCCAAGTAACAATTTGAGTTTAATGAGGGTTCTGTAGACCATGATTTAGACTTGTAGCATGCTATAAAACCTCAATAAAACTTGCAATGTTGCTTAGGTAGTGTGATGCGCCATAGCGCAACCGGCCCCCTCCCATGATGTAATGCTTTGGGCGGTTCCGGGGAGGGCAAAGGTCAAGAGCACAGGGTAAGGTTTAGTGGGTCAGGAGCGCTACTTCTCCCATCCCCACACCCTGAGTTATCTTTTCAGGTGTCTGGGAGCAGATTCCCACCTGCACAAAAAAAAAAAATTAAAAAAAATGTTGCTGACTAAGATATTGTTAAGAGGCCTAACAGGGCGTCATTTAGAATGGTGCTGTTCTGATTCCAGCGATGATGAACTTTCCACGGCATCGTGTTATCTTGATAATATCCCTCCGCAGGTCTGCCACGGATCCATCCCTGGCGTTGGCTTGTTTCGGGCAATAGGCTGCAATGATGGTGACGGGGCCGACAGGTGTGGAGACTTCCACACCCAATGCTTCAATCATTTTCAGCTGAAAACTGGGTAGCAGCCGGCAGCAGATGTTGTTCCTGGTAGCGATGGCCACTCTACCACCCCCAGAGCTTGTCAGATCCAACCTCACGAGCCGGAATCCAGGAAGAAAAACGTTCATCTCAGCGTTTCAGTTTGCGATTTAGATGAGTTCACGGTCCATAGCTGAGCATGAAGGTAGTCACAGCTTGGAGCTGGTCGGATTTGTTCTTGATGGTGTTGGCAATGTCGTGCATCTTGAAGAAGATGATCATTAGTTCCGCTGTGGTGAACCACAAACATCGTTGATTTCTGGCTGCGGTAGGGACGATCCATCCTGACGCCACTTTAGCCCAGGGGCTGTGGGGAGATCCTGTGGCTGTGGACCAGCAGGGACTCTGGCAGTTCGAACTTGAGCGGTGGCGGGCGCAGCAACAGTAGCAGCGGCACGAGCAGCAGCCAATCGTTGATTTAGTGGCAGCGGTGGCAGCACTGTAATCGGTCGTCGTGGTATCGGTGGAAAGTTCTGGTAATTTATTTCCGGCACTTTCTTGCGGCCAGGCTGGTTTCTCGTTGATGCTTTCTTCCGGATCTCGATGTACTCGGTGCGCTTCGGGCAGGCCTTGCTTGAAGCTTTAGCTTTAGCTGACTGACCATATGGCAATTCTTCGTTACATGCCCGAACAGCAGGCAGTTCGAGCATTGGGTGACTCCACGACTGACCGGCATATACCGCTGCTACTTCACCACTATGTTGAACAGGACGCGGATGCCCTGGAGGTCAATCAAAGTTGTTGAGTTCTAGCTGGCACTTGACAGCCTTGTTGTGGCGTGCCATCTTGTGAATTTGGACCGGCTTCAGCTATTCCAAGAGAACGCCTGTGTCCATTTCGTATAGTCCGCGCAGGACCACCTTGAACGGCTTAACAACCTCGATGTCATGGGAGAAGTACTCCACCTGTGATTGGTCGAGTATGGTCTTTACCGCCTTGTAATATTTCAATACCGGAACCATCAGTTTGTATCCTTCCGTGCATACCTGGATGGTGCACCGGACGCCCTGCGTGATGAAGAAGTTTATTTTTTCCCGCAATTCGGGAGAGAAGCCCTTCATGTAGAAGAGCAGCATTCTATCCTTCTTCGGCGGTCCTGTTGTTTCCGTCACCGGTTCTGCACCGTCCTTCAGAACAGAGAACCGATTGTTGTCGAACAGCTTCTTCGCGGCTGTCGCACTGCACAGTGCACAGTGGTACAGAATGCAGATTTAGGTGGAATGATATGTTTTGAGCCTGAAACTGAAACTTTAGACTAAAAGTCTCTTCTTCAAAGTTGTTCCTTATAGTAAAGCCCTCATTTTTATGACAATGAATTCTAGGGTGGTTCCTATTATCATTAAAATAAAAAATCTAACTTTTTTTTAAATTAATTAAGGTATACGTTCTTCGGCAAAGTTATAGCTGAGATAATTTCAAGCAACTTTGTTGAAAATAACTTTTTTGTATCTCTTAAATTGGCCGATTGAGAGCTATTTTCTTGAATTGAGTTAGGGTGGCTCTGAAAAAACAGTTTTTTGCTCTGTATTTTAGCTGCTCACTGTTGTTTTCACTGGCAGCTAAATGATAATTTACTCGATGAGATTTTCGCTTTAGAATTTATACATATATTCATATTACCCAATGAGAAATGCATACATGGGAATTCAGTGACAGTGACTCTGCCTCACCCACCACCACAGCTTTCTTGCACGGAATAGACGATCTATAAGTTAGCAGCTAATTTTATAAATCAATACTAACTTTTTAGATGTTGACAATTGTCAGTGTACAAGCTGTTGTTTTACCACGATGCCAAATCTAGACAAAACGCAGAATGACGACCGTCGGTTATTGATGTATGTTTGTATTAGTATACTCGCAGCATAAGTTAAGGCTTTGGTTGCTCTTATTTCTGAATGCAATATCAAATAGTGACCATCAGCTGAAGAAATCAGTAGTAAACGGAAGTGTAGTGCCGTTGCTAGAAAACCCTTCATGACATCAGCATAATCTTTATAAAAAGTGCAATCTCATCGAGAAAACTCGACAGAATCCCTCACAAACCATTAAATTTGCTGACGACGGTGACACCGCTCCCCATTTTGTTGCAACAACAACCGTATTGCATTATTTTTGCGCGAAAAGCATCCTGATTCTATAGCCTAGGTGACAACGAGATCCTTCCACTACAGTAGCACACCATTAACGACCGTCTTTTATAGTTGGAAAACCAAGCATTGCCTCAGGGCGACAATGTCACGAAAAAGATTAATTAAGCTCTTCCTTTGGTGAGCCGTGCCACCACCCTCAACCGGAATAAGAAAAGAAAGCATTTTGCGCGGTAAGCACGCGCTCAGTCAGCAACCAACCAGGTTTGCATCCAGTTAACCAGACTACAGTATTCCCTCGCTAATCAGCCTATCGATAATCGACGACCCGAAATTTCAAGGGACATATTAATGCATATTTATGGCAGTTTTTAATCCATGCTGTTAGTCTCGTTGTCCGCTTGTGATCATCATTTTGTCGGATTAGCAGGGCAATACTGTAGGTCTGAGTTGGTAAGGGTTGGACTATGAAGCACGATGTACCTTTTTCACTGAAAAGTGCACAAAACCAGATTGAATTTTCTCGTTGGCTTCCTCAAGAATATCACTGCATCGCATCGTGCTGCCAGGACGGGCAGACAGCTGTATTTTGGCGAACCGAGGCATTTTCCACCTTTTTCCGTGTGTTTACAATTTCATCTTCTCCGTTTCTTGAGAGGTGCGATGAAGCAGTTTGTAGTTTTCCTCCCAAAAGTAGTCACCATTGCATTGGCGAAGCCAGGTTTATATTCAAAAGTGATAATTGGGAACCGGTTCTAAAGTGGAATTAATCATGCTTTTGTAAATAAAGGATCAAACGTTAATTTATTGAAACTTTTTTTTCGACAACGATTTCATACAATACCATCATCATGTTAGGAACAGTTTAACCTTAGAAATAAATATTATTACACGTGAAGGTGTACATTAAGTGTCTTGAAATTGAACCATATGCAACTCGATGAAAAGTTCATTAGATTGAATTGATTTTCTCGTATTTTTCAACTGATTCCTATGTCAAAAGGGCCGCTTACATATATCGGTCTCAGGGCACTGAAATTAACATGACTTTTTCGTAGTGTGTACCTGATGGTGGTGATAGTTTGCGTGACAGATCATTTAAAGGTTCATCCTGGAAATAACCGTCACACGAATCGATATGGTATCGTATCGCCAAAGCTAAGCACTCAAGGAGTTTTTTAACCCTCTGATGATTAAAGCTACACGAAGCGAGAAGGACGTAAATCACCCTACAAAGTGAATTTCATCATTACGTTTTATCAACTGGGGTCCTAGCCCCCCACCCACAAACCTCCCTAAACAGCTACGCCAATGGCGAAAGAGGAAGGATCTTCCCATCTTTGTCGTCAGCCCCATACCGATTGGCGAAAAAGTGCAAAAATATTGTAATTTATGAACAGAATTATTATGGATTATGATCATTACTATCCAAAGAGCGACCATTCCACGACCGTGCAGAATGAAGAATAATGCCGATAGGGATGTTTCGCACGGTCCTCCTACAGGTGAGCCGACAGGGCTTCATTTTTCCTAGAAACGGACAGTTTACAAACAGGACTAAAGTGACATACTTGCTAGATCCTCAATTTCGGCCTCGAGGAGGGTTGGGCAATAAAAAACCGACGCCCTCAAACTTTTCCATTCCTGCTTGGAGTCTGCTCCCGGGAAATGCCATGCTTTTTTTCTGGGCACTAAATTTAATTCGTAAATTATTTACATTTTATAGACGTTTTTATATTCATTACAATGTCGCAATGATGGTTTTTCGGTTTTCCGGCTCCGTTCTTGTTTGGTAGAACGGACAGACGACGACGTGTTCAGGGAAGCACCCATTTGTTGCTGCTGAAGCATGGTTCCGCTTCCCTTCGCTTCCTTCTTTCACGGTCCGCGGGAATGCCAGTTTAGTAGTCGCTGGCTGTGGGGAGAAAGAGGAAAGCGAAAATGGGCGGTCACACCATGATTGTTTGTTCTGGAGCAAATTTTTCAAATTGCGATAGCTGCTATCATTTCCGGTTGCCAGTTTCGTATAATTGCCATCACCGCGGCTTGTGGAGGTGTAGATCCTTTTGGAGGAGGAGCAGGAGGAGAGAGAGAGCCACCAGACGGAAGTGCTTTTGTGTTGAAGGACAGACAAGGGACGACCGAAGGAATGCGCCCAGTACGGTCTGTTTGGTTTTGCTTCATTTTATTAAATTTACTCCGGTTCGGGGGAGAGAGACAGACACGAGGAAAAGGACATTGTTTAGCCGGGATTACAAAATTGTAAATCAAAGTCCTGACAGATGAAAATGTGTGTGAGTAAGCGCAGGCTGTTGACAGAGTTCTTTGTTCGGACATTCGCTTAATTTGGTTGTCAAGAATGAAGAATGGTCTGCGTAGACATTTATTAACAACCAAGAATTCCTTTATCCAAACTCCAAACAGATATTAGATACACATTTAAAGCTTCCGAAGTGAGTCTGTACTCAAAAGTGGAAAATAGCAGCGAAATAAATCTCCTTCTTTCTGTTATCCTGAGAGCCATTACTTTCAATTCGTCCATCTGGATTTCACTTCTCCCCCCGCCTTCTTGAAACAATAAATTTTCTTCTGCATCCATATCTCAACAATGCAGCACTAGCACCTTCAAAAGAGTAAAATCGAATTGCACTCGAATTGCTCTGCTGTTGTGTAGTTAAGAGGGAACTGGCGGGTGATGTAACAACAATAACAACGCACAGCACAACATTTTTCACATATATTGCCGATACCCCACTTTCTCCATTGCCGGAAGGTTGGCGAAATGTTCTTTATTCTTTCCAAATCTTCGTCTATCATGCTGCGGTGGACCAAGTTAGGTAGGTGTGGGAAAATCCGACAAAGTAAAATCGACTTTCCGGACTGGTGCGACTCCCGAAAGCTGACCCCGGTTGGATTTATTTTTTTTCTGCTTGTTCAATGGATCTGTTAATTTATTTCATTGAACACCATCTATATTTATAGGGTGGAGGTGTGTCGTTGGTGAAATGTTTAAGTTCAGTTTGGTGTATTAAATAATTTCTTTGCGTTAAATCGCAATAACGTTATATCTCCATACACAACAATAGGCTTCTAACGCTACTAACGTACCGCAACAATAGGGCTGTTTCCCCTAATACACTTTTTTTTTTGGAAAAAATCGTTTTCATATCACATAGCCCAAGTAACAATTTTGGTTTTATAAGGGTTCTGTAGAGCATGATTTAGACTTGTATAACGCTATAAAACCTCTATAAAGCTTGCAATGTTACTTGGGAGGGCTACGGGATATAAACTATGTCTAGACCCTCAACTCGAAACTAAATTGTAGATACATGTGTCTATCCATATCCATAACACATATTTTACAATGTAAAAAGGATTTTTACTTATTGATTTCATGTAGGGGACATGGCTCTAATGTTGGCCTATGGATCTAAGATTGGGCTCATCGCTAAAAATCTGCTATTTATCAAGATGAAAGCATCATTGGGACGGTACTAATGGATATTTTTGGTCGCTATTGAAAATTTAGTCGATTGCTGAATTTATGTTTGGGCCCAAATTAGGGGCATGTAGGCCGACATTACATCCATTTCCCCTACTGATAAAAAAATAACTTTAAAAAAAATATATAATTTAGATTCTTTTAGGATCTTGTATTTACTCCCATCATAAATGTTGGGACAGTGTGACAAAACAGGTTTTTCCAAGGGGTAGGTCACCCCGCACACCAATCTTGGGTCATCTTTTTTGTCAGTGTGCCGCAGATGTGCCGATTGTGCCGGTCATAGAGCAAGCTGCGTTTGTTTGTAAAATATCCATCCCGGCAACCCGGTATTTCTGACACCTCAAATGTTTTGATTTGAAATCTCAAGGATAAATCGGATTGAGGATGACGCAAGAAGTGGCGGGTGTGTTTAATTTTGGTGTTTTGTGTTCATAGGATAATGAAAGTCCTGTGTTTGAGGGTTTAATACTGAATATACAATCAAACAGCACGTAATGTTATGAACAACTTCAATGACACTTGTCCAGCAGTGCTCCCATTTTCTTTTATATATTTTCAGCGAGTAAATTTGAGTTATTCTCATTTACTCAAAAAGGATCAAAGTAGTCTCGATTTTCTGATCAAATAAAATACCGTCTGACAGCATATTTGGTTTTCGATATAAACACAGTTTTCAAGCATTAAAAGATTCAAGGGATCGATTGGTTAAAGTGTTGTCGTTGAAGATTTTTGATGATGTGGTGGTGTTATTTCAGGACTATACATGTTGGTACTCGACCAGAGATTTGAGAAGTTTCTGCCCTGTGAACAAAAATAGCTACCTCGCACAGTCTGTAAAGGATCCCTCTCATCTTGTTGAACTAATTGCAGACATGAGGAAATCCAACATAAAAATTGAGGTATATCGTGAAAAGTAGTTCTTTCGTACCGGCAAGTGCAGTAGCAAGAAATTCCTCGAGTTGGCTCTCAAGGTTTACTTATTACTTGGTAGTCGTTGAGCTGGCATTCGAAGGTAATAACACTCTGACTGTCGATTGTAGAATAATGTATATTTCAGTTTCAGTTAGTTTTATTAATTAACCAATTGCGCAGATAGAATTCAATATTGTTTATGCTGAATCTTTCCCAAGTCCTATGTTGATATGTTGCTTCCTGTTGTTTACGAATTGACCCGATACCATGTGGCAAAAGTCACACGCAATCGTTTATGCTTATTGCAAGTAGGTATGCTAAGCTATGCAAACAATCATTTCATTCATTGCGCCGTCTGCGTGCGTTGTTGATCGCCTTGCGCTTGACCTAGTAAACATGTTTATTGCATTTGGGATTTCTTAGGAATGTTTATTTGAGACCCAGTGGAAATGCTTGGTATAGATTAATGTCTTTTTGATTTACAAGTTTGTTTTTCGTTTATGTTGCGCATCGACACTTTTAACGGAAATGATTGCGTCTTAATCAAACTGTTTTGCAGTGTACGGTAACCTGACTAGAGATCATTGCGAAGTATGAACTAAAAGATAAGTTATGGATTGGGGGGAAACTACTGTTTGTTTTTGTTGGGATTTTCTTCGGTACGTACCACTGGTAGCTTGCTACTGCTGCCAACGATCTGGCGACGTACTGTAATTCGACAGTGAGCATTCATAAGGGCGTATACGCGATGATCGATTCTCTTCATCGATTTTCTCTTTGCATTGCTACAGCTAAGCAAAACAATTTTCTATAATTTGTTCAATGCAGAATTGTAACAGGTTGTATTGACTAGCAAAATCAGCAGCCAACGCACCGAGAAACGTTTATTATAGCGAGTTATTAATAATAGAGAAAATCGACGAAGAGAATCGATCATCGCGTTTACGCCCTTATGCATGCTCACTGACGAATTACTCGCTGCTACTGCTGTCGACGAACGGTGACTGGTGTTTTCTGAACCATTGAGGAATGGTGGTTTGACTGCACGTCGGATTGACGGGGCTTCCACAGTTATTAATTTAGAGCTTTCGATGCCTGTACCATTTTTGCATTAGGGGCTGTTCCGACTGAGCTAAGGGAGGCCTCAAAAAAAAAAAAAAAAAACATCAGCCTTATACTTTCCATAAGACAAACCACATAGGTCCTATAAGAATGCATAACAGGTATGTGTGACCGCTTATACATTTCATTTGACACATGATCTTCATTAACTGTTTGCAAGGCGTCAGCTTATTACTTGACTTATACATATTATGAATAATCAGCAATAGAAATTTGCCAAAAGGTTTAAGGAGATTTCTATCCGTGCCACCAACTCTGAAAATCGTAAACTTCACGTATGAAGTAACAACTAAAAACGGGTGTAGCCGTCAACAATGCTGATGATGGTACAGCACGCAAAAACCACCCTACTGCGTTCTCGCTGAGATGACTAAGTTGGTCATGACGAGAGGAGCAACACAATAGTTGGTTAAAGAAGAATTGCATTATAACACACCATCGCCTGACAATACTTTCAGAAACGTGGGGCTTTAGGTAGTGATGAAACCAGGGCCCCACAAAGTCACTTTCAATCGAAAATTTTCAACCGACAATGAAGCTGTCAACCATCACTTTCAATTGAAACTCATTTTTTCTTCTCTTCGAGCAGATCCCCGTCGACATCAACAGAATTATTTTCGATCAGTTTTCATGCTGTTTGTTTTGGCTTGACTCGTGTTTTTTCTTCTTTCATTGTCAAATGAACTTACTTTTGCATTGAATCGTGCAGTTTTTATGACTATTGTTGCTTGTTCACTCGGTTAATTTAAGCGTATGCGCATAGATCTGTGCACGGGGATGTCCAATTTATCATTGTTGGTTTGTTTATCCATTAATATGGGTATTATTTGCATCGGGGTGACATCTAGAGACCGAAAATTTATATGCGACGCCATTTTGAAATAAAAGATGTCGGCTTCCAGTTTAAGAAAAAGTGGGAAATGCTGTCAAATACTTTTTTTTTTTATCTAGTTCGTTTATTTGGAAGGCTCAATCGCGTTAGCTTTACGGAGCCGATAATTCATTGTTCACTGTGTGTAACAAAATTCACTTAATTCTATGTCTAGTAGGAGTTGGGCCGATTACTCGCGGCTTACTCGAGGTTAGAAGGGTACATTTTCGAAGGATAGGATCAGGGGAGGAGCTTGGGGCTGTCAAATACTTATCAATAAAGGTATTTTAAATTATGTCTCTAAGAGAGAAGAGAGTGATGGTTGAATTTTATGATGACGTAACAGACAGTTGTTTTCCTTATCAGAAGACGGTACTTTCAATATTGAACAAAATGTTGGTTCATATGCATTGGCGTAGCTAGAAAATATATCAGGAGGGGGCCGATGGGGGGCCTGTTGCACTTTTTTAATTTTGCAAAACTACGGGTTATTAAAAACTCATTAAAATTGCGTCCAAGGCAACTTATTTTTGGGTACATTTTTTTTTCTGTGACCAATAATATGATATTGAGGCTTACTATTATTTTAATGGTGAAACAATAAATTTGATTATATTTATTCCATAACTATGATTGGGAGCTTTGAACAAGCAATGATCGTTTGTTCATGTTTTTTGTAATAAAATCACAGTCCGGATCTTGTAAACGTAAGCATCTCAAACTTAAGAAAATTCTCAGGATTAAGTAATTTCATGAATTTTGTGACCAGATTTTTTTTATTGATCATTCCAATCTCAGACATAGGAACCAAAATAAAATTCTAGGAGTTTGAATTTTATAATTTTATAAAATTTTGGCTGTTTCAAGGTTAAGTGCACACAGAATAAATTTCATACATTTAGGACGTAGGAAGATGTTCAAGATGTACAATTTTTTGACGTAGGACTACGTCAGTGATTTCTATATGGGGGTACATTTTGTGAAAACTGAATATGGAACATGTAACGAAATTACGAAAGATTTTGAACGTTAATAACTCAGCTGCTCTTGGACCAATTTCAATAATTTAATCACCAATCGATAAGAAATATTTCTACGCATCGATAGCTGTTAATTTGGGAAATTTCAAGAATTGTTAAAAAGCGTCGAAATAACTAACAAATCCACTCATTACGTACATGCATATGCTGCAGATGCACAATCCTTAACATTGTTAATGTTAAAATAAAAATAGTTTTGTGATCCCAAACCCATAATTAAGATTCATCATTCAAGATTCCATCTGATTCCATTGGCTGGAAAACTTTTGAATACTTCCTGATCAACCTACAACCTACCAAATATCCAGTGCACTTTACTAATATCTTGGACTAGATGGAGATCTTTCGAATATTTCCTGATGTCTAGGAAGGATGTTTGAAAGAATATCCTGTAACTTATGCAACGTTTCCTGAATATCTACAAAACTTAGGTTTTACAAAATTTCCTCAACTTCTACGAAGTTTCCTGAATTTATTCCAAATTCCATATGTTTTTTTTCATTTCTTAAAATTCTACAAAGATCTCTGAACATCTTTGCACTTCTGGAAAGACACCTAAGACATCTACAAATATTCTTGAACACCTAGAAAGTTCCTTTAATTTAGCGAAGTTCCCAAAACCTCCAAGAAGTTCATGGAGCTTTTTTGGAGTAAGGTTTTTGAAAAACTGCAACGAAGTTCCCTAAACTGAGGCGAAAATCCCTGAAGTTCTTAGAAATTTATTGAAATATTTTTAGATCTTTTAAAAAATTCCCTGAACTTTTTCAAAATTCCTTACACTTATATGCAGCTCCTCAAAATGCTACGAAATTCGAAAATCTTCTACAATTTTGCTGTTGAATTTTCACAACTATTCCAAATCCATGGGGCTAAAAAAAAACTGAAATTATGTAGAGGTTCCCGATCAATAATGAGCTTCCCTAAAATAAAATAATGTTCCTTTAACTTCTACGAAGCTCCTCAAATCTAAATGAATTCTCTACTTCTACGCAGTTTTCAGAACTCTCGAAGTTCCTTTTTTCTACGAAATTTTCTGAAGGTCTATGAATTTCCCAGAATATCTACCAAGTTTACTTAATTTCTACGATCTTCCCTGAACTTCTATTTTAAGTTTTACGAAGTTTCCACATGTTAAAGTAATCAACATAAAGAACTTTAAAAATCCTTGTTGGTGGTCCAATTTTATTAATCACTGTTAAATAGTAGCATTGAACTTAACAAGGTTGAAAAAATACCGGTGAGTCAAAAATAAACACCAAAAATTCTGGAGGGGGCCTAGCCCCCCCTGGCACCCCCATTAGTTACGCCAATGTTCATATGTCTGCGAAGTAGGGGAGGATGGGGTATAACTATCATACGGGGTTTAAGCACCTCTTTGTTCTCTTATTTGGAGGACAACTCTAACAAAACATTATCATGTATCATCATTATGTAGTTTACAGCGTGTTCGTAGAATGATGCAAAATAGAAAACTGTGACTTTTCTCTAATCAAACGATTGGTTTCCAATAAGAAGGTGCTTAGTACAACATTAATTGAAAATAAGGGGGATTCATTTATTGAATTTAACAGTCAGAGTAAAAGCTCGTGTACAGTTTCTCCACCTGTTCAATGTTTTGATAGTAAGCATCATAGTTAAGGTACACCGGGGTAGGTTGAAACGGTAAGTATACACTCCCGACCATAAGTTCAAGGACACCTCCAAAAAACATGACAAATTTGTTATGTTCATATCTCTGTTGTTACGTCCAATTTTCGTTCTCTTTAGATCATTTGAAAGGTTTTTAATGGAACTTTCTTCGTAAGCAAATTGTTCAATATAATTAAAAATGTTGTGTGCTAAAAGTATATCCAAAGTTACAATATTTTTCAAAATTAACTCTGAAGAATCGTGACTGATTTTCTCAGAATTGTGTTGGCCAAATTTTGAAATAAAAGTACAAGTAGAACACTTAGGGATCCATTAATTATGTCACACTGTTAGGGAGGAGGGCGGTTTTGGAAACTGTGACGAGCCTTACAAAAAACAATTAAGGTCCATATAAAAATGTGATAAAGGGGGGAGGGGCGGTTAAAAATTGGCCAAATTTTCGTGACATAATTAATGGACCTGCCCTTATGCTATACCATTCATGTCATTCAAATAACCTTTCGAGATCGAAAATTGAACAAAACATATCTGCATGGTTTTTTGGGGTGTCCTTAAACTTATCATCGGTAGTGTATCTCTTAGTGGAAGTGAATATTCACTGGGGTGTTTCGTACTAGTTGAACCCTTCGACCCCATCGCTGGTTGTCAAGGTGATCACGCTGTGATCCACCACTAGGGATGTTTACATCTGTGCGGATTTGCTAGCGCTAGTGTACTAGACAACTAGCACATGCTAGTAGAACCTGATACCCTGCTTACATTATGCTGGCTACTTTTTTGCACAGTGTTAGTACACTAGCGCTAGCAAATCCGCATAGATGTTACACCATATTTACTGCTGACTTGCTTCTGCTTGTTGCAGGACCCAGTGACACGCCGTCCGAAGCAGTTATGAGCAGAGGTACTGTTTTGTAACTTTGTTCAACCAAGTGGTACTCGATTATGACGACTGGGTTTGGAGTAAATGTTTATTTCTTGAAAACAGTGATAACATTACATTACAATTACAGTTTCCAAAAGTTTTTTTTTTTTTTTTGAAGAATTGGAAAAGATTTGTGAAGTAATATCCTAACAATTAGCGTATTTGGATTTTAGTTTCACATATAAATGACAAAGTTACAAGCGTTCAAAACCCAAAACTGTTTACACACAAATTTTTTTTTTGATTTGCACCCCAGTATAGTTGACAAAGACGTAGTTCTACGTCAAAAAATGGGAAATGCTGATGCCGTCCCATCAATATGGATTTTTTTGGAATCGGGGTGCAGTCTGAAGATTGGAAATCAATATCTGACGCTATTTTGAAATCCATGATGATGGCTTCCGGTTTCAGAAAAAGTTTTAAATTCTATCAAATACCCATACCAACTATCCTAAAATATGGTTATTGGATTCCAAAATGGCATCGGATATCGACTTTCGGCATTCACACGTTGTCCCCATTCCGAAAATACCCATATTGTAGGGTATTTGACACTTTCTGAACCCTGATGGCCGCCATATTGGATTCCAAAGTGGTATCTGATATCGATTTTTGGCATCTACCCGGTGTCCCTGTTCCGAAAATAACCATATTGTAGGGTATTTGACACTTTTTTTGAAACCCTATGGTCGCCATATTGGAGTCCAACATAGCATCGGATATCGATTTTCGGCAGCCACGCATTGTTTCCGTTCCGAAAATACCCATATCTTAGGGTATTTGACACGTTTGATGAAACTTTATGACCATCATCTTGGATTCCAAAATGGCGTCGAATATCGATTGTCGGTTTCCCCGTTCCGAAAATACCCATATTGTAGGATAGTTGATACTTTCTGAATCCAGATGGCCGCCATTTTGGATTCCAAAATAACGTCGAATATTGATTTTCGGCACTTTTGCGTCGTCCCCGTTTCGAAAACACCCGTATTGTAGGGTATTTGAGACTTTCCCTGACCCCGATGGCTCCCATCTTGGACTCCAGCATGGTCTTGTTAATTTAATTTTCGTTTAATATAAAAAATATATATTATTACTACATATAATCCGGATGCCATCCCTATCGGCAACCGATATTGTGTGGATACTATCCGGAAACTATATTTTGATGCCTGCGTCGTCAGGTTGTGACATTTCGAATGAACCCCGAATTGAAGTGAAAGTGGAAAAAACGAAGGAAGCAGTTTTTGAGTTCATTCATTGCGTCAATTGAAACAAGTCTGCCTCAAATGAAATGAACTGAAGCACTTGACGAACGCAACAAGTGATAGTCAAATCATGTTTGAAAAGAAGAATGTTCATCGTGACTCGATAACAAGAAACACGATGACTTACACGAAAATGATATTGCTCGAAATGAAGCGATTCTGCGGAGAGTTCATTTTATTTTCTTTGTTTCGAAAATGCAGAACCCTGGATGAAACATCGCTAGAACTATCAAACAGCTGCAGACAGTAGATGAGCAAGTCAAACGCGAACTTTTTGCTTGTAGATGGCATTTCCAACCAATTCTGAAAATCGTAAAATCCACTTATGAAGTAACATAAAAAACTTTGAAAGTTTTTTCTTTATTGGCTGCAACTAGATGCAAGTACAATTCAGCCTAATAAAGTTATTAACGAAATCTCATTTCAGGTTCGGATTTAGCGACCCAAAATTAAGTTATGTAGGGGAAATGTTGGCTTCGGCTATTATCGTCCAGGGGGTAAACAACTTCCTTGAGAGCTCAATTTTGGCATGTGGATACATTGTGTTTCAGAGCATCTATTGGCCAAATTTGAGTGCTCTAGGACTTTGTTTACGATAATAGGTTAAGGTATTGCCGAAGCTAACATTTCCCCTAAGTGATTTCTCTGAACTCAGCACCAGAATAGATGCTGATTCTGCTGGATTGTATGAAACAGCTGAAAGTTGTATATTATATGACTTCTTCAAAATTGTACATTTAGAGTTGTAGAACGCATCGTTTGTTAGGGTAAAACTACTTTGGGGCTGTTCATTAGAGTGATGCAAAATTTGAAATTTTCGCTCCACAATACTTAAACGATTCCAAATCGGATCCTGACTAACCTCTCAAAATTTTAACCCATTTGGTGAGAAACTGAGATGGCACAAACCATTTGAAGCTTGTATGGAAATTACTATGGTAAAACCAAGATTTTTGTTCATGTCTATCTAATAATTCACCATATCGGTCTGCTTCAAAGTTGTTCAACTATACTTGTTGAAAATTTTCCCAGCTACAACTTTGCTAAAGACCACTTTTTGATTAAATGCAAGGATCGAAAGTTATCAATGGTTCAATGCGCTGATGTCTTATGATCATGCTCAATCAACTGCTCAGCAGGCAACATTGGTGTTTCTGGGGCGTTGAATAGGACACAAAAATCATGTCTACTATGTCACACTGCAAAATACAGTGTTGCCTACAGAGCAGCTGCTTGATCATGTTTTCATCATAAGTGTACCAATCTCTTAAATAATTAATAACTTTTTCCTGTCTCGTTTTACATAGAAACGCTCTTTGGCAAAGTTGTAGCTGAGAAAATTTTCTATAAGAATGGTTATCAAACTGTTTCACAGCTCAATATGGAAAAAAAACTAGAAGGAATTGAACAAAAAGTTGAGATTTTCTATAATAATTTACATGCAAACTTCAAATGACTTGTGCGAAGTCTATTACTAACCAAATGAGTTGTAACTTTGGGAGGCTAATCAGGACCCGATTTTAAACCATTTATGCACTGTGGAGCGGAAAAGTCAAATTTTGCATCAGTCTACTGTTCATTAATTACATTTTTTGGGATTCATGACCCCCCTCCCTCCCCCTGTGTAGAAAATTGTCCATATACAATTTTTAAATTTCGTCTGGGCCGTGGATAGTTGCACCCCCCTCCCCCCAACATTAAACTGTCTACGCTTATTAAATTAAATACTATAAATTATCACATACTAATGTCATGAAAATGGATTGAAAACTAAACGATGTAGTTATAAACATCAATAATTTGTTTAGATATAATTTTAATTAAAATTTATAGCTGCGTACTAGATCTTACACACTGAATTCACGTCATCGATGTCGGTACAAATTTACTGGATTTTTAAAAGATGAAAAAGTCATGCAAACTTTAAATGATCGTTACACGTAACAAACCAATGAAATCGATTTTGGCTTAGTCAGTTGTTTTAGAAAATTTTCAGGTTTTCGAGAGTAAATATTTGGACGAAATTTAATCATTTCGGAGTTCTCCCAATTGAACGTTACACTGTCTGCCGGGGTCGCTGCCGACCTCGTTTGATTAAAATTGATTACAAATAACATCCCATCTGGCTAATATTCGAAGTCGTGGATTTCAGTTGAAACACAAACAATAATTCACTTGGGCAAATGCATCTTCCCTTAAAGCTTCCTGTAACCTATTAACATGCACACTGACAGAATAACAGAATCAAACATCACCTATGCAAATAACAAATATTTGTCTTTCCCTTCCGTTTGGACTCGTGGATTCCCATCCGGTTGGAACTGCAAAGTTTATAACTCAGCCTTAGATAAAGCTCCCATAAAGCAAAGTGATTCGATGGTGGGTTCGCACACAAAGATCGCTCCTTCGGATGGTTTTTGATGTGACCCGGATTGGCTTTGCCGTAGTGTGTAGCGCAGATCGTCGTCTGTGTCTGTGACTGATGATGTGGCTGACAGAGAGGTTCGCAATGGACCACACGTGCCTTATGGGTGGATTTCCCGAACCGACCCACTTTTCCCGAGTTTGTCGACGTGTTTGTGCTCTGGCGGCTCAGATTCTCTTGCGTTTTTTTGAGGTTAAAAAATATCACGTTTCATTCCAATCAATTTATTTTTTGAGCTTCGCTGCCAGCGGAACGAACTTTTCCACATTTCGATGACTGGGCTGTAACGGGGAAACTCTAGTAGGGTTACCTTTTTTCGAATTGACATTTTTCTCTCCCTCTGTCACTGTGTTGCGGTGGTGGTGAGGACGATGATGGGGGTTTTTTTTTTTCTTCTTGTTATGGTTGAATGGCAAAGGTTGCAGTTTACCTAGGGTAAACTTTTTCGACATCGAAAATAAAGCGACTTTGTTCAGGATGCATGGCGGGAATTTCCCCGGTAATGGCTTCCAAGGAGGTTCTGCTTTCACTGATAGATTTTGTATATAGGCGTGATGCACTGGGAAATTGGAAATGGAAAGTACTTTTGTTGAAACGGCATATTTTATACGACTGAGACTTACTGACAGTTACATATGTTTGTTTGTTCCATTCAAAAACGCATTGGATAGTCAAATAAAATACTTTTTCGGTGGAGTTATGTTCAAATACTGAATTACCTTTTTAGACATAGTTGTTATTATCTTCTTTAAACTGAAAGAAAAACGATACATTCCGCTACAAAGTACCCTTTCGTAATTCTCGCAATTTAACTCTTAGGGAAAAATCGTTCCAGACCTTCCTTTGGGAGGATACTTCGAACCCACGCAACTGTACGCAGGAGTGCTATATACGATGACCGTAGAACGAATATTGGATTTGGTGGCACAGTCTGGATTGCTAGGACAACTGGTGGTTTATCGAGGTCTTCAACGACGAAATCTTCATCCGATGTATGCACGAAAGCAGGCCAAAAGCGAGAGGGATTCGCTAACCAGTCAGGTCCGTGCCACCAAGCATTGTTCGATGAGAGTTGCTCAGGATCCATTCCCCGAGAGATTATATCTGCAGGGTTCTCTGTGCCCGAGACATGAGCCCATAATCCATCAGCCGTTGCATGTTGTATCTCCGAGACCCGGTTTGCAATAAACGTCTTCCACCGGGACGGAGTAGAGAATAGCCAATGGAGGACAATGGTGGAGTCTGACCAGAAAAACGACTTAGTATCGAGAGTGATGGCGTTTTGCACCTTCTGGAACAAGTGTGCGAGGAGCAGTGCTGCCGAAAGTTCCAGCCGAGGTAAGCAGACCCGTTTCTGCATTCGAGAGTCTCCAAGGGGTGCTACTTTTGATTTTGCGACGAGGAGGTTTACTTTGACTGATCCGTCATCAGCTACAGCACGAAGGTAAATGCATGCGCCATAGGCCTTTTCTGATGCATCGCAGAATCCATGCATTTCAATCAACACAGGTTTGAAAACTGGTATTACCCATCGAGGAACAGAAAGATTCCGGAGAGCTTCGAGGTTTTCCCGGAATTCAAGCCATCGTTGCTGAAGTGCATCGTCGAGAGGTTCATCCCATTTTTTCTGGCACCGCCACAAGTCTTGGAGGTAGATTTTGGCCTGTACGATTACCGGAACGACCAGTCGCAGAGGATCAAAAAGTTTGGCAGCATCCGATAGCGAGATTCTTTTGGTAATTGTAGCTGTATCGTTCCATTTGGGTACGTCGAAGAGGAAATCGTCTGTCGTAGTCTGCCATTTCAGTCCTAGCGTTTTGATTGGAGCGGAGGAAGTATTAAAGTCGAACACTGTTCGTTCGTCTCGTAGATCTGCTGGAAGGTGTTCGAGGACCTCCGGACAATTCGAAGACCATTTCCGAAGACAAAATCCCGCAGACTGAAGCAGCAACTGGGAAAAAAGCTGCTGCCCTTCACTGACGTCATCAACGCCAGTTAATAGGTCATCCATTTAGAAGTCCTTGGATACGACTTTGGATGCTTCTGGATGTGTGGTTTCTCCAATTCTAGCGATTTCATGGAGGAACCTGGTTGCCAGGTAGGGAGCGCACGAAGTATTGTAAGTCACGGTCGTAAGTTGGAAGGTTTGCAAAAGTTCCGATGGCGAATTTCGCCAAAGAATCTTGAGATAACGCCGATTGAGCAGGAAAAGTAGGATTTTCCGGTACATTTTCTCAATATCCGACACAATCACGTACCGAGGGATCCAAAACCATAAAGTGATCGACACCAGGTCGTCTGGAACGACGAGATCGACCATCAATCCTGGGGCAGATAATACGAAAGAGTATTGGGCTTTAGTTCTTCCGAATCGGTGACTTCCTCCATATGTCCCAGCCGACGATACTCCTCGATGAAGTCTGAATACGCTTTCTTAAGCAATGGATTAACGTTCAGGCGTTGCTCCAGAGCGAGAAAACGACGAGTGGCAGTCTCTTTGGAGTTTCCGAGTATTGAGAGGACTGTCAACCTTTACGGAAGTTGAACTACGAAACGTCCTGTATCATCCCGAGTAGTTGTAGCTGCAAAATGCGCTTCGCAAAGCGTTTCTTCGATGGATAGGGTACTGCTAGATTGGCACGACTTTAGTTCCCAAAAGCGTACCTATTGATCTTCGAGCGGACTGATACTTCAGACGTGGACAAAACTGATTGTTGGTGACGGAGATGAGCCAACCTTGCCGTAAACGACCCATCCGAGTACGGTTTTCTGCAGCACTGGTAGATCTGGACCAAGACGTACCAAACCTTCTTCAACGAGTTCATAGTAGACCTCCATCTCAAGTATCATGTCGATGGGACCAGATTGATTGAAGGTAGGATCAGCGAGAACGGCTGGTATGCCCCACTCTTGGGTGCTCAATGCCCTTGCAGGAAGATCGCGAGTGATCCCCGGTAGTACGTGGAAATCAGCGATGAAGTTCGAACAATGTGATTCGATTCGAGCGTCAACGGCGTAGGATGAAACGACAGTGGCATTTCCTACACCTCCGATCTTCTGATGAGTTTTGATACGTCGCAGCTTCAGTTTCTGTGACAGCTGCTCCGTCATCAAGTTCAGCTGCGAGACAGGATCCAACAAAGCTCGAGCCCACACGGCATACCCGTTGATATCAGATATCTTCACTATCGTAGTTTGCAACAAAACAGTCAGAGGAACGGTTCGAACACTGCCGAGAAGGGTGGTCGACACATGGCTGGTACAAGTAGGCGGAATGAGGCGGACTGATGTGGAGCACCGGAAGTACTTCGAGTGGACTTAGATTGCTTATGTGTTGTTGGTGGTTTGGGATTCAGAACGGCATCCGACGAACGAAGTGTGGTATTTTGGTGCAACAGGGTATGATGCTTTTGTCCACATACTCGACAACAACTGGACGGGTATTGCTTGACGAGGCGGGTTGGCGAGAAGCAATTTATGCAAAGCGAATTGTTCTTCACTATTTCGAATCGTTGGAAAACGGGAAGCTTCCGAAAAGTCTCGCAGTGGAAAGACGAGTGCGAGGACTGTGTACATAATGGACAGCATTTCGATGATGAGCTACTAGTTACTGCATGGCTAAACTTCGGTTTCTGCGACCGAACTGGTTCGAGTTTGGGCAGGTCTGCAATGTGGGGCTTCGACGACGATACCTTGGAACTTTGGTAGATTTGTGATGCTGTTCCCATTGCCTGAGCGTTGCGCAATCCAAGCGTGCGCAAAGCATATGCGCGAGAAGAACACTCCACTCTTCGGTAAGTTGCGCTCGAATTCATCGATGATACGCGCCAAGGATTCGTAGCATTCCTTGCGCATCGGTTCGATGGAAAGCAAAGACTCAATATATGTCTTCACGACAAGTTTCTTGTTACCAAACCTCTTCTCAAGTAGTCCTCAAGCTACTGAGTAATTAGCTGAGGTGATTTCAATCGACTCAATCACCCGTTTCGCTTCCTTAGAGAGAGAGGAAATAAGGCACGAAAATTTGTCAATTGGTTTCAGTTGAGGGTTACTATCGATCAGCGATCGAAAGCATCACGAAAGGTAAGCCAATTTGCTAGGGTACCATCGAAAGTGGGAAGTTTTACTTCTGGTAACCTTATTCGAGCGAATGATGAGTCAGCAACTGTAACCCTGGGTGCCACGAGATTTGACGGCGATGCAGTAGGTTTTGGTTTAAGTTTAGAAGCGATAAACCCATACACCTTCATGTAATTTCGTTCGAAATCACCCTCGGATTTTTCTGTACCCATCCTCATCAGGTGCAGCTGTTTCAGCTGCGTCAGCGTCTTCTTCTTGATCCTCAAGTAGATCCATTTGCAAGCGATTCGATTGAAAATCGGTAAAGTTTTTCTCTAGCCGCTGCATCCATCCCTCGAGAAATAATGTATTCCTTTGCTCATCGTAATTGGTTATCAGGCTAATGAAGTTGTTCATCGTGTCAATGCAAAAACGTTCTTGACGAGACAGCGCACGCATACTTGGTGCCATATTGATGAATACGAAACTCTGCCGAAATTCTCAAAAGCGACCAACGAGACAAATAATTCGCAAACGAAACTCTCGTTGAAATGTTACACCACCACAACTTCGCATACGATGAGCAAAAAAACTTCGAAAATGCGTCAGTATCCAACTGACTTCTTCCACCAAACCAATCAGGGGTAATAAATCAACTGTTCAATCTACGCCACGATAGTTCTCACTAGATATCATGCAATTTGTTATTCTATTTATTTGATCAGCAGAAAATCCACAGCAGCCTATACTGCTATCATGCATGCGTACTTACAGTGCGTCTCGTGTTGCGAATCGATTCTTCCTACCTACTTTGTCCAGCCCAATAAAAGCCACCCAAGCCAAGCCAGAATAACGTTGATCCAAGTCAAACCTGCAAAGCGTGACCCAGTTCAATATTAGCAGTGCTGATCGATGACCTTTGTCTGGTATCACTGCAACGTAGAAAATTGCGTCTTCTTTCCCGCACTAAATTTCATTTTTTTCCGAACTGTGCGGATTCACTTTTGGATTTTCCCCCACTAGGGGACTTTTCCCGTACGTTTACAGTCGACACTGACCGAGTTTGATTAATTAGACCAACTTTCACGTTCGATCCGCGTGAATTTCACAAACACCTTTCACGACTATACTGTTCTTTGCAACCGAGTTCACTAGATTTTCACACGCGTAAGTGATCCGGCTCGAAGGACCAAAATTTATGTTCGGATTTGCGACTAACATTACGCGGTGAAACTGGGGGGTTTGAAAACGGTCACTTGAACTTTTATTGCTCGCCTGTTAATTTGTAAGAATAACACGGTAGATGCGTTCGATTTGAAGATATATTTTTAACTGACTTGTATTGATTTCTGGCTATCTTATACAACTATACAATCAGTATCAGAGAGAGTGTGTAGAGAACCGAAGGAACACGATTTCAATAGGCCTTTTGGCTCATCTGCGATACCTACTCTAGCTGATAAGGTTGATAAGCAACGAAAGTGTTGCATTGGCGAAAAAGAAAGAAATCTATTCTAGCTGCACATTCCACAAAAAATCATGTAAATTAAGGAGCGTCAATTTTGACATAAAATTGAGTCAAAATAGACCAGAAATTCAGCTCAATCAAACGTACTTTTCGTCGAGTAACGAACTTTTCAGTCTCGAAGCACTTAATTTTACTTGACATGTTTGTTAACATCTCATCCTTTATGTCAAAGATGGATTCCGTCACGTGTAAAATTAGGTATTTCTAAGTGTGTGTATAATTTCAATAGGGTTCACTATCCAACTAATTCTTCAACAGTTTTGAAAAATTAATTTCAAAAATTTCGCTTTTTGTCACTAGTCAGCTTTTATGATGATGAGAACTTTCATTTTATGACTGAGCTATAAACCATGTTATGAAATTAATTCTTGCGTCTGACTTGAGAGCAGTGGCGTTAACTTAGCACGAGCATTTGGGGGCAACTATTTGTGGGTAATTTGTGAATTTTTAAAAGGCGTTTGTCTTATTCGTTTCTCAGCTTATTACGAGTCAATTCAGGATGATGTTTAGATAATTAATTCCGAAGAAAATTTTCCCGTACAACACTTATTTTAACCTTATATTCATTCAAATTAACTCTGTTGCTGTCTGTAACGGATATCATTTTCGGTGACAGAAGGTTGTTGCCTTAAAAGGTCTAAAAAAAAAAACAAAACAAAAAAAAAACGAGGCGAACCAGCCTCAGGCTGAAAGCCACCTAAATAAAGATAAATCAATCAATCAAGGTCTCTATATAATAATTTTATCATTATTACTGAAAATCTTTTACTCGGTCGACGCCACTGCTAGTGCACCAGCTTCTTTCCATGGCTCTTTTATTCTGGAAGAAAGTGTTGACTGTGACTCGCTAGTAATGAGTGAAATTTTATCAAGGGCAAAAGTTGTTGTTTATCAAGCGTAGTAAGCTCCCGTTGCCATGAGCGTGAATTAATTCATTGGATTGAAACTTCAGAAATCAGCTTTGTGCAAGAGAAGCTAAAATGTCAACAGTAACAGTTGATTTGCTGCAGGAAGTTCGTCATCTGAGATTTGCCTTGCCCGGTGCCGTTGAGCGCGATTTGCGTAATGCTTGGCATGCCTACCGAGTGTCGGATATTACTCGGCAGCTGGCTAGCGAGGCGGGACGGGAACTCTACGCGGAAGCCATAGCATTCGACTCGTGTGATGGAGCGAATTCGTTCTTTCCCAAAAGCCTAGCTGAACTGGTGGTAGATCAGATCGCCAAGTCGTTTGAAAGTGGTTCCGTTCCTCAGGGTTTGTCGTGCGAGCAGAAACGTGACTTTGGATATCTTTTGGACGTTGAATTGCCCATTTTAAACCTGCTTCATGTTGACGTAAGTATTCCAATCGAATTATTTGTCAATGGTTTTGTAAATTTATTGAATTCTAGAACGATACATTTTGGAGACGTGTTGTGAAAGCTAAGACCAAATCCATGGTAGAATTCCTCAAGTGTGATCGAGATAGCGATACCAATTGGAAAAACATGGGCGTTGCATTGAAAGTAGCGGAAGTGATCGAACAGGAACAACCTGAATACTGGTTTGTAGGTAGCTTGGAGGAAATCCTGATCAAATCACAACCCTTTGTCCGTAATTTGGTGATCTCACAGTTGAAACCATTGAAAAAGGTGGTTCCAGTGGAAGGCTACCAAGGGTACAAAGTCGTCAATCCTACACCGGATCTTTGCCATCATGGATCTCTAGTGGTTCTCAAACATCTGCAGAACCTTACTTCACTGAGTTTGATATTCGGGTTGGGAGGCATCATCAAAGGGTACGAACCTAGATTCTTCCAGTTTTCTCTAAATGATATGGAAAACCTTACCACGGCACTATCCGAGCTTCAATTTCTGGAGCATTTCAAACTGTCCCGTAGTCGTATGGAACCAGACAAACTTAAAGCGTTGCTTGGTCAACTTTCCGAGATGAAAATCAAGAGTTTGGAACTATCCTATTGCTACCTCGGAGAAGACGTCGGGTTTCTCCTAGGAAAGTACATCAGTAAATGTCCGGAAACTTTGGAAAGAATTGATCTGTCAGGAAATTTCTTGGACGGACAACAAATTGAAAACTTTGGCTATGGAATCAATGTTTACCAGGGTGTTTTGAAGCAGCTTGATTTGTCTCACAATCCAATAGGGGAAACCGGAGTACTGACATTGGGCGGAGCAATCGTGAATACTGAGCAAGTGAGAGAACTAAACCTTACCGGTTGTGACATTGGAGAACAAGGTGCTTTTTGGGTAAATATGTTATATAAACATGATGCAGTGTAACACAACCAGGGCCTAACATTTCAATTTTCAGGTCGCAAAACTACTCGCCATCCACAAGCCGCTTAGAATCCTGCACATGAACTGTACTCCACTCGGCCGAGCTGGTGGTAAAAAGCTTATCGAAGCACTCAAAGAAAACTGGTTCGTCGTAGAGGTAAATTGCAAATTTTGCAACCTGAAGCCCAGTCACGAAAGACGAATTCAGCGTATCCTGCGCAGGAACAAACAGTTTCTACATTCACGGAAAAACTCAAGCGACAGCAGCACTAGTAGCGATTTAAAGCCGTCACCCAATGGAAAATCTACGCCTCAATAAGGTTGAAAAACAATAAATTCTCTTGTTCTACTTGTTCGGAGCTGTGCCGTGTGCCATCACTTTGGGAATCATTATCATTTATACGACGTCGTAAATTCCGTTCCAGCCCGTGGTTCTAATTATCATTTTGTTGGCTGCCGTCAAAGAAAAGTGCATTCTGTTTGTGCCTGTTCCGGTAAGCCTCTCTCCGGTCCCGGATATCGCCAACAAAACGTGAGGTCGTAAAATATTCGGCAAAAGACGCGCGCGGTTCTGTGCCAACACAAAATGATAGACCTTCGGTCGTCGTCGTAGTGGAAGTCGTTGCCAAGTTCCAAACTGAACAGAGCATATGGAACGGTGAATCGTCGCGCTGGAATCATTACAAGTGAGTATAGGCACTTTTAGAACAAGGTGGTGTCTAACAGTATCGTCGTGTAGCCAACAAGCAGGGATTTGGTTGGTTTGTTTGTGGTGAGGCACGTTGCCAAAAAATAATAGCACTGGTGAGAGGCAATCGTAAAATGTATGACATTTGTTGAGCAGTTGTTTTCCTACTGTTGATCACCGTTTACAGCTAGGTAAATGTTGAATTTTTACGGGTTTTTAATTGAGTTTTGCATCACTAAGATTGAAACACAGGATTTCTTCTGTACTTATGTCAATCAGAGAGTTTGTTTCAAATTGAAGCTGTTTAGACCTGGGAAGTTATCTTTATTTACGAGACTTATAGCTCATGAAGAGTGAATATTCATCGATTAAAAAATCGCTGATTGTGACTCAATAAATGCAGGTTTCGAGTGTAAATCACATTATTTAAATCCTTTTTTTTTTGTAATAAACACTTACAAAATATAATCGACAACTCTTTTTATATCAATCAATGGCAGAAACCTTGTTTGAGTCCTTTTAAATAGTTTTTTGTACAATAATACAAACATTTTTTTCGGCATAAACTCCATACCGCAACTATAGGTACAACACTATTACTGGAACAAAGTTTTATAAACAAAACGTTGATTATTCTTTCCTCGACGTTTGAACGCAAATTACCAGCATCATCGGATAGCGGAAACTTTCCCCAGCCTAAAGATGGTATAAGTTTGCATAGGCGTGCCTTAAGTTACGAGAAAACGGGTTCCGGAAGATTTGTTCGCAATAGCTTATGTGCTTTTTTATGTTGTTGGTCGTGATTTGCTTGATTGGTTCCTCTATTTGACAGCTCAATTGGTTCCCGAGATTCTCTCCGGCAGGCTATGAATATAGCAACTATAAAGCTAACATCATCTTATGTCAAACTGTCTTGCGAGCTTAGCCAGAAATTCGTTTATGATGCCGTGGTAAATCAAAGAGAAAGTCGATGAAGAGAATCGATCAGCGAGCCCTTTTCAAATGTTGCGCGAGAATACAGAATTAAGTTTCAAAATGTGGCATTACTGCTTAAGGCCAGCGTTGCCAGATATACCGATTTATCGGTATTCATACCGATTTTCAACCTTGATACCGATTTACAGATAAGGTTTCTCAGAATACTGAATTTTTAGTTTTCATACCGATTTATACCGATTTTTTATTAATATTCAAAATATTACTGCCTGCCCGCACTAAATTGTCAGAGGAAACTATTGTGAGAGACTTTTATCTTTTTGAAAATTAAAATTTTTGAGCCTGCTCTAAAAATGTAATCTTTAAAAATGTCTAATGCTTGATACTCTTTCGATTAATATTTCCATTTTCTCGCCTTTTTTGGTTACCAAGCAGTCGAAAAACAGCCTATTAGCTAATCCCGGTAATTAATCATTTTGTCAAGCTTCTGCATTCATGTTCCATCAGATGTCACTGCTGTTGTTTGCGGTGATATCTATCGGAAACTAGACACAATCTGTTTTCCTATAATTGTTCACAGAGGACACTGAAGTGCAAAACATGTCTTGTACCTCTATATATGCATTTAGATTATTATTCGAAGTCCCTCCTTTTTTACACATTCTGCACACAAAATAGCTCACCCCTCACAGAATTTCCCGCCGAATTTTATGTATGGGGCGGGGCATAAAGTATCTTTTGCGCAGAATATGTAAAAAAGGAGGGACTTCAAATGTTAAAGCAAATGCATATATAGAGGTACCAGACATGTTGTGTAGTGTCAGGTACTCTATTTTGTAATCTGTGAAAGGGAAATCACAAATCGAGTGTCAACAAAATACATGGCATGTTGAGAGATTGAGCTCGTGAGAGAGAATTTCTCTCTCAAATTTGAAATTGTTTGGCTCTCTGGGGACTGGTAGTAAAGCAGGTAAAATTGTATGGGGAAAAATCATTTTTATTTAATTGTAGCTTGTTTAGCATTAATTCCCGGGGGAAAACTGAACGACAAAGCCCCTGACTAATTTCTTTAGGTTGTCGTTCACTTTTTTTGACCTGAATATGCACCGAAAGCGAATTATTCCCACTTCTCTCAATTTTTATATGGGGATTTTTATCACTTCCTACCAGCGGAACAGCGCCATCTCTGTGGAAAATGGTCGAACAAAATGATTAATTTCTGGAAATCAAGAAAAACTTTTATTCAGTGGAAAAATTGATCCATGAAAATGTTAATTTTTGTACTTCTTGAAATTTCTTTAATCGTCCCTTTGAAGATTACTCCAACTTTCTCTAGGAATTTCCGTCCACCTTACCATGTAAGTTATTTTCCGATTTCTTCCGGAAAGCTATTTTGACATCCCTTGGAAACTTCTTCTGGCTTCGCTCGAAATGTTCTTCCGTCTTCTCCCGTCAGCTTTTTCAACTTCCTCGGAACTTCAGGAATGCTTCCAGAGTTTTATTGCGGTTCCATTAGCTTCAGGAAAACTTCAGGAACTTTTCAAAAATTGTGGAGCTTTAGAATAGTTCGAATTTTTGAATAGGTTCCGATAAATTAAAGACAGTTTCATTATCTTCTGTTCAAATTTGAGAACCCGGAAAACTCAGGAAAGCCCAGAGAACTCCAATGAACTTAAGCAAACTGAAATATTTTGGAAACTTCACAAGTCCAAAAAACTTCAAAGAAATTTAATGGTTTTCAGGATAGTTCCGTTTGTTTCAGGAAAATTGAAATAACTTTAGGGAAGCTCTGAGAACATCAGGAAATATAAATTCAAGGAAATTTCTGATTCTTTAAATGAATTCCGAGAAACTCAGGGAGTTCCGAAAACTTTAGTAAAGTTTGAAAATTTTGGAAACGTTAGGGATTTTACATGAACATTAGAAAATTGTGACAACATTTTAAGGGAAGTTCCGTGTTTTTTATCAGCAGTTTTGAAGACTTTAAAAAATAAAAAAAGGTTGGATCAGAGAAAAAATGAAAGCGCTAAAGAAGATCAAGGGATTGTTAACCCTCCGTTACTCGCGCTGTTGTACTTTGTACAACACACATGAGTTTTCCATTGCCATTTTGTTGCTGAGTTACCAATCGATCTGAAACCAACGAGTATTCCTCAAAATACTTGTTTTGATCGAAACAAGCAAAACTTTGATTACAGTAAACACCTAAAAATGTGGATAATAGGGAAAATGTAAATGGAAACCGCGTAAACTGTGACCATACTACGTGGGATTTGACTTCATTGATTACAACGTGGAATAAATCGAGAGCCTGACCAGATAGAAAGTTACTGTCTCCGATAAAGTTGTTCAGGAGCTCATAGTCTTGTCGCTGGTCGACAGTAGTTCAGAGTTTTCTCACTAAGTAGCGCTAGTATACATGTGAAATTTTCCCATGTGATATTTCTCGAGATCCTGACCAAATAGAAAATTACTGTCTTTCAAAAAGTTTTTCAGGAGGTCAAAGCCTATTGCTTGGTGCTCAATAGTTTAGAATTTGCTCACTACGTGACGCTAGTATACACGTAAAATTGTCATATAAAAAATCTCGAGTTCCCAACCAATTAGAAAAGTACTGTCTTCGGCAAAGTTGTTCAAGAGATCAAGGCTTTTTCGCAGGTGGACAGTAGTTCAGAGTTTTCTCACTTTGCGGCGCTACTATACATGTGAAACACTTGCATATAAAATATCTCTAGATCCTGACCAGATAGAAAGTAAATGTATTGGGCAAAGTTTTTCAGGAGTTCTAGACCCCTCGATAAGACATTTTGAAATAAGCCTAAAATGAAAGGGAGACTCTAAAAATTAATTTGGTGGCAGATTCAGCGATATTGATCTTTAAAGATAATGTTTTCCATCTGAGATACGTGTTACCACTAATTTATCAGAGGTATACAATTGGAACGACTCACCCCAATTTATGTATCCGCAAATTTACATAAAAATCTTCACCACTTAAAGAAATCCAGAATATATTTGTCTTATCCCACTTAGGCTGATGTAAATTGTATTTTCATTTTATCATATTTGATATGCGAGAATTGCCCGCCAAGTTTTAAGCAATTTCTGAACTACTGTTCATCAGCCAAAAGATCTTTATCTCCTTAACAGCTTTGCCAAATACAGTAAATTTCTAGCTGTTCAGGATCTCGAGATATTATACATGCGAAGATTTCACGTATATCCTAGCGCCGCATATTGAGAAAGTTATGTACTGTCAACCAATGAAAAAGTATTGATCTCTTGGACAACTTTGCCAATGACAGTTTAGCAGGTCTCGAAATATATATAATGCGAGAATTACAAGCGCAATTATGTGAAACAAAAATTGAATTTCTGTCCACTAACCAAAAGGCCTTGCCTCTCTGTACAACTTTGCCGCAGACAGGAATGTTCTATTAAGTCAGGATCAAGTTTGCCGAAAACAGTAACTTTCTATCTGCTCAGGATCTCGAGCTATTGTATATGCGCGAATTGCATGCACCGAGTAGTGAGAAAATTCTGAACAACTGTCCACCGACGAAAAGATCTTGACTTTCTGAACAGCTTTGCCAAAGACATTTACTCTCTATCTGGTCAGGATCTAGTGATGTATCACATGCAAGAACTTAACATGTATACGAGCACTACCTAGTGTGAAGATTCTGAACTACTGTTCACCAGCAAAAAGGCTACGATCTCCTGAACAGCTTTGCCTAAGACAGTAACTTTCTATCTGGTCAGGATCTCGAGATATTTTATATGAGAATTTCACGTGTGTTCTAGCGCCGCGTAGTGAGAAAATTCTGAACTACTGTCCACCAGCTAAAAAAAAATGACCCCCTGAGCAAGTTTGCCCAAGACAGTAACTTTCTATCTGATCAGGTTCTCGAGCTATTGTATATGCGAATATTACACGTATATACTAGCGCCACGTAGAGATAATTTTCTAAACTACTCCACCAACGAAAAAATCTTGACTTCCTTAAAAACTTTGCCCAAGACAGTAACTTTCTATCTGGTCAGAATCTCGAGATTTTTTACATGAGAATTTCACGTGCATAATAGCGCTGCGTATTGAGAAAATTTTGAACTATTGTGCACCAAGAACTCGATAACTTTTTCAAAGAGACGTATCAGCTTTTGTAAACAATGCATTTGATCGTCGATTTGGCGTAACTGGAAGCTCGCCAAGCATGCTAACACTACCATCAGATAGGGGAAATTTTCCCCTACCTGAAAGTAGTGTTAGTAAGCGTGTGCGAGCTACCAGTTACGCCAAATCGACGATCAAATGCATTGTTTACAAAAGCTGATACGTCCCTTTGAAAAAGTTATCGAGAAATAGACTTTGATCTCATCAACAACTTTGTCGACGACAGTAACTTTCTATCTGGTCATGATCTCGATATATATCACATGCGAGAATTTCACATGTATTCTAGCGCTACGTAGTAAGAAAATTCTGAACTACTCTCCACCAGCGAAAAGGTTATGATCTCTAGAACGACTTTTCCGAAGAAAGTAACTTCCTATTTGGTCAGGATCTCGAGAATTTCCATGTTGTATCTAATTAAGTCAAATCCCACGTAGTACGGACACCGTTTACGCGGTTTCCATTTACATTTTCTCTATTATCCGCATTTTCGGGGGTTAACTGTGAGAAAAGTTTAGCTTGTTTAGTTAAAAACAAGTTTTTAAAGGAATACCCGTTGGTTTCATATCGATTGGTAGCTCAGCTGCAAAATGGCAATGGAAAACTCACACTGTTGTACAAAGTACAACGCGCGAGTACTCGTGTTACAAAAGTTGGCACGAGTAACGGAGGGTTAAAGAAGATAAGAGATTTTCCGGTAGTTGCATAATAATCAGGCATGTCTCGAGTACTTCGAGGATGATCAGAGAACTTCAAAACAGCCCCATTAACTTTAGGAAAATTGCAAGAACTTTAAAGGAGTTCCGAGGAATTATGGGTTATTCCGAGTAATTGAGGAATGTTCCGAAAACTTCAGGGACATTGTGGGGGTTTCAGGGATGTTTTATGAATATCAGAAAAATTGCTGGATCAATAGAAAATGTGAGGAACTTCAGAGAATATTGTGCTAACATCCCCCAGATACCTATTTTTTACAGATATTTACCCATCTTCTCCTTGAAGTATATTTCGATTGTTTCGGAAGCCCTCTGGCGCCCGAATTTTTCCAGAAGTTTCTTCCAATCGAATTCTCCCAGAAGTTTCTTTCGTCTTCCTCTGGAAGTTTCTCCATAAGTCACTCTCCGTGGTGTTTTTTCTGACCTATTGAAAAAATTTCTGAGCTCGGGATTGGCTTCCGATTTCCAAATTTTTCTTGGATTTTTCAGAAAGTTTCTAAAAAATGTTGCCAGAAGTTTCTCAATATTTATGTTGGATGATCCTCATCGGATATTTTTCCGACATTTCTTAGAACTTCCTTCAAATTTCCTCCACAAGATCTTCTTTATTCTTCCTCTGGAAGTTTTGTCAGTACTATTAAGAGACAAATTCAAATATTTCCCAGAAATTTCTTCCGACTTACATGGAAAGTACATCTTTCGATTTTAGTCCAAAAGTTTTGAAAAAATATAAAAAATTTTAAAATAGTGTATACCGATAAATACCGATTTTTTCATCATTTGATACCGATAACCATGGACACAATCTCCCTCCCCTTGGCTAGTTTTTGCACCTTGCTGTTGGTGGGCGGGCTTAATTCCATGCTTTATAGTGGAGTGTTGGAGACGGTAGGTTTATGGTCGGCGTTGCTGGCTCATGCCGCGATAGAATGGCGTCATGGGCAGGCAATGGGGATTACTAAGCTTCCCCTCTCTGATAAACCACTGCATGAGAGAACCAAAGATCTAGTCTAGCAGTGATAGTATCACACTTGTTACTCCTTTAATTGAGAGCCGCGTCGTAGTACGCTTACGTATAGGCACTGACGTTGGGTGTGATACTGGCGGGTTTTGCCGCAAATCACTCTTATTTTATTTATTTTTACGCAGATAGATTTATTTGGGTTTGCAAGGGAATTATACTATTGAAATATTTCAGAAAGTGCCCAACGATGCTTCTTCTATTTGCGCAACAAGCTTTCATTGGTGTTTTCATTGAAGTATTACTCAGAAAACAATGTTAAACATCATTTTTGTACATGGTATTGTAACTAATCTTATATGTGCTTCATTTTGATTTGGGATAAGTTTTTGAACTATGGCTCGGAATTTCTACTGTGGCGTGCTTCTATTGTGACATACTCATACGTATTTTTGTGGTGCGACATAGTGGAAGCGTGTGAGCATAGTTGGAGCATATACCCTGTATAATTTAAAAATTAGCTAGGAAACTAACTTCAAAATGAAGCATTTTAGTCACATGAAGGTGTTACCTGGATCGAACTAAGATATAATAAATAGGTATAGGCTTAAATCAAAAGTACTTGAAACACGTTTAATTTTAGATTACAAGCACAGGTGCAGGTACTTAATAAAGCATGGTGCTAATCATGCATTGATTAGGTGAATTAGAGCTTTTAATAATTTATTAAATTAGACTAATGAGATATCATAATCATCAAATGAACTTAAATAAGAAACTTCAGAAAGTCTAATGACATTAAGTAGATCAACAAAAGAACAAAAGGAAAGTTGTAGAATAAATCTTCTTAGCGTTTTCAAGCAGGCAGACCAATAGCATTAAGCAGATTAACAAGGAGAGGAATAGTTTAGGAAATAAGTAAAAGTAGAGGTATGTGACAATTCATAACTTTTAAACTTTTGGAGGTATTGTATTCCCCTAAGTTTGTTGTACTTGATTACTATATTATTCTCTCAATACGTGAAATCTCTTATACATGCGGTTAAAGCATTTGAGTTAACTTATTTCTTAGTGTTCAAGTACTTACATTTGAAAACAGCAGTCAATGTCAATCTATGAACTAAACCATACGTAAAATCGATCTTTCCTTATGTGGTTTTGATGCATGTTTAACTTTTCGCGGCTGTCGGAATCAACGCGCCTACAATCTTGAAATGATTGATACGTTCTTTAAATTAACTAATTTGATACAAAGCTCAGTAGTAAATAAGAAGAATATCTAGGAAGGAAACCAAAATTAATCAACTTGCCATCGTAGGCTATCACATTTATTTTGGTGGCACTCTTTAAATGATAATAAGCCTTTTTTCTCGCTTCGGTTGTCTCGCACGGCTTTCAGAATTCGCGCGGTTTTCGTAACTTACATAATTTAGATATTTCGTTCGAAACGGATTTACCTATTCAATCGGTTTACTACGCGGATGTGTTCAAGCGGTTAACATAGGCTAGTCCTTCTGCTGTATTGTCAAAGAAAGAAACAAAATTTATTCAAATGGGTCAAGTCTTGAAAACTTAGCTGTCACGCAACTCCAGCTTGGCACCCAATAAAAAAAAAAAAAGATAACCATGAAAACAATCTGGCAACGCTGCCTAAGGCACCCCCATGCACAACGCCAACGGGGCTGATCGGTCAGGCAGTTTCCAGATTTGTTTCACGATGTACATGTTCTAATAGCGATTTTTAAAAATGAGGATGATGTATAGACCAAGATTTAAAGCGTCAGTACACTATCTTCCTTGTGAATATATTATATATATTATTATATATATTATATTATATATTATTATATATATATATATTATATATATATTACATATTGACATGTGTAACGTCCGCTTAAGATACATAGATGTTTAGATGTATGGGTAAAAACAGCGCAAAGTGCAAGCTATTTCTAAAAACAAACAAAATTTTAGTAGGATCTACTCATATCCACCAAAATTGAGTAAATAAAATTGGGACTGACAAGATTACGTTAGTTGCGTTTCCGAAATTGCATCGATGGCTGCGCTTTTTTATTCGACTGTGATTGAAATGGAAATGTTCTTTCTGGTACTGGATGATTAATTGCATGGGAAGATGCATAGCACACTCAGTTTTCCCGAGAATTCAACTTTCTTTGAATTTTCTGGGACTTGTCGTGAAATTTATGGAAAAAATTCACTTGGATTTATTACCAGAACTTTCAATTCGTTTGGAAATATGCTCAGAACTAGATATGGAATTATTTTAGGAACTTTAATTGAATTGTATTCACTATCCCTTAGGAATTATTCGCAGCATTGTATTTTAATTATTCTGTGATATTATTAAACAGTCATTTAAATTTTCAATCGTCATGAAATTTTCTGAAATCCTGAAAAATTATATTCAAAGTTCTCATTTAAATTCTCGAGGAATCCCCTAGCGCAAGTGACAATCATTTTTTAAAAACCAAAGAATTATTCTCACAATTGTTTTGAAAATCTAGGTCAAATTACTTTGACACTTTCTAGAAGTACTCCTCTTAATTATAAAAGAGCAATTCTCTTGGCAGTATCCCTAGAGTTTATTCATCATCGAAGTTAATTTGCAAATTTCATAAAAATTCTCGTCAATAATCAAAAGAAGAAAAAAATCAGTTCCTGGGAAAATTTTAACAGCATAGAATGAAAATTTGATTTTCAATGCAATCAAACTGCGATTTTAAACAGATTGTTTCTCCCGGACCAAAAATTTGTGGCATCGCGAGTGAAAATTTTAATTTCTGTTTATTTACGCGGTGATGAGCACGGCGCTGATCTTTTGTTAGGGTTTTGCGATGTGCATTGCTTTTGTGCACGGAGTGTCTTGAAAAAGAAAAGTGAAGAAAAGTGATATTTGGTTGTAGAGTGGAGAGAAAAATATGCGTGGAAGCATCGGGAATGCGCTCCCGGGTGAAGTTATTTGGTGAGTACGTTCCAGTTGAAGATTGTTGACAAGTGTATTTGTGGTGATGCAAATTATGGTTTAGATGACGCATGGCTTCAAACATTTTGTGTATCCAAATAAAACATATTGCATACTAAATACGCACAGGGCATCGTCTGCTGACCATTGCCGCGGGTATATCGTGGGAGTCCCAGGTACCCGGTTCAAGCTTTAGTTGGCGGCGGTGGCTCTTCTTGACCTTCTATCCCCTGAGTAGTTAGTGTGAATAAGGGCGTCTATGTGATGTTTTGCTGTACCTGTTGTGGACATCTAGTGCATCCTGTTCCCTTAACTTGTTGAGGACACCCTGTCTTGCCTCAAAAGTTACCCTTTTTGAAGTTACTTGTTGCAGATGCAACGTAAAATATCGCAATTCATTATGCATTTTCAAGTTCCCACGATAGGTCACCGCCCTCGTACGGGAAATAAGCGAAAGCAAGAAATTGTCTAAGAGAGGTGCAAGAAGCACAAAGTCAAGACCAAACCTACCCTAACTCACGCCTCGTAAACGAGAAGTAAACATGCCACACCGCCAGATCTGGCTGACGCATATAGAATCAGTACGCATTTACTTTCCACTTTCTTCGCTCCACGGTGAACCATATGCAGCCCTGCAATGCGTGCAGCGCTGCGGTGTATTAGACGCTCGATGCCAAGGCAGTCCGCGTGCTATGTGAATGGAATGGTAATGAATCGGTCGCATGGAGCTCGGTGCGCCCGGCAATGCGAGCCTGGCGCAAAGGTAATAAAATCTGGTTCCCTAAAAAGATGCGTAACAACGCCAAGATAAACGAATTATCGTAATAGAACCAGTCTTGGGAAGGATAGTTGAAGCATTAATAGAAAGCAATGAAATCGTCCCAAGGGACAATCTTGCGTTCGGCATCCTTCCAAAAAAAAACACAAAGGGCAATAAAACCGAGCTAGCGACGGTTCCACCGCAGAGAGCAAAATCAATGGAAAAATGCACTTAGGCCTAGATAGGCAGCGATGCATGCGTACGCATCCAAGCTATAGGCTAGATCTGGGGAGCGGGCCAATGTAAACAGGAAGCCTGGTGCGGATTGATTTAAAGTAATTTACATGCACCAGCGAGGCGCGAGAACTTGGGTCATAAAAGTTAAAAATGAAAACGTTCCCCTACTAGGATGCGTGACCAAGGGAAATCTAGAATTAGGAAGAAAGTGCGTCTAGAACCCCTGTGCGGGAAGATAGACGCACATGCGTACGTGGGCACCGACGCCCAAAACTTAGGTCTAAGGGACGCTATAAAAGCGTTTTGATACAACCAAAATATATTCAGTTTTCACTATCCTATCCAAGTGTACGGACTTGTCGCCAGGTCCACCCTTACTCCTACATATCACCTCAATAACACTCTTCGCCTCCAGCCTATCAAACTCTCTCGCGGTAATCCGTTTCCAATAAGAGTTTCCTCGGAATCGACGCTACTGCCCCCATCTGAGCTGGGCAAGTACCGGCCGAGCACCTTTATTGGTCGGAACCCGTTTCAGAGTTTGGGCACTCCCCGACTAGGCTGATCAGGTTTACCGCTGGTGTATCTGTTGGAATCGCGCTACTGCCCCCATCTGAGCTGGGCAGCTACCGTCCAACCATATCCCAACCGTAGAGCACTCAGCCAAGTCCTAAGGAATCCTGTTCGAAAGTAGGCGAATCTCGCTTCAAGTGGTATCGGTTCCTGCTGTTGGAACGACGAGCTCGAAGCCAGTCGAAACCTACCAATTCGATTAGGATCCTCCGTGAGGCATTCGAACCCCTTCCTCCGGTCTGGTCTGTGAATAACCGCACGCCGAAAGTTCGCCGCGTGATCCTTCGCGGATTGCGAGTTCCTCTCGAAAAATAATAATAAAGGACGAAGCCCCTTCGGCTTCGTCTGATGAACGTGACACGCGCGTCGCGAACATATGGTGGCTCCAGAGAGGAGCAATAGTGCTATAAGAACTCACAGTGTAGGTGTTCCGACACCGGAAGAAAGTCTAATAGTAAAGTGAAAGCCTACGGGCTTAAGTGAAATAAGGAGACTCTAGCACCGGCAGGGTCATCAGGTAAGTAATTATTCTTTTCCTAATTAATAAGTAACAAATCAATAACACCCTGCCAATTAGGACCCAACTAATCAAGTGCTAAAGTGAAGTGTTTAAGATAAAGTGTGAATTGAATCAGTCTCCGGACTATAAGGGGCCTAAAAACCCAAACATAACAGCAGTCTCCGGACTATAAGGGGCCTAAAAACCCAAAAACACAATTCGTTTAGGAACGTCCACGGTGTTAATCCGGGATAGGTTCCAGTAAGACGGGGTTCCGCACGGAAGGTACGCGAACGCCCAAGGAAGAAACGTCTGCAACGGCGTAAGCCGGGAGTTTCGAAACAGTGCCTACATAAGTAGGCCGGGCCCGACAGTAGGTAGGGCAACCTTCGTAAGGAAGGCTGGTGGGGATATTTATCAGTCCCAAGAAGTTCGGGAGGTATTTGTCAGAACCCACAGGAATACGGGAGATAATTATCGGAATTTATATAGGAAAAATTCGAGAATAATTATCAGGGACCCACCGTGAAAGTCGGGAGTCCACATAGGAGGGACTCACAGGAAGGATTCCGAACAAAAGGTTCGTGAATGCCATAGTAAAACATCTACGGTGTAATCCGAGATAGTTTTAGCGGATTTCCAGCTCCTGAGTTGGAAATCCTGCACAGGTCTGCGGTTTAATCCGGGGCAAGAGGAAGTCAATAGTGACTATTCGGGACAAGTTCCCAAGGGTTCCAGCTCCTGAGCAGGAAATAAACAAAATACACCTCGTTAGAGAACACGATCACGAGGAAAATTAAACAGGCAATTAGCCTACGAAGTTCTAAGGGGAAGGAGAATAAAAACGGGTCAACGAACCCATCGATTCCCTGTAAGAAATCCGCCAGGCGGGTCATAAACCCGAAACGTTTATTGCATAACGAGTCAACGTACTCGTTAAAAGAGAAACGGAAAATAAGAAAAACAGGCTCACTTGAGCAACAGAAGGGTGCACGTAAAACCGATATAAAATCTCTAGTGAGATAGAAAGAAAGGGTGTAAGAAAGAAAAGTCATTAAAAAGAAAGAAACACAAACAAAATAGCAATGAATTTTGTAGACAATGTGCTCGGCCATTGTCGCCTATGCACTCGTAAGGACGAGGTGCAAGATATGGTCGCTTGTGACCAATGTGATAGGTGGTTCCACTATGGATGCGTGGAACTCACCTGTCTACCTGATAAAAAAGAACCTTGGTCGTGTGCGAAATGCCGCATGGATGAAAGTATTAAGAAGGCGCAAGCCGACGAACTTATTCAGATGAAGAATAAATTAGCAAATATAGCTTTAGAGCTGGAGGCACGTGCAAAGGCACAGAAATCCTCCGAGATTCACGCGACGTCTATGGAGACGGAGCTAGCGCACTACAAACGTGAGCTTGAATCTAAACATAAGGAAGAAAAGGACAAGCGAGACGTATTGCTGGACATCGCTCAGGCGATCCAGCTGAATAAAGTCAAGCTTGAAAACGAACTCGTAAGAAAAGAGACAGCTGCGGACGACGATTCCGTAGCTATGTATTTAAAACGGCAAGAAATGAGTCTGCCCCAGTTCTCTGGGAACGCTCGAGAGTGGCCAGCATTTAAGAAAATGTTCGAGGCCACGACCGAGCAGGGGAAATATACCAGTTTGGAAAATTTGATACGGCTGCAAAAGGCACTAGGGGGCCCAGCGGCTAAGGCGGTACAGTCCATGATGCTTGATCAAGCAAACGTACCGCAAATAATGGAACGACTCGAAAAACAATTTGGACAGTCAAAACGGGTCTATAAGGAGCTGCGAGACGATCTCGAGCGTATTAGAACAGGAGGCCACTTAGCGATAGTCGAGATATCGAATGGTCTAGAAAATTTGATAGCGCATTTAACCGCCTCAAATCAGATGGCGTACTCAAATGATCCTCGCTTAGTTGAGGAACTGGTAAGCAAGATGTCTTGCGACACCCAGATAAAATGGTTGGAGGTAGTAGAATCTAATGCCAAACAAGGCAATTCAGTACCCTCCCTTAAAGATTTGGCTAAATGGCTAAAGCCTAAGGCCGACATTCATCGTGAGCTCTATAATTCTAATAGAGCTCCGATCGAAAAAAGGAATAGAGTCAATGTGCACTCAGAAAACAACGTACGTTGTTATATGTGTAACGGAACACATAGACTAAGAGAGTGCCAAAAATTTGGAAAAATGTCTGTACAAAACAGACGACAGGAAATACTTAAATTGCGAGTATGTCCATTGTGTCTGTTCAGACACAAAGGAAACTGTAATTTTCAAAGAAACTGTGGCATAAATGGATGCAACGAGCACCATCATAAGCTACTACATATCCCAAGGGATATTCATAATCAAGGTAGCAGACCGGAAAGAAGACAGATAACAGCCTCCGGCGAGCCAACCGAACCACGACCCGAAACTTCAAACTTACACGAGGAGCAAAGGGCACAAGTGTTTTACCAGATCATTCCGGTAACACTTAAAAATAAGAATTGCGAGGTGGAAACCTACGCCTTCCTAGACCCAGGATCCTCCTTAACTTTAATAGATGAAGGGGTTGCTGAGGAACTTGAGTTAGAAGGAGTACGTGATCCACTCAAAATAAAATGGACCCAGAATGTGTCTAGGGAAGAGAAAACTAGCAGGAGGGTCAAATTAAAAATTAAAGGCAATTCCGATAATGAATTCACGTTGACAAACGTCAGAACCGCAAGTAATCTTCACTTACCGGTTCAAACCGTGAACTACGATAATTTGGCAGACAAATATCCGTTCTTGGCCAATTTACCAATAAAGAATTATAAGAATGCACAGCCAAAATTACTTATTGGGCTAAATCATAGCCATTTATTATATCCGTTAGAAAGACGAGCGATGGGAGTGAATGAACCCATCGCAATCAAAACTAAGCTTGGCTGGTTGATATTTGGTAATATCAAACATACCGCACAAGCAGAACATTTAATGGTCATTCAGGAAGATGACAAAATGAATGATCTAATGCAACGATATTTTTCAGTGGAGGACTTTGGAGTCAAAATTCCAGAAAAACTTCCTGAGACCAAGAATGAAATTAGAGCCAAGGAGATAATAAATAAGACCCTAAAATATACAGGGGAAAAATACGAAGTCGGGTTACTCTGGAAAGAGGATGATACGCATCTACCAGAGAGTTACATACAAGCTTATAAGAGGCTCCAAAATTTGGAAGCGAAATTGAAAAAAGATCCAGAACTGAAGAACTGGACAAACAACACGATTGCGGATTATGTAACCAAGGGCTACGCGCGCAAATTAACACCAAAGGAAAAGGAGGAATGGGCTGGAGAGATATTTTATCTCCCAACCTTTATCGTGGTAAATAAAAATAAAACACCTCCTAAGCCACGCTTGGTGTTCGATGCGGCCGCAAAGTCTTGGGGCATTTCTCTAAATGACGCGTTGTTAGCGGGTCCCGACGCTACAACCTCTTTGTTTGGCGTCACCACTAATTTCCGGGAAGGGGCTATCGCATCCGCTGGAGATGTGCAGGAAATGTTTAGTCAGGTGGGAATTAGTCTAGAGGACCAGAAGAAGCAATGCTTCTTATATCGTGATTGTGACGACAGCCGAGAGCCTGACGTGTACGTCATGCAGGTTATGATCTTCGGATCTACCAGCTCTCCAGCCTGCGCGCAAGCTGTTAAGAACTACAACGCCAGTCTATACGCCGAAACAAAACCCAAGGCGGTAAAGGCAATAATAAAACAGCATTACGTTGATGATTATATTGATAGTTTCGACACGCCTCAAGAGGCAACGCAAACGATCAAAGACGTTATGGAAATTCACGACAAGGCGAAATTCTTTATCAGAAATTTCGTTTCTAATAGTAAAGAAGTGCTAGCTTCACTTCCGAAGAATAGGGTCCAAGTGGACAAGATTAAAACCTTCGAGGATAAGGAGTCCGAAGGTGAAAAGGTTCTTGGGATGTACTGGGATACAAGTAAAGATTGTATTCAGTACCAACTTAAATTTAATCGGCTACCAGTAGATGTACGCCATGAAATTAGAAAGCCGACTAAACGAGAGGTATTATCCTTCGTTATGAGCGTTTATGACCCAATGGGATTAATCGCTAATCTTACCATACATGGTAGGATACTTATCCAAGAGCTGCATAAGGAAACGTCGGATTGGGACGCAGAAATTTCAGAGCGCTCTTACAATCAATGGAAACAATTTTTAGAAATAATAAAACAAGCAGCAAATGTGAAGATACCTAGATGGATGTTAGCTCCAAAGGTACAAAAATTTGAACTACATACTTTCGTCGACGCGTCAGAATACGCGTACGCAGCGGCCACCTATGTCAGAGGATTAGGTAGCCACGGTCAGACTGTTAGTATTCGTCTGTTAGCTGCTAAATCAAGAGTAGCACCAATTAAGAAACTATCAATTCCGAGGTTGGAATTGCTAGCAGCAGTTTTAGGCACAAGGCTCACCAAAACGTTGAAGAAGGAGCTGCGCAAGAAGCCTTCCAAAATTACGTATTGGTCAGACTCGCAAACGGTGCTGTCTTGGATTCATTCTGACCACCGAAAGTATAAAGAATTTGTAGCACACCGCATAGGAGAAATCTTAGAAGAAACAAAAATTGAGCAGTGGCGTTATGTACCCACGGACGAAAATCCAGCAGACGAAGGAACCAAGCTAGCCAAGGGAAAACCTAAATGGTTAGCAGGTCCAACATTCATTTGGAAAGAAGAATGTATGTGGCCAAAATCAAGGTTTATGCGAGAAACGACCGAAGAAATAAAGGAGTCGGTAATGTTTCACCAAGAAGTCGAATCAGACTTTAAATTTATCCGCGAGTATCGTTACTCTAATTGGGAGAAGTTACTCAAGGAAGTCTGCATTTTGAAGAAGTTTGTCGATTGGATAAAAGACAAAAGAAACTTCGATAAAAATATAAGCGAAGACGACATGCAAATAGCCGAATATGCTATTGTCCGCAAGGCACAGTGGGAAGGTTTCACCGACGAAATGCATGACATTACAAAGCACGGTGAAATCACTAAATCAGGAAGGTTAAGATGTCTAACCCCACGAATCAACGATCATGAGGTTATGGTAGTCCAATCACGTTTGGCAAACACCGCTATCAACACGGGAACCAATGATCTTACCCACCAAACACCCAATTACCAGACTGATCATGAAATTTTATCATGAAGAAAATCTGCACCACGGTGATCAAACTATTTTAGCCGCGGCAAAAGAAAAATATTGGATAATAGATCCAAGAAGAGTTCATAACACAGTCAAGGCAAATTGTCAGCACTGTAAGAATGAGAAGGTCTCACCTAGCGAACCGCTCATGTCATGCCTACCCGATTGTAGGCTGGATATATACAACCCCGCGTTTACACACACGGGAGTAGATTATTTTGGGCCAATAGAAGTACAAGTAAAACGGTCAATAGAAAAGAGGTGGGGCGTTATATTTACGTGCCTAACCTCAAGAGCCGTTTACTTAGACTTGGCTGAAAAATTAGACACAGACGCATTTATAGTCTGCTTGAGGAACTTTCAAGTCAGACGAGGCCCGGTCAAGCATCTGTACAGCGATAATGGTACGAACTTTATCGGAGCCGAAAAGGAAATGCAGACAGCCGTTCAGGAAATTGAAAGGGAAATGGGAGAAGGAAAGGCCGCAGAAATGCGCATTAAATGGCACTTTAACCCTCCAGCCGCACCACATTTCGGCGGAGCTTGGGAGCGGTTAATTAGAAACATAAAGATATGCCTGTACGAAATGGCTAAAGCACGCCAACACCATATGCCAACAGAAAACGAATTAAGGTCGGCTTTAATACAAGCCGAAGGCATATTGAATAGACGACCAATAACCCATGTATCGCTAGACAAAGCAGATGACGAACCTCTTACTCCTTCTCATTTCTTAGGAGCACACCCAAAGAACCCTCCTGCACCAACCGCACTAACAACAGACAGTTTAAGTAGAGCACACTACAAGCGTATTATTCATTACGCAAAATATTTCTGGGATAGGTGGCGAAAAGAATATCTCCCCACCATAATCAAAAGAAATAAGTGGACCAAGAAAGTCGAGCCAATCAAGGTCGACGACATTGTGGTCATAACGGACAAAGGAACTCTACCCGGCAATTGGCTCAAAGGGAGAGTTGTGAAAGTTCACACAAGTTCCGACGGACAAGTTAGGTCGGCAGAAGTTAAAACGATACAAGGAAATTACGTAAGACCTGCCACGAAAATAGCAGTGCTTGACGTAAAGAGCGCAGCGACGACTCAGGACGAAACAACTACGGCACACATAAACCTTCACCAAGAAGCACCAAAGGTATGTACAAAGAATCGAAGGGAAACTAAACCAGCCCTTCAAGATAAGGGCAAAGGGCAGAAGGCACCACCAATTAAACGTAAAAGAAAGGTGGTAAATCAACCAGTGGAAATCCACCGTATAAACCACCATCGGGAGTACGAGGACGGCGATATAGGTCCAGTCTCCGCAAATAGAAAAAGAAAGGTGGAGGGCGAGTTACCAAGCGCTAATTTGACAATGGATCAACGCGCAGGAAAGAACTTTAATTCTTGGGGAAAACGATGTAAAGTAGACATCGATAAGGTTAAAGAACTAAGAGACAGAATGAACTCGAAACAAAAACCTAGAAATGTAACGAACAAAACTAAAATCCATGTTCCATGGTATATGACCATAATAATGGTATTATTTTTTATAACGGCAGCGTTAGGGCAATACCCAACCGGGCTTATCGCGTATGACTGCGCGAGCCCAGAAGTGAATATGACAAGTTATTCACTATTGGACGTAACGTCTTGTATCCCTTCTACAAAGAATCTTTCAATATCTGAAGTACCTATTCAAGTACTTCAAAGAAGCTCTAAGGGAAGCACAATGGTATATCAGTGCAAAATGATCATTAAGAGATCAATAAGGCACTGCGGAATGCACTCGCACACCTCGGACTATGAGCGCGGATACTCTTACATAGTAAAGGAGTTTACACCCGACGAGTGTAGACGCACTCAACTCACGGGAGCTATTCCCTTAACATTGAGCGCGGGACTCCTCGAACTTAAGAGAAACCACACGACTAGAGGAGAAACCTTAGTCGTAGGTAGCGTATGGGCTAGTTCTTGCAGCGGTGGCGTGTATAAAACACCGGAGTATACTTGGATCAATGCGTTAGTATACTTTGAATATGAAATCGCATTGTATAACTACATGGCAACAATCGATAACGAGAATGATCAAATTATGCTCCGACACGGACTAGTATGTCCATATTCACATGGAAAGTGCCTAGACTCAGAAGATGGATACTCCACTTGGGACGTGAGCCTAAACCAACGGTGTGAAGACACCGATTTCGAAGTTATATATGAAGGAAAGGTTAACAAGACAATAAATATAGAAGGAAATAAACCAAATCCACATGCCGTTTATACCTCCATTTCCGATTCGCATTTGTTTTCAATTCGCACCAAAGATACAGCGAAGATATGCAGATACAAGGGTTATAGCACAGACCACCCGAGAATATTCATATTGGAAGAAGCGGAGTTCAAGTCTCCATTTGCTAGAAGACCATCAAGTGCAAAAAATCATGACATTTTCACATACTTCAATTCTAAAATAACTCTAGTTGAGAATTACGTCGGTCAGAAGCTCGACGACGTATACAATACAGTAATGACTGAAATGTGTAAATTAGACAAGGCACTTTTGGAAACAAAACTTACACTTGCCCGCATAAACCCAACAGAATTCGTTAATAGCATAATGAAAAGAACGGGTTTTTCCGCGGTAGTAGCCGGAGAAGTGCTACACGTATTGGAATGCAAGCCGGTCTACGTGCAACCGTTTGCATCAGAAAGGTGCTATCAAGAACTTCCAGTGAAGTTCGGAAATGTCACAATGTTTCTAACCCCAGTCACACGTACACTACAAATGCGAGGAACGGAAATTGAATGTACACCGTTGTTACCAGCCAAATTCCAATTTGGAGGCAGATGGTACACATTTGATGGGAAGATAAGAGAAACTACATTCCCACAAAAACTGGCCACGGACATAGTGACCAAATGGACTTACACACCTCTTCCAAATTTAATGGAAAGCGGAATTTACGACGCTGATAGTTTGAAAAAGATGCGAACCATGATATACGATCAGGGTGACCGTCGCATAGCCACAAACGTGGTACATAAGATATTAACTGGACAAAATCCCAGCAAGCAGGGATTTCATTTCGAAGCCCTAATGTCAGAAAAGTTAATTGACAACATGATAAACAAGTATTGGGAAAAACTTGTGTCATTGTCATCTTGGTTGGGTAATATAACATCTACAGCCATCGGGCTGTATATCATTGGCAGAATAATCAAGTTTCTTGTAGATACCTTGATGCACGGACGCATATTGTATGACATCTATGGATTCGGATGGCAGCTAATCGCATCGCTGTGGGACTCCATGACTCCGCATAGGAACACTCTGAAGAACATCAAGAAGTCAACGACCAGAACATATGATGTAACGACGCCTGAAGATGGGACCAATCCTTCAGAAAACACACCACTATCCGATGAAGAATCACAGACGGTGGCTCGCGCCCACCCTCCTGCGCACCCCTATGTAGCGCTCACGATGCCCCGATAGAAGATACCCGCCTAAGAAGTCAGCCAATACGCATATGATAACAAGACGACTGGGTATCAGCCAGTCCGCCAGAAACCAACATTCACATCCAGTAGTGAATGCCGACAACAACGAGATGACGAATCAACTAGACAACATTGCACCAGAATCGGCATTTCAAAACCGAGCCGATTCAACATGAAAGAAAATCAAGCCAAGCCAAGGGTGAGATCACCCTCGAATTCACAAGTAGTAGCAGACAGCAACATTGACGAAAAGTGCATGCGCGACGCTCGGCTGCACCACCCGAAGATGGACACCTGAAATAACATTAAATTAATAAGTACATAATTAGCATAAAATGAAAAGAGGTATATTGATGGGATTTATATCTATTAAAGACAAGAAAATAAATTATAGTTTTTTCTTTAACAACTAGAAATATCAAACAAACTAACATCCCACCACCTCAAGAAGAGAAGACATTATTTGACAAATATGTAATCATCATTTATACAACGAATCATTATATATAAACTAAGAAGAAATTATAGAAGAATTATCAAGACATGATATAAACATAAAAACAAAACAGATATATATCAAGCATACAAATACGTAGAAGTACAAAGGCATATAAATCAACTCAATTAGAGTTACGAAAATTATATATCATGATCAGTAAAAGCAGTACGAAAGTACGGAAAATTATAAACATATTAGAAAAATTAATGACTACATACAAGATCAAACACTGAAATGTAAAACATGGAATTTAAACACTCGGAGCAATGTAACATCCCAATAATGAAAAATTGCAATATTAACATATGATTTAGATTAGTAAATCTAGTAAGAATTACGAGGCCCGGGATGTTGCAGATGCAACGTAAAATATCGCAATTCATTATGCATTTTCAAGTTCCCACGATAGGTCACCGCCCTCGTACGGGAAATAAGCGAAAGCAAGAAATTGTCTAAGAGAGGTGCAAGAAGCACAAAGTCAAGACCAAACCTACCCTAACTCACGCCTCGTAAACGAGAAGTAAACATGCCACACCGCCAGATCTGGCTGACGCATATAGAATCAGTACGCATTTACTTTCCACTTTCTTCGCTCCACGGTGAACCATATGCAGCCCTGCAATGCGTGCAGCGCTGCGGTGTATTAGACGCTCGATGCCAAGGCAGTCCGCGTGCTATGTGAATGGAATGGTAATGAATCGGTCGCATGGAGCTCGGTGCGCCCGGCAATGCGAGCCTGGCGCAAAGGTAATAAAATCTGGTTCCCTAAAAAGATGCGTAACAACGCCAAGATAAACGAATTATCGTAATAGAACCAGTCTTGGGAAGGATAGTTGAAGCATTAATAGAAAGCAATGAAATCGTCCCAAGGGACAATCTTGCGTTCGGCATCCTTCCAAAAAAAAACACAAAGGGCAATAAAACCGAGCTAGCGACGGTTCCACCGCAGAGAGCAAAATCAATGGAAAAATGCACTTAGGCCTAGATAGGCAGCGATGCATGCGTACGCATCCAAGCTATAGGCTAGATCTGGGGAGCGGGCCAATGTAAACAGGAAGCCTGGTGCGGATTGATTTAAAGTAATTTACATGCACCAGCGAGGCGCGAGAACTTGGGTCATAAAAGTTAAAAATGAAAACGTTCCCCTACTAGGATGCGTGACCAAGGGAAATCTAGAATTAGGAAGAAAGTGCGTCTAGAACCCCTGTGCGGGAAGATAGACGCACATGCGTACGTGGGCACCGACGCCCAAAACTTAGGTCTAAGGGACGCTATAAAAGCGTTTTGATACAACCAAAATATATTCAGTTTTCACTATCCTATCCAAGTGTACGGACTTGTCGCCAGGTCCACCCTTACTCCTACATATCACCTCAATAACACTCTTCGCCTCCAGCCTATCAAACTCTCTCGCGGTAATCCGTTTCCAATAAGAGTTTCCTCGGAATCGACGCTACTGCCCCCATCTGAGCTGGGCAAGTACCGGCCGAGCACCTTTATTGGTCGGAACCCGTTTCAGAGTTTGGGCACTCCCCGACTAGGCTGATCAGGTTTACCGCTGGTGTATCTGTTGGAATCGCGCTACTGCCCCCATCTGAGCTGGGCAGCTACCGTCCAACCATATCCCAACCGTAGAGCACTCAGCCAAGTCCTAAGGAATCCTGTTCGAAAGTAGGCGAATCTCGCTTCAAGTGGTATCGGTTCCTGCTGTTGGAACGACGAGCTCGAAGCCAGTCGAAACCTACCAATTCGATTAGGATCCTCCGTGAGGCATTCGAACCCCTTCCTCCGGTCTGGTCTGTGAATAACCGCACGCCGAAAGTTCGCCGCGTGATCCTTCGCGGATTGCGAGTTCCTCTCGAAAAATAATAATAAAGGACGAAGCCCCTTCGGCTTCGTCTGATGAACGTGACACGCGCGTCGCGAACATTACTAGTCTTCACAACATAAAGGGCACCATTACGGAGCATGAGATTTGATCAAATTATTCGCAGTTCTACTTGTCCAACGCCCCCGGCTGGGTGAGGGATAGAGGATGACACACGCACACACACACACACACACACACACACACACACACACACACACACACACACACACACACACACACACACACACACACACACACACACACACACACACACACACACACACACACACACACACACACACACACACACACACACACACACACACACACACAATCAAACTGCGATTTTAAACATGAAAAGTGGAAGCTTATTGAGATTTAAATTTGACTCATATTGTGATTTTGCTTTTCTGCTGACATTTCTTCACTGGACGGATTAATAAAAAAAAGAGTATCATCATATCGATTTTACATTTTGCTTCAGTGATTAGCTTCTGAATCGAGCCGATTTGTAATGTTCTCAATTATGACTCAATTATGAAAATGACATCATTCCGATCTTGGCTTTCAAACGACTGACTGGACTGGCTGGACAAACTGCAGCCAAAATCATGAAACGTGCGCCTTTTGGTCGCTCAATTTGTTGGAGCACCACCGTACCGTTACCGAGAACGGGAATTTCCAGCGCACGACGAGGACGACATTGAATGGTGCAATGAAACTTAATTTTAAAGCTCCCAGTGCTGTGCTCGGCAAAAGGAATGAAACTTTCCTGGATGGTTGGCCAATCTGCGGGAACTGTGGTTACCGTTTTTCATCGGTGATTTGAATTTTTTTTGCTTTTGGCGCTGCTGTGGGGAAAACTGGATTTCAATTAGTTTCTAGCGAATTTTATTATGAAATGAGGAACGAGTGATAGTTATCGAAATTCATTGGGTTCCCAGAAATGGTTACCGTAATGCACCGAATACCGGACAATTAGTAATTCCAGATATGTATTTCATTTCTTGTTGGATATTACGTTTAACAACAAAACACCGTTTATTTTTATTGTTCGCCATGTTTACGTTCGTGTTTTACCATAGAATTTGTGTGTGTAAATCTGGTTTTTACTGTTCAAAATTGTGCGTAAACAATACTTTTTTGACAATCTCTCCGAAGCGATAAATTCCGTGCGATTAAATGGAAAATACTAATCCTTCTCTCTCTCATTATTAAATTCCGTGCTGTCGTTTGCTGTAATCAACACGTCATCCTCGCATCATCGAATCCCGACCCGTCTCCATCTTTTCACTGTGCAGCTCCGTCAAAGCAGAATGGACCAAAAACAATGCGAAGAATGTCAGCTCGTTATCAACGAGCTTGAGCCGCTGCGCTGTGGTTTTTGCGAAACATTCTACTACATCAGCCAGCAGTGTTGCGGTATTAATATCCGCAATCTGAAGGAACCATTATCAGCTGGAAAGATACTCTTCGTTTGCAATTCCAGTCGTGGGGTTCTACAGGGCCGCTCTATCCGCTGTTTCATCGACGATCAGCAGCAACAACAAATGCAACCCCCCTTGCTTGCTTCGTTGCCAGATCAGTCTACAATTTCTCTGCTAAGCCACAACGCAACCCGTCACTGAGTGCTACACCAGTCTGGCCCAAACCGGGTGCAAAACGCCGTCGTGAAGACCGGCCTGATATTGACGTGCCAACCGTAAATGGAACGAAAACAATTGACTTGAGTGGTCTTTCCGTTCCCTCTATTGCTCCTAGTGCACCTCCGGAGAAATTCTGGCTATATCTTTCTCGCCTGAACCCGCTCATCACCGATAACGACGTGCTGAGTATTGTGAAACGCTGCTTGAGCTTAACTGAACCTGTCGATGTGGTGCGTTTGGTTCCCAGAGGAAAAGTCGTATCCAGTATGACATTTGTGTCATTCAAGATCGGTTTGGATCCTTGTTTGAAAGATGCTGCACTCGATCCGGATTCCTGGCCTGCCGGATTACAGTTTCGCGAGTTTATTGATTCGGCGTGCTACGTTTCTCCAGCTGTTGACGCCACAACTTCTTCGGATCCGGGACACCCTAAAACAGGCACTTAGGAAGCTCCCGAGCCCCCCGACCCAGTCGCGCTTGCTGCTGACATCCGCCATCGTCATCGTCCCGGTCCTGTGGTCGGTGGTGGTATCGGGGCTTCCGGCCTGCAACTCCAGGCGAGTATAATTGCGATTTCGAACTTTCGGTACCTGATTTCCGTTCAACTTCCAGTTCGCGTAGTGGCTCTTGAGTGGTCTCCGGATTTACTACCAAAATGTGCGTGGGCTGCGGACTTAAATCGACCCGTTTTTCCTGGCTGTCTCGGAGGCTGAGTACGATTTGATTGTTCTGACAGAAACGTGGCTGGATGACCGGATTTACTCACCGCAGCTGTTTGGATCGCATTATTCCGTCTTCAGAACCGACCGCTCTCCTCTAAACAGTCAAAAATTGCGTGGTGGTGGTGTTCTGATCGCCGTCACAACGAAACTGACCAGCTATGTAAGTACCTCGCCCATTTCAAGTCTGCTAGAGCAAATCTGGATTGTTGTGGATCTGCCAAGAACCAAGCTCAGTATAGGCGCAGTCTACCTACCCCCCGACCGAAAAAACGACTGCACGATCATCCATGAGCACGTTAATTCGTTGGGCTCGATTTCGTCTCAATTGTGCCCCAATTCTCCCGCTCTCCTATTTGGCGACTACAACCAAGCTGGTTTACAGTGGCGTTTCTCTGACAGTGGCACACCATTAATTGATCCTCTGCTATCGCATATGCCGGTTGCTTGCTGTGAACTTCTGGACGGATTAAACATTCATGGGTTCACTCAGGCGAACATTTTTCCCAACCGTAATGGACGTTTGTTAGATCTTGTTCTGGCAAATGACTCAGCATTACTAGACACTTCTGTTTCTCTACCGGTCGAGCCACTGATCGATCTAGATGCCGACCATCCCGCTCTCGTCGTGTCACTAAGTTTATCCATTCCAATTGAATATATACCGTTTTCCGAGTGCTGCTTTCTGGACTTTCGCCGGGCCGATTACACAGTATTGAACAATGCGCTTGCGGAAATAGATTGGCACTGTATCGAAACGGCCGCTAGTGTCAATGATGCTGTGGATTGTTTCAGCTCTGCGCTGGAAGAAGTTATTTTCCGCACTGTCCCAGCAAGACGTCCCCCGCAGAAGCCTCCATGGTCGAACCCACGCCTACGTAAACTAAAACGTCAGCGCTCCGCCGCACCCCGAAGGTACTGCAGCTCTCGCTCACCGTTCTACAAGATACAGTTTAATTTCGCAAGTCGTCGCTATCGAAACTACAACCACTTCCTCTATAATCGGCACGTGAGACGCACGGAAGCGAACCTTCGGTCGAACCCGAAAGGTTTTTGGTCGTTTGTAAATTCAAAACGGAAAGAATCCGGGCTGCCTTGTTCCATGCTCCTCGGAGATGATACGGCCTGCAGCGAAAGTGATAAATGCAGCTTGTTTGCTCGTCAATTCAAACAAGTCTTCCACGATTTTTCCGCTTCACCGACACAGGTGTTGGTCGCAACCTCCGGGATGCCACGTGATGTTTTTAGTTTTGACATACCTCACATCACTGAAGACATGGTGATAGCCGCAACACGCAAAATGAAGAACTCATTCGCCGCTGGTCCTGACGGAATTCCCTCATCAGTTTTAAAACGATGTGCAGTCAACCTCTGCCTTCCACTTGCGCGACTTTTTAATTTTTCGGCACAGCAAAGTGAATTCCCCTCCCACTGGAAGCTTTCCTATCTGTTTCCAATTTACAAAAAAGGAGACAAACGGAATGTCGCTAATTATCGTGGGATTTCCTCCATGTGCGCCTGCTCTAAACTTTTCGAGATTATTGTAAATGATGCTCTGTTTATGTGCTGTAAAAATTATATCGATACGGGCCAACATGGTTTTTACCCCAAGCGATCGGTTTCCACGAACCTGGTGCAGTTTACCTCTGGCTGTCTGCGAAGCTTGGATGCTGGATGGCAAGTTGATGCTGCATACATGGACTTAAAAGCCACTTTTAACAGGGTGGATCATGAAATCCTGCTTGCTAAGTTGGAGATACTAGGTGTCTCGTCTACGGTTGTGAAATGGTTCAGATCGTACTTAGTGAATCGCTCTGTACGAGTCAAGATTGGCGCGACGGAATCAAATGTTTTCTCAAACAACTCGGGAGTCCCGCAAGGCAGCAACCTGGGACCTCTGCTGTTTTCGATCTTTTTAAACGACATCGCTCTGTTGTTACCATCTGGATGTCATCTTTTCTACGCAGATGACGCCAAAATCTACAAAATTATCAAAAGCCTCTCGGACTGTTGGGATCTCCAGCATATGCTATGTATTTTCGCTGACTGGTGCACGAGAAATTTGATGGGCCTGAGCATCGAACAATGTAACGTCATCTCCTATCACCGTAAAAACGAACCAATTATGTTTGACTATGTGCTCTTTGGACGTTGCATTGCCCGTGTAGAACAAATAAAGGATCTCGGTGTTACTCTGGACTGCGGGCTCACCTTCAAAATCCATTATAACGACATCATTTCCCGAGCCAATCGCCAACTGGGTTTTATTTTCAAAATTGCCGATGAGTTCCGGGACCCGTTATGCCTCAGATCACTTTACTGCTCACTTGTGCGGTCTATATTAGAATCAAGTGCAGTTGTATGGTGCCCTTTCCAAGCCACTTGGATCGCTAGAATCGAATCTGTTCAACTCAAGTTTGTGAGATATGCTCTTCGTTTCTTGAACTGGCGTGACTCATCGAACCTGCCACCGTACGAGGAGCGTTGCCGTCTTCTGGGCATCGAACTGCTTGTGGTGCGGCGGACGGTCGCTCAAGCTATGTTTGCTGGAAGCTTCTCACGGGTGACATCGACTGTCCAACGTTGCTGGCCCAGCTAAATATGTATGCTCCTGAGAGACCTCTTCGTCAACGCGAATTTTTGTTTTTGGAGCCACGAGGCAGAAATTATACGCAGAATGAGCCAATTCGTGCAATCAGCCGACAATTTAACTACTTTTATTGCGAATTTGACTTTAACGTATCAGCAAATGTGTTTCGTCACCGGTTACTTGACCGTTTTCGTTTCGTTGACCATAACTATTTAGATTAAGTTTTATTCATTAAACCATTAATTGTCAGTTGAATTATTAAATAACCAAAAAAACAAATAAACAAATACCTAGCAGTATGTTTGCCGATTCTGAGTGATAATATAATATCACCATAACATTTACATGCCGTTTTGAGCATGGTAGGCAGAACTAATCAGCATTTTAAAGTTTTAGAATTTTTGGATTAAAGGTCCGGATTTGAAGCCTATACAGTACCTCAGTTGGCATTGAATAAAATTTTCGAAAAAGTTAACAAATTAGGGTATCAAAAAGTGATCATCGAACTTTTCAAACCGACCATACACAAAATGTTTAATGTCATGATTTGGGGTGGCACAAAATCGTCAAAATTTAATCTCTTTTCATCTAAAAAATCTCCCTTGAAATTTCTGAAATCGCAAAATTTGTTTTAATGCCAAATAACTTAAAAATGCTGTTGTAGTGGCAAGCGTGATTGCCTCTCACCCCAGCAGGCCTGGGTTCAATCCCTGTCGGCGTCGCCGGGATGTTCTGAGGCATAACATCTCTGATCACTGAAGGCAAGTAAAGCCGTTGGCCCCCGGTCTATGAGTTGATGGGTCGATAGGTCCAGGTGTGGGAACTGTCTTCCTGGTGTCGGTAGCATTGGTGCTCAGTACGGAAAACAAGATCGACGGAAAAAAAAACTTTAAAATACATAAAACGTCGATAACTGTCATATTTTGAAAAAATCGTAGTAGCTCAGCTAACAAGGAGTAGCAATTTAAAATTTGTATGTTTTGTGGAAGCTGACATTTGTGCCTTTAAAGTTTCACGTTAAGGCTTCCTTAGAGTATCACGTTAAGGATGCCTGATAGAGAAATAAAATTGTTGCATCAAAAAAATAAATCCTATTTTTTATTTCAGAATTATGACTTGATGGCCATCGCGATTCTAATGAACAGCAACGTTGTTTGCCATTCAAAGTCCAAGTCAATTATCCAGTTGTTGAGTTGTTAAACCATACGCAAAACTCATCGACTACACAATCATCAGTTTTCTCCACTTTACTCTGCCAGAGCACATCCAATTCTTGTGAATAAGCTCTTTCAGCCCATTTCAGTTAGCTCGTAGGGAGCATAATAAAATATTAATTCCACTTTAATTGAACACTTGTACATTGTTCTGCTTCCAAAACGCATTATTTGCGCACCAATCCTACTTCGCTTCTCTTCTTGTGAGGTTTCTGACTGGATCGAAACAGGGGGAAAGTTCTCGAGATGATTGAAGATTATCAGACTCCAAGAAATTCTAATCGTTCAGCAACTTTGCAGATGCAATACGTATTCTCTGCGTCTGTCCACTCACACTTTCTCAGTTCATTGGCAATCATAGATTCACTTTTGCCTTGGCATACTCATAAGCTGGTCGTTGCACTGGAACAAGGACTTTTGATAAATCTTGTAATTGAAATAGCCAACAGGATGCTTATAACATGGAAGCCACTCTGGCTGTAATGGGGACGATTTAAGTGGAGGAGTGCAGCCAGTTTTCCCAAAATTATCCGTAAATTATAAATGAGACGGCTGGTAGCTATGCTCATGATCGGTAGTTGGATGTCAGCTTGACCGGAAGGTTTATTAAATATGAAACACACTGGAAGCCAACTGTGAATGACCTTTATGCTTTGATTCTACCAGCAGCATGCCACACTCGATTGCCTTGGAATCGTCAGGGCAATGTTCCCATGAAGCTGTGGGTGTTGAAGTTGTTAATTAAAGGGCTCCGACAGAGGTCAACCTGCTGCAGTTTGTCATGACGTTGTTGTTGGTTCGGAAGAAGTCTGGTCTGGGACTGGTAACGACTGCCAGAGACTAGTTAGATTCAATAGTGATGCTGAACATCGCAAGGAAGTCCTATTCGATTTATTTTACAAAGGACGAATTGTTAGAAAATGTTCATTAGCTAGCAATATTTTTATGTTACTGGGTTAATCTAATAATTTTGTTTGGATATTTGTTATATAGGCTTTCAGATTTGTACTGTTGGTCGGAATCAGGGCGTCACAATATCAGCTTCAATCGACCAAATAGATGCGACGAAGAGACTGCTGGCTTTCTTTTTCTGTTAAAGTCGAACAGCTTCGCAGCATTCTAGAACCTCAGTCGGCGTGCACAAACAAATGTTCAATCGCTTGTCTCTCTTTCTCCCGTCGCTCCATTGATCTTCCTTTCAAGCTTCGTCGAAATGGATGAGCGAAAGAACGCTCGAGTTTGATAGTTTTCTCTTTCATGAAACACATCAACAGAGGTTTCATGACGTATATGACGGAAAATGAAATAACACATTTAAAGCATTTCTCACGTCAAAACACTTGAAGATTACACGTCATATTTCTAATTTATCTTCCATCCATATATTTATCTAAAAAAAATGACCGAAAACGGGACCTAACGCATTTTAAACAAATTGAAAGAGCGGTGATAGAATGTTCGTGAAAGGGGATTGAAAGCCATAATGAAGTTCGTTTAACTAGAAAATCGACGTTAGTTACATTGAAAGCGATGAGCAAAGCAACGACGAGAAGTTCCACAGCCAGCCTTTCCTTCTAAGCGTCCTTCTTTTTTATTTTCGTTTCTTGCTGATAGTCTAGCTAGGCGTTATAGAAATGAAGCGTCGAACACGTATGTATGAGAGAAACAAAACACGAGTTCATTTTAGAGCTTCGAAATTGTAGAGCCCTGGTCGGAATATCCATGAGCGGTAGTATTGTTTTCGAGCGAATTTACCACTCACATTCTCGTTGACGATTGAAATAAACAATATATGATGATGTGGCACCTACGGAATTAATTGATGCAAATGAGAAACAATTTTATATTTTCAAATAAATCGACTCATAGTTGTAGCTAGCTGGAAGGACAAAAATGATTGAAATAGATTTATTTGAACTCTATTCAACTCAATCATTTCAGAAACCGAATAATAAACTCTTGACAGAAGATTCCTGGTTTGTACAGTTTCCATTGCATCCGCTTCATAAAGTCTACCACTTCAGTCATATCAAACCAAACCGCATGTTGCATCTCCCCTGGTTGCCGTTTCCATTATCACCTGGAAGCACGTACAGCAATTGTATCCAACCGACATCACCCAAATAGAACAAAGCTTTTACAGCAAAAAGTACTCAACAATCAATTGGGCTGGCCTTTGTTTTGCAGTAGATCAATTTTACAATATTGACATTTACAAACACATCCTCTCATAGAAGAAACAATTTTCCAATGCTATTGCAGTGGTCACCAAGGGCCACTTGAAATAATTTTCTCAGAGATATAGACAAATAAGGCGCTCCAAGATGGCAAAGCATGGCTGCAGTGGAAACACTTGAGCTGCCTTCTTTGTCGCAACCTCCCCATGAGTATAGGATGAATGTGAAATGTAACGTAATGCTAGTCGCCTGCCGCCTCCCAACCTTCTGCCTGTACCACTGGAATGATGGTCATTTGAGTGGCAGCTCTTGCTGAAGATTGTACCCAAGTCTCCGGGAGGGAGTACGATTAAGTAGGACTATTGCTTGGCCACTATGGTTATAATAATAATAATAATAATAATGACGATGTTGATGCTGTTGTCGGTGATGATCACGATGATGATTCCCTCTTGGGTTGGATTCGATGGTGATCCAAGGGTTGGGTGTGGTAATGTTGATTGTAATGGACGGTTAGACCTACTGAAGGCAGCTTGTTATGTTACAGGTTGATGTGAGATCAGAATATGGTAGCCAAAACAGTGATGATGGTGATGAAATTGGGGCAAAACATTTCCAAATGTCTGAAACACCGATAAATGTTATGCATTTAAAATATGTTTGCTGATTTTTTTGAGGTAGGTATTTTGGAATATACCGGAGAGCAAGTACGAAATTTAAAAAGTGAGAGCGTTAAGAAATAATGAGAGTAAATCAATTATGGATGGATTTTCATTGATTTTGTACCATTTGAATCCGATTTGATGTACACAGCAAAAAAATAATTTTAATATCACATCAATGTGGATGCACTTCAATCGTGTCGAATATATGGTGTAATATTACTTGCCAAAAAGGACAAAATTATCATTAATACAGTGCATGAGCTGACATTACGCTGCTTTCACTGCATTTGTTATTTTTTTGGCAAGTAATATTACACCCTATTTTTGACACGATTGAAGTGCATCAATGTGATATTAAAATTAATTTTTTGCTGTGTACGATATGTCTGGAATAACAATTACAAAATTGATCATACTCTGCTTCCTTGCCATGACTATCGACAGACGAGCCTATAACGAATCCGGTCATCAATTCCACATATTAACAATACACTAAACTAACTGAAATTCAACCATCGATCAAATTTCAAATGTGAATGCAATTGCAAATGGGTGGAGTATTACGTACTTATACATTGTACTGTATGTTTATGTATGTTCCACCTACAAGCGTCAAATACTGCTCTGCATGAAGGGCCAAAAATGGAAGGGCGGATTCATAAGAAGAGGTATTTAAGCGAAACCCACGAGATAATAGAATCTCCTTCCGACAGCAACATCCCAGTACATATGAAGCTTTTCGTCTGATGGTTTGTTCTATGTAAATCATTGTCTGTAGCCACAGTGGCGTAACATGCCTGGGTGACTCCCAGGTAGGTTATGCGGGTTCATTTTTTGAAAAACATATTTCAAGAAAACTACAGGCTAAAAATGGACCTATCCATGTTTACGAGCCCACTTCGTGCATTCATCATATTTTACCGAGAATTCCAATTTTATCGCACTGATTCTACCGAGTTGTATCACTAGCAATTGTTTGTGGTCACTTCATTGAAAAAAAAAAAAAAAAAAAAAAAAAAATGGTGGGTTTGTATACAAGACACGACCGCATGGTTGACGTAGACTACGTTGAGGTGTTTAGTGAACTTCTCGTGCATTTTTCTTGATATTTAATTTAAAATACAGTAGAAGTAACTTATTTCTTCAATTTACTCCATTTACTTGACATGGCAATTTCCTGACCCTTATTAGTTATTTTTGTGGTGTTTATTACGTTTTATTCATGATCGAGATACAGTGGCGTCGTGTATACATAGAGTAGATAGGGGTATGTAGAGGAGCATGTTTAAAGTAGGGGCAAGGTTTCTGATATCTGTTACATCTCCCTTTTCAAAAAGAACAACTACAAATTTAGTCTGGTTACTGGTTTGATCGTTCTTTCTGCTCTTGTCACGTATGGCTGAAGGCCGCTATCATCATTAGATTGAAGAACTGGTAGAGAAGGTTGACCCTGTGGTGATACAGCTGGCGACGATGACGGCGTATTTCCAGTTTCGGATGACGGTCCATCGGGATCGATTCCTTCGGGATTCTCGGGATCATCTTCACTAATGGCTTCGGGTTTAGGTGTAATCGAGACACGGATCTCCTTACATGCTTCATGTTGCGTCGAACGATGTCACCGTTGTTTTTCTCAACGATAATAGACCGTGGAGTGTCCGTTTTGGCGATCACTTTACCCGACTCCCAGATATTAGTCAACTGATTCTGCACCAGTACATTATCGTTGACATCCAATTTCAGGCATTTCCGATCTCCTCGATCATAGTAGTCCTTCTTTTTCTGCCTCGCAGCTTCTAGGGATTCCTTGACATTTTCGACAGCAATTGGTTTTAGCTTCTCTTCTACTATCGGCAGCGGAGGTCTTGTTATCCTGCTAATAATCCTTTGGTCCGGCGACAATAGTTCCTTAGATCGTGGAATATTGCGGTAGTTCAATAAACCAAGCTGTACGGAGCTGTTGTCTTCTTTGCACTTCCTTAGAATGTTCTTGGCTATTTGAACTGCTCTTTCAGATAGACCGTTGCTTTGTGAATAGTACGGGCTCGACGTTACGTGTTCGAAATTCCAAGTTGATGAAAACTTTTTAAACAATTGTGACGTATACTGCTTCGCGTTATCGCTGTTGAGCTCTTCTGGAACTCCCCAAACTGCAAACCATGTTTCCAGCTTCTCTATTACCTCCGATGACTCCATCGTGCGCAGTTTCTTAAAGTCAATCCATCTCGAATAGCTATCGATGAGTACCAGATAATGTACTCCGTTGAAGTGGAAAATATCCGAAGCGACTATCTGGAATGGATAGTCAGGAATCCTCTTGACGATCATCGGTTCCTTTACACAACTTCGACTGTGCTTTTGACACACGCTGCATTCATCCACATACCGCTGGATGTCACGGCCCATGCCAGGCCAGAACACTAACTGTTTCGCACGTTTAATGCAAGACTGGATTCCGAAGTGTCCAGGCTCAGTACTTTCTTTCGAAGCAATTCTGGTACCAGAATGCAGTCACCCTTAAAATTACACCTTCATACGTTGATAACTCATCTCTGAAGTTCCAATAGGGCTGGAGATCACCATCCACATGTGCTAGTTCTTCTGGCCATCCTTCGAGTAAGCAGCGAATTAGTTTCTGCAACACTTCAGACCTTTCAGTCTCAGCCAAGGTTGCAAAGACTCATTTCAGCTAAAATAATGTTTTTCGGAATAATAAAACCAAAAGATGGTATGATGGCATGTTTTACTTGTAACTTACAAGAAGAGGCTACAAAGTATGCGTTGAAAACATAAAACCTGTAAATTTTGCTTTCTATGAGTCACATTCAGCGATTTGCTGATCGCTGAGTGAGTGAGTGAGTGAGTGAGTGAGTTTGTGAAAAATCGCTGATTGTGACTCTCATGAAGTGAAATAAACAGGTTTAATATGTCAAACACATTCTTTGCAACCTCTTCTTGTATCCTACCAATTCAAAATTTGATCATGGCATCTAATTATTTCATAATTTAGAAAAACATTGTTTTAGCTGAAATGAGTCTTTGCAACCTTGGTCTCAGCTACAATTTGATCCATCCACGGCTTCGTCACGTTGAGTACCACGTGAACCTCTAGCTCATCCTCGTTTTTCTCCTTCAGGTTGTCAACGTCACGGCTTAACGTATCACCAATTGGTACATTTTCTCCTCTTACGTAGATAATCGACGGTGCATATGGTTGGACATCGAGAATGATGCGTTTCAGTCGTGGTGGGGCTTTATCCAATGGTTTCTTGAATATCGATTCAAGAGGCTTATGGTCGGTTTCAATTGTTACCGGCCTCCCGAAGATATAAGGATGAAACTTCTGACATCCGAATCTAATTGCAAAGGCCTCTTTTTCGATTTGAGGATAATTTTGTTGAGATGGAGTCAGTGCTTTAGATGCATATATGCTACCGGGCGTCCTTCTTGCAGGAGAACTGCTCCCATCGAGTGTGAGCTGCAGTCCTCCGATAGCACGTTTTCCTGATTCACGTCATAGAATTTCAGCGTTGAGAGATATCTTTTTATCTTCTCGAATGCTGCTTGTTGTTCGTGGCTCCAAACCCAAGCAACTTCCTTCTGGAGTAGCAATGTTAGAGGAGCTGTAATTTGCGAGAGGTTAGTAATGAATTTCGATAGGTAAGTTACCATTCCAAGCAAACGTTGTAACTGCTTCTTGGTTTCCGGTACTTTCAGCCTTCTGATTGCCACAATTTTCTCGTCGTCTGGTTTCAGTCCCTCCGCCGATACGATGTGTCCAAGAAACTTCACGGATCTAACGGCGAACCGACACTTTTCGTTATTCAGCTTCAATCCAGTGCGATCTAGGCGGTCAATTACGTTCGCTGTGATCTCCTTTAGTTTCGCTTCGCTTGATTCATATATCAATATATCATCCATCGAGATATCCGTGTTATCTAGTCCATCCAGCAACGTTGAGATCTGATTCTGGAACACCTCTGGTGCTGATGCGAGACCGAATGGAAGACGTTTGCATGAGTAGTGGTCCCATGGCGTTCCGAATGTCAAGTATTTTTGGGACGCCTCCGCTACTTGGATCTGCCAAAAGCCCTTCTTGCAGTCCAGTATGGTGAACCAAGTTGAATCACGGATCCTTGCCGCAATCTCCTCAATCGTCCTGAGTGGATAGTGTCTGCGCAGAATGCTTTTATTCACGTCTGTTGGATCAATACACAGTCGAATCTTCTTATTCTTCCGGACCACTACTAGGTTGCTTACCACTGGTGTTGGTTCTTCTTGCTTCCTTATAACTCCCAGTTTCACCATGTTTTCCAGTTCCTCCTTCACTTCTCCTCGAATTTTGTGCGGAATCATCCTTGCTGGTCGAATCTCGAATTTTGCGTCCGGCATAAAGTCCAACTCGTACTCAAATCCTTTCAGACAGCCCAAACCTTTGAAAATGTTGGTGTCCTCTCTCACGTCGTGTACTCGGCTAAGCAGATTCAGCTTCACGCAACTGGTCCTTCCAAGAACAGGAACGACGTCTAGATCCACAACTTTATAGGTTATGTTATCTTCTTTACCTTTCACTACACTTTTCATTGTGAATTCGCCTTCCACCTTGTTCCGGTGTCCATTGTACGAGACGATGTACTTGGTCTATGAGTCCAGTAACTTCGCGCCAGTTTTCCTAGCCAGATCCAATGGCACAACATTGCATTGTGCTCCACAATCCAACTTGAACGTAATTTTCGCAGGTCCCACGAACACTTCCTCGAACCAATCGTCATCATCCGTCCTGGAGTTCTCCTGAGCTTGAATTGCGTGCAGATGCAGGTCCACATGTTCCTATTCCGACGAATCTTCTGTTTCCTGTACGATAGACGCTGTTTTCTTCTCCTTATTCTTCTTGCTGCTACTGCTAGACGATTCCCGGTCCTTGCTCTTCTTGAAGCAGCATTCTGGCAAGTGTCCAGTTTTGTTGCAAACAGGACAGGTTTTCTTGAATGCAGGACAACTTTTCTTTCCGTGCTTAGTTCCAAACCTACGGCAGTTGAAAGGTTTATCAGCTTCTCTTCCCTTGATGGCATCGCAACTCTTCGTGTCAGAGCTGATCTGGTGCAACGTTTCCGTCGTCTTTTCACTGGATCTGCAGATTTGAATTGCTTTCTCAAGGGTCAACTTGGAGTCACTGAGGAGCTTCTCCCGAACTTTTTGACTGCGCACTCCCAGCACGATTTTGTCCTTTAGCAGTCGATCTTCCGTAGACATACCTTCCTGTGGAGTATTGAAATCACAAACCACAATAGCCTGTCGCAGCTTAATAAGAAAGCTGTCAAAACTTTCATCCGGGCCTTGGTCAGTCTTCAGGAATATGTACGTGCTGTACGTAGGGTTAGCAGTAGGGTTGAACGCTTCGGCAAACTTTCGCTTGATCACATTCGGGTCTTTTTTCTCCTCTTCCGTCAGTTGGAATCCCGTAAACGTTCCTATTACATCCGGTCCCAGACTGTTCATGAGGATGCCGACCTGCCTTTCCGCCGGGAGCTGTTTAATTCCTGCTGCTAGCTCGAACCACTCGTATTGCTGACTCCAATCTTTCCAGATTCTCGCCTTGTCAATTTGATTCCGGATGTCGATTCTCTCCGGCGGCTGGGCTGAGAAACTTTGAATGGGGTTATGTACGCTGTTCGCTTGCTGCTGAGGCGGTGGCTGTGGTGGATCGACCATTTTTGCAACTTTTACGCTTTACCGATCCGTATCCAATCAATATTTACGTTGTCCAACTTTACGTTTCGCGTTTCCGAACTATTTTTTCCGTATCCGCAATATTTTCATCGGTTTTTTCGGGTTTTTCCGCGCGCGAAAACCACTTCTGACACCATGTGGTGTTTATTACGTTTTATTCATGATCGAGATACAGTGGCGTCGTGTAAACATAGAGTAGATAGGGGTATGTAGAGGAGCATGTATAAAGTAGGGGCAAGGTTTCTGATATCTGTTACAATTTTTCTGACTGTTTCTGGACTTTCACACTTTCAACTGGAAGTTTGGTAGCAGCCGAAAACTGATGTTCCGTCTTGCAGCGATGGCCACTCTCCCACCCCCGGAGCAGATGCGGTCACTTTTGACGATCCGGAAGTCGGGAAAGAATACGTTCAGTTCTGGCTTCAAGTGCGTCTCGGTGATGATAGCAATGTCGATCTCCTTGGTGTTGAGGTAATCGAGTAGTTCTCTATGCTTGTTCGTCAGCGAGCAAGCGTTCCAATTTGCTATTTTTATAGCTTCACGGTCCATACTTGGTGATGAGAGGTAAGGCAGCATGAAGCTGTTCAGATCAAGTCTTGCAGGTGTGCAGGATGACGATCACCTTTGTAACCAGCGTTAGTAGTTCCTTCGATGTAAACGGAGATTCGTCAACTGAATCGCCAGAGGCAACACGGGCATACGATATTCCAGGCGCCGAGGCAGAAACTTAATTTGGCAGGGCCACTGCAGCAGTGAGGCGATACTGAGCTGAGAGGGCGGCTCGTTGGTTGTTGAGGGGTAACGGTGGGAGATTTGGGACCATGCAATGAGGCTGGATTGCCGGGTATTGCCATAGCACACTTGTTGCAGCGTGGTTGCGTATGACAGATCCTCGTGCCATGGCCGAAGGAGAGGCAACTTGTGCATAGGGTCGTATCACGGTGTTGTGGTTTGTAGGATTCCCAGTAGATAATGACCTGAAACAGGTCATGTATGTTGCTCTTCAGCGCGGCAAGGGTCGTGGAGCCCTTCGTGAAGTGGACCATAAACAGTTGGTCACGATAGTTATTATTGTGCATATGCCGTCGATCCATTGGATGGAGTGCCTCTGGTTTCAATCTGAGCCTCACCATTTGCAAGAGAGTTCGTGGGGCAATTCTTGGGTGCCCGCGCTACCACGGACCAAATTTTCGCGATTCGGCAAGTTCTGCAGAAATGCCGTGAATACAACGTGCCCACACATCATTTGTTCATCGATTTAAAATCCGCATACGACACAATCGATCGAGATTAGCTATAGCAGATTATGCACGAGTACGGATTTCCGGACAAACTGACGCGATTGGTCAAGGCGACGATGGATCGAGTGATGTGCGTTGTTCGAGTTTCGGGGACACTCTTGAGTCCCTTTGAATATCGAAGGGGGTTACGGCAAGGTGATGGACTTTCGTGTCTGCTGTTCAACAACGCGTTAGAAGGTGTGATCAGAAGAGCTGGGATAGACACGAGTGGCACGATCTTCAGGAGGTCCGTCCAGCTCCTTGGCTTCACCGATGACTTTGACATTATGGCACGGAACTTTGAGATGATGGCGGAAACGTACATCAGTCTGAAGGCTGAAGGATTGGACTTGCCATCAACGCATCAAAGACAAAATACATGAAAGGAAGAGGTTCTAGGGAAGACAATAGTAGCCTCCCACCCCGAGTTCAGATTGACGGTGACGAAATCGAGGTGGTCGATGAGTTCGTGTATTTGGGCTCACTGGTGACCGCCGACAATGATACTAGCAGATAAATTCAAAGACGCATTATGGCAGGGAATCGTGCCTACTTTGGACTCTGGAGGACGCCCCAGTCGAATAAAATTCGCCGCCGCACGAAGTTGACTGTCTACAAGACGTTGATTAGACCGGTGGTCCCCTACGGCCACGAGACCTGGACTATGCTCGTGGAGGACCAACGCGCCCTTGGTGTTTTCGAACGGAAGGTGTTGCGTACCATCTACGGTGGAGTGCACATGGATGACGGAACGTGGAGGAGGCGAATGAACCACGAATTGCACCAGCTGCTGGGAGAACCATCCATTGTCCACATTGCAAAAATTGGGCCACTACTGTGGGCTGAGCACGTCGTAAGAATGCCGCACGACGAACCAGTGAAAATGGTTCTAGAAAGCGACCCAACAGGAACAAGAAGAAGAGGCGCGCAGCGCGAAAGGTGGATCGACCAAGTAGAAGGCGACCTGCGGACCCTTCGCAGACTACGAGGCTGGCGAAGTGTGGCCATGGATCGAGTAGAGTGGAGACGACTTCTTCGGACAGCAGAGGACATCAAGGCCTTAGCCTGATTGGCAAGGTAAGTAAGGTAAGGTATATTTGCGCAACCGTGGATGGTCATGCTTTAATTCCACTACCTTTTTTGCTTATACTTGACAAAATTGCGCATTTTAGTGCATAAAACGAACATAACTTTTGGTTATTCAACAGATAATAAAAAAGCAAAAACATGATTTGAGGAATTTCTTGCTTAAAATTTTCCATCTGTGATTAATCATATAAATTCGAGATTTTTTGATTTTTTTTCTAGCGTCCTGAAGAAAACCTTACCTTAATTCAAAGTGTTTCTGGTGGTGTTCGGTCATTGCGAGAATTTGTATGTACCACTTCAATACTGTTACGCATTTGACCAAAAAAGGTTTGATTGCTGGGTACATTATCCAATAGCTTTAGGAGTGATGTAGCTGGCAGCAAGGCAAGGGAACGTTCAATGAAAATTAACAATTAGACAACAATAATTCAAGGTGGACCTGAAAAGAACCGTTTTGTCGTTATGGTTGAGTAATGCTGAGCTATTAGGGTGTTCAACACAGATGAGGCTGGCAAGCTGTATGTTGTTTGGAACGAATGTGACACGCTTGGCATAGATGACCCACAGTGGCTTACGACGAGCAACTGAATCCGACCAGTAGCGGTGCAGCGTCTTCCTCCTTCTTCGGTGAATCGAGGGCTCATGAGGGCAACCTTGATAGCTAGCTGCTTGCGAGGAGCCTTTGGTTGTGTACTGTAGAAAAATGTTCAACGACACGTGCCGGAAACACTGCTGCTGCTGCTATTGCTGCTGATGACGACCGGATACCATCGCTCACCACACGCGCTAATTGAATAATCACAGTTAAGCTAGAGCAGATGGAATTCGGTTTTGAAATCTGTGTAAGGGAAAGCGCTTTTCGCAGGCAATTGGTGATAATTTTAACTATCATAGCAACAGTTACACATTCGTGCAATTTTCAATAGCGACCTTCAGAAAATTGATAAAGTCTTAATTTAGCAGATTCGTAGAAAAATGTCCTATCGATTGGCGTATTTAGAACTAATATCCATCATCTCTGGATCAAAATCAGGCCACTTTCATGCTGCGAGCGACTTTAGTTTTTAACATTGCACCCCAATGTTGGCTCAAAAATACATGATAGGGTATACGTCCCTAACCTCGGTCTAATATGCAGCCATCGATTACGTTTTTAATCATAACTCATCAATTAATTTACCTGCAAACGATATTCTACTGCTAAATGGTATGCTTAGATATGCTTATTATGTCGTTTGCTACCAGAAACCACGAAAAGTTGAAAAACTTACTTTTTTTGAGACAATAACTCACCAGGGAAATGTATGTAATATGGGTCTATTGTCCCCAAATTGGGTCTATTTATGGATGCAACTTCGTCCTATCTTGTTTGATCCTCAAAAAAACACTCTTGGTAACGTTTTCTGATGTATATTTTTTTATCACTATCACTGTTAACTTAATGCTCTTCATTCCTCAAAACATTTCACAGAGAAAATTTTACGAAAACTACATTAAATCACTCAAATTAAAAATTAAAAATTAAAAATTTCGCTTATCGTCTTTCGACCGCAGAATAGCGAAATCAAAACATTGTGATGTTCATTATACAGGTTTGGCAGAAAAAATCTTCCTTCCTGTTCGTTCCTTATCATCCAAATGCAAACCACATTGTTGACGTTACTCTTATTGCTATATGCTGTCAAATGAATTTCATGGGCCATAGTTAGGAACATAGAAAAGAAATGTGTCCCTAAAGTTGGGTCCATGATTTACTTGTGAAAACGTTGTTAAACAATTAAAAGAAACATAAAATATTCAAACAGCAACTGTAAGTTTTACGTCTAGTGTGTATTATCAGGTAATTCCATTCAATAAATGCCATAATCAGGCCATTTGATGATCGTCAGTCAACCTTCCCATCTTAACCTTATAAGTCATGGCGGCTAAAAACTCCGAACAGAGTGATATTCTCAACCAGTTTTATTACTTACGAGAGCTGAAAATGTATTGAAATGTTGTGATATAAATTGATTTGTGTGTGGTACACATTTATGAACCATCAGTGATCAATATTTTCCTTATTTTTTGTGTAATATTCCTTAATTAATTATTTATTTGCGTGATAGGCCGAATGAAAGGACTAGACCCACATTACATACCGTAACCCTATATTAGATTTAAACTTATAGGAACTGACATCCGGTTGATGACCTTGACAAATGTCCAGAAAAAAATCTTTAACACATTTATGGTGGACCTGAAAATTACCGTTTTGTCGTTATGGTTGAGTAATGCTGAGCTATTAGGGGGTTCAACGCAGATGAGGCTGGCAAGCTGTATGTTGTTTAGAACGAGGGTGACGCGCTTGGTATAGATGGCCCACAGTGACTCACGAAGAGCTACTGAATCGGATCAGTAGCGGTTCGGCTTCTTCCTCCTTCTTCGGTGAACGAACGCTCATGTGGGCTGCACACAGCAAAAAAATAATGTTAATACTACAGCCAAAAGGATGCACTTCAATCATGTCGAAAATCTCATGTAATTTTTATGGCCACAACAATAAACAAATGCAGTGAAAGCAGCGTTATGTCAGTATGTCAGGAAAGTAATATTACACCATATTTTCGACACGATTGAAGTGCATCCACTTTGATGTGATATTAAAATTATATTTTTTGCTGTGCAGCTCGCTGCTTGCGGGCAGCCTTTCGTTGTGTACTGGAGAACAATGTTCAACGCCACGCGCCAAAAGCACTGCTGCTGCTGCTGATGATGAGCACCGACCGAACATCACCACACACGGTGATTGAATATGTATCGTTCGGCGAGACCGGATGTTATTTAAAATATGGTACGAAAAGGGTTGCTACGCAGTGTAGAGCTTACAAAGTTTCAAAGTTTTTTATTGTGGTGAGATGGTGTTCTGGGTTTAGGAGGAAGTGAAGAATAACTGGATTGGAGAAAGCATGAAGTGTCGGATTTCGGTTGGCCGGGGTAGTTTTGCCGAAAAGAATCCGGTGGTAGTGAAAGTGGTTCCGTGAAGATTACTACGTAGCGGTGATGAGAGAAAGAGAGAGAAGGAGAGAGAATGGGAGAGTATATCAAATGCGAGCAATGCCTTTTCACCTCTGGCGAAAAAGAGACAACCTAATACGAGTAGAAGATGACTGGGTACAGCAGCTAATTTCTGAATTGTACGGTGCTTGGAGGAGAGGAACAGCTAAACGGAGCGGCGATACGTTTTACGATTTTCAATCTTTTTTTTCTTCTTCATCGTTTTTGTTTCTACAGCAGCTCAAGATGGAGGCAGTATCCAACGGAGAAGAACTGGTAGTGAAAATCACTGCTCAGCCCACTGAGGTGGGAAGCCAGTAGAAAAACTTGAGAACAAGAGACTGATAACTAGTGGCAAAGTGACAAGTCAGTACCAACATTTCAAGAGGACGAAAGTGATTTTGATCGCAGATGTAGCAAAGTAGCAATGCCAGCTTGCGTCGTTTATTTGCAGTAGTGAGCTTTTATTACAGGTAGGTCTGTAGTTGGAGTAATTGTTTGCAGGAGCCGTTTTGCCCTAATGAAATGTTGGCACTGAAGGGACCGTGAGGCAGAAATCAGGGCACCCAATTGAAGCGATTTGGATGGGGAGAGTGAAATTGTCAACTCCCTGTTGTTAACATCTCGTGGAAAACTTGGAGGCAAACCAGCCCGAGGCTGAAAGCCTCCCTAATAAAGATAAATCAATCAATCAATCAATCTCGTGGAAAAAGGGCAGGCTCTTCTCCACACTCATTGGTGTATCCTTCTGTCGGACGTCTCGTTTTTTGACCAATTGTATGATCATGTGGCTGGAAGGAGATTCTCTATCATCCAGTTGAGGCCTATAGGTGAATTTACCTATCAATCCACCAAACACGTTTGTTGAGGTCAATCGGAGGTTATTAAGCTTGATCAAATCAAACAGTGAGAAGCACCCACTGCTATCGGACATAGTTTCCGTGCTACAATGAGTGGTAGACAATTATCATACATCATACATCATGCGTTCGACGAGACAGGATGGAATTCAATTCTGAAATCTGTGTTAGGGAAAGCAATTTTTTCAGATAATTGATGATAATTTTGATCACCCTTGCAACAGTTGGACATTTGTGTAATTTTCAATAGTGACCTATTGAAAATTTGTAAAATATTCATTTTAGGAGATTTGTAGAAAAAAATTCAATCAAGTGGCTTGTTTAGAATTAAAATCCATCCTCTATTGACAGAGTCATAAATGGTCAAAACCTTACCGTTTTACGTAATGCTATTGGTTTTTTGAAATTGCATCTTCAATATATTGCCGAAAAACGTAAATCTGTGTTAAAAAAATCTCGACAAGGAGGCTAAAAAAGCCGTCGGTATTTTCTGATGCATAAAATGTCTGATCATGCAACGGAAGGAAAGCCGTTGGTCACCGGTTTATGGGTTGATATGTAAGGTCCAGGTGTGGGAACTGCCTCCCTGCCGTCGGTAGCATTGGTTCTCAGTACGGAAAACATGTTCGACGGCAAACAAATCATAGAGAAAAAAGGCTAAATTAAGAAATGAAATTTAGGCCATCTGGGTCTCTCCCTGGTTGGCACTAGTTGTTTCAATTAGAAGGCACTTCAGTATAAGATCTATCACTTAGCAAAAGTTTAGTGATCTAAAAAGATATCGAATATTGATATTAAATAACGGCACTAAGTGGTTCGCTAATAGTTAAAAACTAGCTAAATTCCTAATCAACTAACTTAAATTTAGCTTCGCTAATTAGTGATAAGCGAATTAACGAGAATGTGTCCACCACTGCGCTTAGCCACTTAGTGTCTCTAAAGTTTGGGTTAGCGATACCCACCACTGGTCACGGCTTTTACGTCAATAATGGTGAACACAAAAAAAAAAACATATTATATAGCATTCATATTTTCCTGGATATTTCTTATGAGGAGGTCAAACATTATTCAACTTTTGACACAGTATTCAACGTATGACCTCACAACTCCTTCACACAAGTATTTGCATATTCATTGATCAAATTTCGAACTTCAACATGCCGCCGATTGCAGTTTCGATTTATTTCTTTTTCTATTGAATTCCCACCTTATTTTAATATTATAACGGAAAACGGCTGAAAATCGAATCCTATTGAAATGCCAAATCGTTCGTCTCGTCGAAGCTAACCAGCCAGTTGTCAGCGAGGTGAGGTGAGATTGGATTGTATACGCTTGTTGCCTCGGTTGCCTCCTGGGGGTGCTTGAAAAAAAATTGACTCGTGGGTTTTCACGTTTCTATCCCTAGCTAATACTTGCCACACACTTGAAGGATTGAAGGGGAAAGCGAACCAATTCCTATTAGTTTATATCAGTCAAACATTCGTTTTTTGGAATCGTGGCATAACGATTTCCAGAATTTTGATTAAAATTCCAAATTGGAAACGAATTTAAAACTTCGAATGCTAAACAAATTTCCTTCGAATGCATGTTCCTTGATGTATCAACAAGAATCGACAGTATAACACAAATTTATTTTCTCCTGCGAAAAAAAAAAAAACTTGTTCCGTGTTTTTCTTGTCGGGAAATCAGAGCATACATATTCTCACACTAAGATTTCCGCACGGCAGAAAGTTGTAGAAATACGAGCGAACATTGTAACGAAATTTGCCTAACTTAATGTAGCGTTTAAGTGCTTTCTCTTGGCTGGCAACCGTTTGCTTTTTTCCTCACCGTTTCCTATTTGGATCAAATCCAACGACCACCAAACAGCATAAAGTGGTTGCTCTAAAGTTGTCCCGTTTACGGGTTTTTATCTCCGGATCTATTTTTTCCTCCGGGGGGTCAAAAGTCCGGGGACAAGAGGACTGCATCCAAAGGGATAGTAATTTAATTTCCTGATTCTCTCGCCCTAATGATTTTATGCTTATTTCCAGCAATAAGAAATCTTTCTGTTTTTGCTTTGAAAAATTAGAAGATACTGAGTTCTGTTACTTCTGTTTTTGCGCTTTCCGATCCACTAAGACGCTGAGAATGCGCAGCGAGTTAACCCAAATGGGTGATTTCCGTTTTTTTTTTGCAAGCCTGTCTAGCTGACAGTCTGTCCGCTCAGTGGTCGTAAGACGATGAAATTTCACTTTTATTGCTTGCCGTCTTCTAGATTGGGAGAGAGAATCAGAGAGAGGGGAAAGGATCAAATGCTGGACATTCGCCCCTGGCAGCCCACCACTGGAGTAGAGGCAGTTGTTGTGTAGTAAACTAATAAACATAAACGATCGTCTTCTGATGTTTTTATCGCGGCGATTTCTCCGGTCTGTAATCGATTCTTGCCGTGGGGGTTTGTGGCGTTTATTCGTGTAATTTAGAGAGGCTTTGGACCTTTTTTTTTCAGGAAAGGAGTTTACTCCCACGGCTTGAGCGAAATCAAATGGCCTGTGGCTTAATTAATTTATTGTTTGATTGCGAGTGTGGAATTGCCTCAAGAGGAAATGATTTTATTGCAGAAGTAAGATTAATCTAAGATTGCTGAGGAAAGTCATTGCTTTTGTTGATGCGATTGTCCCCAAGCATTTTTACTTGGTTTATTGTCATTTTGTTTATATTAATTATACGATTAAAGATGGGTTTCCCAGCTTAGATATTCCCAGCATGATACATCTTTGTAAAGAAAAGAAGAAGAAAAACGAAGTCGAATAAACAAACTTTGCTGACCGTTCAACCTACCTCATCTTCTATTCAACGGAGACCAGGAAGTTGCAGATTCTGAAAACTTATCTGTTTTTCTGGTTCACTGAAATCCGCGATCGATATGAATTTATTTTTGCTGTGTACCACACTGACGAATATTATTCCTCTGCTTTTTTTAACTAGTTCGTTTATTTGGGAGGCTCAATCGCGTTAGCTTTACGGAGCCGATAGTTCATTGTTCTTTGTAACAAAATTCACTTAATTCTATGTCTAGTAGGAGTTGGGCCGAATACTCGCGGCTTACTCGAGGTTAGAGAGGTACATTGTCGTAGGATAGGATCAGGGGAGGAGTTTGGGGGTAAGGTTTCGTTGTCTCATCAGAGCGTTGTCGCCAGTATGAATGGTAGTGCGGTTCTAGTTTTGTCTGGAGTTCGACCGGCTATGGTGACCAGTGGGCGACGATGAGACACATCGAGACGGGGGGACAAGACAAACAAAAACTATTAAAGAGAGACAAAAGACAAAGGAATTAAATTCTTATACTAGACATTTGAAGAAACACATAAACCGACTGCATATAGCAGATATCGCGAGTTCCCAACACGTCTCTGATAGGAACATAGGGTTGTCTTCCTTGGGCCTCAAGGGTATTCAAAAGTCAATCTCTGGCGGCGTCATTATCCGTACATTGCCAAACTGCGTGATCGATGTCATCGTAACCGTTTCCACACCGACAGATGTTGCTGTCCACGAGGTTTATTCTATTGAGATGAGCATCTAGCGAGTAGTGGTTGGACATAAGTCTACTCATCACGCGAATGAAGTCACGACTTAAGTCCAAGCCTTTAAACCACGCTCTCGAAGAAACATTAGGAATAATTGAATGTAACCACCGTCCAAGATTTCCATTGTCCCAATCGGTTTGCCAACTCGAAAGGGTACTCTGACGCACTAAATGGTAAAATTCATCGTGTGAAATTTGCCTGTCATAAAATTCGCCTTCCTGCGCGCCCACCTTTGCGAGAGAGTCCGCCTTCTCATTGCCTGGGATTGAGCAATGTGATGGGACCCATACAAAGGTAATCATATATGATCTTTCGACCAGTACACTCATCTGCTCCCTTACCTTTGAAAGGAAATAAGATGAGTGCCTACTTGGTTTCATCGACCGAATAGCCTCAATCGAACTGAGACTATCCGAGAAGATGAAGTAATGGTCTGTGGGCATGTTGGAAATCATCCCCAATGCGAAGTTGATTGCTGCCAGCTCAGCAACAAAAACGGAACAAGGTTCCTGGAGTTTGCGGAAGGCGCTAGAGTTTTCATTGAAGACACCGAAGCCAGTGGATCCACTGAGACGAGACCCGTCTGTAAAATATCTGTTTACGCAATTGACGTGTTGGTACTTTTCAGTAAAAATACGCGGGATAATAATAGTTCGAACTTCGAAGTTGATCTGGGATTCCGTTAATCACTTGTTTCATGGACAGATCATATTCAAATGAGGAACTGCGATTGGTGAAGTGAGCACAGTCTGGAGTATAACAAGGAAGACACATATCCGACGATATGTAGTGGTGGTAGATTCTCATAAATCGAGATTGTGAATTCAGCCCAAGAATTTCTTCAAAATTTGCAATTATAAGTGTGTTCGTCACTCCGCATTTGATTAGTATTCTGAGAGAGAGCTCCCAGAAGCGGTTCTGGAGGGGTGTTACTCCTGCCAGAACCTCGAGACTCATGTTATGCGTTGAGTGCATACAGCCTAGAGCAATACGCAGACAACGATATTGAATTCGTTCCAATTTTAATAGGTGACATTTTCTTGCCGAGAGAAAGCAGAAAGAGCCGTACTCTAGAACAGAGAGAATTGTTGTTTTATAAAGCGTTATGAGGTCTCCCGGATGAGTGAACGGAGAAAGTTGATCCTCTGCTGACATTTTTGCTTCAAATACGTAATATGGGCATTCCAAGTGCACTTTGAATCAAACCAGACCCCAAGGTACTTGAAAGACAATGATTGGGTAATGTTTCTGCCCAAAAGATTAAGCTGCATTTGGGCTGGATGACTTGAGGCTGTTTGCGGAAACAGAGGAGAAGCTGCACCGTCTCTTGCAGCTTGTAACGGTGTTCAGTAATAACATCCGTCGGGGTCAAGTAGTGGATACTGGCAGTTTCCGCATCAACGAACAGGAGAAGATTCGGAATATGATTGAAGGCGAAACCTATAAGTACCTGGGGTTCCTGCAACTGAAAGGGATTCGCCATACAACGATCAAGAAGGAGCTACAGGAAAAGTTCTTGTATCGAATCAATCGTGTTCTGAGGTCGTTCCTGTCGGCCGGCAACAAGATAAAGGCGATAAACACGTTTTCCGTGCCGTGACCTACAGCTTTGGGGTGATCAAGTTGACCAAAACAGCCTTGGAGGCAATAGAACGAGCAGTACGAGTGGCGTTCACTAAGCATCGCATGCATCACCCAAAGTCGGCCGTCGAGAGAGTCACCTTGCCACATAAGTCACGAATGACCCAAGAGTGTTAAAGTGACTATAATAAAAAACAACCCTTGCCACGTAATGAAGGAGGAAGAGGCATCACTGATATCCAAGCGCTATGTATTTCCCAGATAGATTCGTAGAAAGCCAGAATCGTCACGAAGTATACCGTGCTGTTTGTGAGGCAGACCATGGGTTCAACAGAAACAAGCGCATGTCGACAAAGTGGCGTCGAATACGTGGCTGGTGCGAGGTGAACTTTTCTCAGAGACTGAAGGTTTCATGGTATTGCGACGAAGAACTAACGTAGGTACATATTGCACGAAGAAGTAGAAGACCGGTGTAGAAAGTGCAATGCAGTAGGGGAGACGATCGAACATGTTGTTGCTGGTTGCCAAGCGTTGGCAGAAGTAGCGTATCTCGGTAGTCACAACGATGTCGCTAAGATTGTGCACCAACAACTTGCACTGAAGCACAACTTGGTGAACCAGGACGTACCCTACTACAAGTACCTGCCAGACCCGGCGAGATCATTACGGATGTCCACATTCGTGCCAATCGCCCTGACATTTTGGTTTACGACAAAAGGATGAAGCGGGTAACTCTCATCGATATCGCTGTACCGTTAAATCGCAATGTTCAGTCAACGTTCTCGACCAAGATACTGAAGTACCACGATTTGGCGGAGGAGTTGAAGCATATGTGGCATCTGGAGGATGTGCGTATAGTTCCGGTTGAAATCTCGGCGACCAGAATTGTTCCCCGTACCCTTATACGTTCCCTTGAAGAGTTGGAACTACGAAGAGAACTGATCAGTATTCAGAAAGCAGTGATTCTTGGAACCTGTAGTATTGTCCGGCGGTTCCTGAATGATCATAACTGATCCGACTGAATAAAACAAATTACCCAAGTAAAATTGCAAGTTTTATGAAGGTTTTAAAGTATGCTACAAGTCTAAATTATGGTCTACAGAACCCTTATAAAACCAAAATTGTTACTTGGGTAGGATGTAAGTCAACTGACGAATGAGATCCTCAAAGCCTAACCCAAAGAAACCAACTAGCAGAAAGAATAGTGCGAGGAGTGATGCCGGATACGAATCTGGAAAAGGAAGTACCATTGAGGTCAGCCTGGAGGAATCCCTAGACCAGTTGCAGCAGCAGAAGAGCGTCTAGGAGAAAGCGCTGGAGGAAGATAAATTCCTTCATCAAAAGCGATAGGAGGCTGAACTGGAGATTTTTCAAGCCGAGAGTTACGACCACATTACAGAGTATTTACAAGAGTTGAAACATTACAAATTCTGTACTTTTTTTTAATGAAAATCTGCAATAAAATCTAAAATTTCCCGGTGGATGAGCCCTGAATCCTGATTTTTTCACATTGCAAAGAGTGCTGGTAGCTGATTAAACGGAGCTTTCTTCGCAGTTGCTGTAGGAAGCGGGATTAGCAATAGGGGAGAGTGAGGGGATATGATCATGTGTGTGTGTAACAAAATACCGGAAGTCATGTTTCTCGGCAGGCAACCACCGAATTGGACGTAACAACAACCAAATGAAAGATACCATGGTCCCATGGACATATTTCAGGTACCACCTGGAAAGCAGCAATTTCCTGACTAGCACTAAAACCCATTACGCGACACATCAAATTTCACCGAAATTGAAAAAAAAAAAAACAAAATCAATGCCAGTCAGCCGAGTATCATAGATCACATTTGCCGCCACCGGTTGTATTTCGAGTACTCCCGAGGCCTTCCTTAGCTCAGTCGGTAAAGGCGCAGCTACAAAGCAATAACATGCTGGAGGTGAATGGCTTCAATTCCCGGTCCGGTTTAGGAGTTTTTCGGGTTGGAACATTTCTCGACTTCCCTGGGCATAGAAGTATGATTGTACTTTCCACACAATTATACTAATGCAAAAATGGTACAGGCATCGAAAGCTCTCAAATAATAACTGTGGAAGTACATCTTGAACACTAAGTTGAGAGCCCGCAATAAGCTAATATGCGATAAGTAATAAACTTGAAATTCGAGGAAGAAGAAGAAGAATACCCCCGAAGAAGTGGGCAGTTCGTAACAGAACATAAGCCCATCATCCGAGTGTTCCTTCAACTATTTGCCACCCCAGAGTTCTTAAACCACTGATCATCTCGGAACCTAGCACCATTGGTTGTTCTTTGTGGCTCTTTGTGTTCCTTACAAGTGGGTCCGATTCTCCGATTAGCAGCCTGAATCCATTCAGCCACAATTGTGCTTTCATCATCTGACTAATCAACTGATTGGCCATACAGGATTTTTGGTTCGCTTGTCCGATACTAAGAATAGGAAAACCTATTTTCGAGCCCAGTCAACCAACCCTTGAGTATGGAGATCACTGTAACAGGACATCGTTCATGGATCAATTTGGTGAGTCCGTTGCAATTTATTCTGGTGCTTATAATTGGCAGGATCCAATATTGGACAGTTTGATGTTTATAAAGTACTATCAGTTAAAACTGTGTTTTTGAGATTTGTCTATATATATTCTTTGGTGCTTCCTACATCGGTTGCAGGACAGTGTTACCGATTTATATTGGATAATCCAAAGCTATGTTGATCATTATAACATTAAATTTTGAATAACAACCCTAATAAACAAATACCATAAACGAACTGTATCTCGGATAGGTAAACCATCCCACATAGGGTTTGGATGATACCCCGAACACGTCGTTAAGCTCTCTTTTATGGTTATTTTTATTAGAGAAATGATAAGACAATCTTATTCAAATGTCGTAATAATACCTCTGACCAAGGAAGAATGATTTATATAGTTTTCATAAAAGTTGACGATACAAATACTAATGAGGAAAGGAATTCCGCATTTCCTTTTCCCAAGTCCTTTTCCTCTCCTTCCCTTCCCTTCTTCTCTTTTCAGAAAGCGAGTAATGGCGCTATAACCATATGCCATATAGGGCTAGGACAAGAGTTAGTGCTCAGGTCCCAACCGCTAGAAGAAAATGGTAGCGAGCAAGGGCGCTATAACCTAGGCGAATACAGCATTCCCTCCGTATAGGTTACGTCCGCACACCGCTCTCTGTTGTCCTTGACTGAGGTCGGCTGGATCGACTGAGGGATGGCAGTGGGTGGGCGGTGCCGTCCACGCTTGTACGGAGGGAGGACTGTACGCTCGAACACAAGGGGTAAATACCTGTGTTCCATCCCAGGAGATCGGACAATCAAGGAGTGTACATTAACTTTCTTAGCTCTGTCACTCCCAACGATTTATATAGCCTATTTTCAAATCCTGCATACGGAGCGGTTGGTACGGTATGTCCCCGCTCTTTGATTACCTGTGGATTAAATGTTAACCACTGTCTATACTTATTAAGTAGACATGGTAAACATTCACTTCCACAAAAATTAACTTAACGCTACACAGTAGGCCTGGCCGCTTTATTGTTTGTTTCACATCCTTGATGTGCAGCAGGCATTAATAATGACAAGAAAAATGATAGATGTATCATTTTCCAGGATTCTTTCAAGTACTGGCTGTGTATGTGTAGACTAGACTAGACTAGACTAGACTAGAGAACATAAGCCCATCATCCAATACATCATGCAAACAACATCAACATTTTAAAACAAGATCCTGGACGAAATGGAACATATCGAATGTCCCAGACTGCATTTGGTCACATGACTCCCGAAAGAGCCAAAACCCATCGTGTGGCATATAAAACTACATGAGAACTCGAAAACAAACTCATTTCTTGTCACATTACAAACCCAGGACCAGATTGGCCAACACCTGGAGATTTTTCGGATACTCCTGGGAAGTTGCTCGAACTCTGATTAAGTATGAAGGGTCAGATCTCACCATAGGTAAATAAATTCAGGCTTCTGTATGTATATTAAATTGTATTCAAATTTATTCAGTTGCCGGCACTCTGATGATGACCGGTGGCGGTCGATGAGTAGCGACACCACTACACATATGATCATCTTCATCATCATCATGATCCTTATCCTTATCATGATCCTTATCCTTATCATGATCCTTATCCTTATTCTTATCATGATCCTTATCCTTATTCTTATCATGATCCTTATCCTTATTCTTGTCATGATCCTTATCCTTATCCTTATCATGATCCTTATCCTTATCATGATCCTTATCCTTATCCTTATTCTTATCCTTATCATTATCCTTATCCTTATTCTTATCCTTATTCTTATCCTTATCCTTATCCTTATCATTATCCTTATCCTTATTCTTGTCATGATCCTTATCCTTATCCTTATCATTATCCTTATCCTTATTCTTATCCTTATCCTTATCCTTATCCTTATCATTATCCTTATCATGATCCTTATCCTTATCCTTATCATGATCCTTATCCTTATCCTTATTCATATCCTTATCATTATCCTTATCCTTATCATTATCCTTATCCTTATTCTTATCCTTATCCCTATCCTTATCCTTATCATTATCCCTATCCTTATCCTTATCATTATCCTTATCCTTATCATGATCCTTATCCTTATCATGATCCTTATCCTTATCATGATCCTTATCCTTATCATGATCCTTATCCTTATCCTTATCATCCCGGTCACGGATGAACATTTCCTTTCGATCATCATCGCGATTGTGTCGGGGGCACTCAACATTCATTCCACCGCAAATTTCTATTGCCGAACGCATATACTTAAGGCCTTCTATGTCTTCATGCAAATTGGTAATCAAACAGTTGTCCATTCTAAAGATACTGGCCTTGACTTCCCGTTCTACTAGTTGATCTACGTTACACAGCAGTGGTTTCAGCACCTTATGTAGCTCTTCAAAATCTTCCAAATTCTGAAACAGATAAATCACTCGTTAGACGAAATTATTCATAACCATTAAAAAAAAACTACTTCTTACCGTCTTTAAACAGGCCTTTGCACGGACGTAATCTTCGCTGAACGTTGCATAGTTAACGTACATACATGAACACCGACCCAAGTTGGACGATAACTCTTGGCTATTACACTCAGCTAACTCCAGCATATCCTCGACATTATGGGCAATAGAAGTCCACCTCTTTGTCTCTTTCTTTAAGCAATTTGAAACAAAGGTCGACAATGATTTGAACGGTGAAGTAAATTTCTTGTGGAAAGTATGGTAGCAAGAGTCAGCGTGTGATGCTCCCTCTAGTATGATATCTGCCAGACGGAGACCAGTGCGATGAACAGCATCGATGAAGATATCCGTCGTTTGGTAAATGCTCTTAAAAAGCCTTCTTCCTAATTTGGAATAGTTTTCCTCAATTTCTGATAGGTCCGAGCGGCTGCGCTTTCTCAAGAAGTTATACAATTCTACATAGATTTTTTTGTTATCATTAGCCAGCTTTTTCAACATTTTGCTGCCAGAAAAGATGTTCAAGCTGGTTAGTGCATTGGTCAGATTCGATTTAATAGATAGCTGGGCTGCCGTATACTTGTTCTGCACGCTTATCGACTGGGTTTTGGCAGTTTTTTTAGCTTGTTCTGCAGTAGACTTCATTTCGCTGCTAATCATATGCGCTTTGGATTTCAAGCTAAGCAGGAATTTGTTGGCCTTTTCTACCCCGTGCACTGTACTTTTAAAGACCGAGACAAAGTCTGTTACTATATCACTCACATCTTTTATGTTCAGTGCCAATTTATTGACCATACTTTTCAACTGTGCAGGATTTTGATTATGTTCACTGCCACCACGGAAATCATCCGCATAAAGAACAATTTTTCCGATTTGTTTAACATTTGCAAATATTTCCACAACTTTAATGAACCCATTCTTTAATATAATCGCGAACTGTTCCACTCGAGCACATCCGAACATTTCTGTAACATCATGGAGATTCGTATGCCAATGTTTTGATCTAAAGTGTCCAAAATCTTCGGGGACCTCTTCAAACTGTTCGAAAAGGTGACTTATTGGAGTCGTACGATCGTGAATCAATTTCGTCAATAAACCCGTTATGTGGAATGCCAAACCACTCGTTTTGTGCTCAAATAGCTTCAGGATATGCATTGCAGAATGTAATTCTTTGGTTTGCCCGGGCGTTTTCAATTCCTTTATCGAATCCACGAATTCATCAAGCGTTCTATTGATCGCTGTGATATGCGATTTTATCGACGATGAGGCAGCAAGGCGAAGAAATTTCGATGCCATGACTCCATCCGTGCTAGTGATATATTCTTCTGAGCTGTCATGTTTATGTGCCTACGATGATTATTCCCATTAAAAACATACTCTCATAGACACACGAACTCGATCAATTAATCTTACCTGTCCTTCGCGAATGAGAGAAGCCAAAAGGACCACCGCGGTCCAAGCAACTAACTTCATCTCGCTGCTTGCTTTGCAGTATCCACTCGATATCGTCCCTCTCCAACCAACTGAATGGACAACTTGTGACTGACTCTCAATCCCTCGGGAATCTAGCTTTTTATTCGAATTTTCAAAATTCGGCATTTTGCTATTCACTTTTTAGGTATACATTTTTAACAAAACAAGTTGCAGAAAAAAAAAGTGGTGACCCATATTTTTAGGAGATAAAAATTGAGCGAATTAATTGCACTATGGAACCGGTTCCCATGCATGTGATATCCAAGCTGCTGGATAGATGGCAATATTTGATAATGTGCATGCAAATATTAGTAAACGAGATGGGGAAACACACAACGATTTTATTTTTAGAAACCAACGGTACAATTAAACGATCAAACTAAACACGGTGGAGTTGAATGAATCTTGTGGCGTCAGGAATGAGGTAGCATGGTTGGTTTGGCCTGGGTTCGGTGCTTAATTTTTTTTATAAACTCTTTATTTGTTCCAAATTCAAATAAGATTACATTTCATTTTAAACCTAATAAAGAGAATTAATCATTGCAATTGAAGATTGCAACGATTTTTGTCTGAAATTTATTTTTATTTTGTTGGGCATTTGTTAAAAAATCTCAACATTCAGAATGCTATGTACCTAGGTAGAACGTTATCAGGGAGGCAACTGCAAAATCATCTTCAGAACTTTGTTCTGAATCCTTTGAAGTGCTATTTTCCTGGTAGTGCAACAACTAGACCATATTGGCACATGACCGGTCTAAAAACTTGTTTAAATATTAGAAGTTTATTCTTTAGGCAAAGTTTGGATTTCCTATTTATAAAAGGTTACAGGTTATGTGGAAATATTATAAGTTGAGTTTTGCGAGCGTTGGGAGAAATCTTTCATTTTTGTTAATAAGGATAGAAAATATCTACACTTTTCTGCAGAGCATGGAAATCGGAAATGGTTATCACAATTCCTTCTCGGCATTAAGCGGGGAATTTTTTTTTATGGAATTTTGACTGGATGATGGATCATTCTCATCACCCGAGATTATATCAAATTGATTACTCAAATAAATTTCATCAGAGGGGATCAAGAAATTGCCCTTTTCTTTTGCGTATAGATGCCATAGCGGCAGTAAAACGATTCTTCAAATCGGCTTCCAAGCAGATAACTATGATGATGATGATAATGATGATGATGATCGGCACACAAATATCAAGGCAGCAAACCCTTAACTACTTTAGAAATGATCACCATAGTCAAATATACAAATCTTTACTTTACCGACAACCATTGTTAGCGTCTAGTATTAAATCGTTTTTCAATCGGCATAGAATTCCATACTTCTTGGCAATTTTCTTGAGTTAAACTTCAGTTTGTCATCAATAATCACGCCAAGATATTTAATCTCCCGAATACGATCAATCAATCTCATTTACTCGATTCCGCTAAATTACCGTGAATTTAGTTTTACATGTATTCAATTTCAACTGCTTACATTTTATCCATCTACTTTGAGATCGCAAATCTTCATTCAAGTGTGAAACGGCAACTTCTAAATCCTTAGCTGCAATGAATAACATAGTATCATCTGCGAAAAGATTAATGTCGCATAATCATAAAACTCGCCGCAAGTCGTTAATATACATAATGAATAAATGAGGCCCCAATACACTTCCCTGGGGGGCTCCAAGGTTATCCACCACGGGAATGGAAACAGAATAATTAAAAACAGTCCGTTGAGTTCTGTCAGACAAATAGCTTTATATGCAGTACTCGTAATTCCAAAGCGCTTTATTGATCTTAAAGGCCTAGATATTGTTTTAAAAGTGCGTTGCAGATCCAAAAAACAGAAACAGTCGTATTTTTACGCTCCAAATTACGCGTTCATAGTAACTATGTGACTACTACTTGGTTTCAAAAACGAAGCTCCTGGCTTATGTGCAAATATTATAAGTTGAGTTTTGGAAGAGTTGGGAGAAATCTGCCATTTTTGTAAATAAGAAGAGAAAATATCTAGACTTTTCTGCAGTCTGCTACAAATAACACGAAGACTTCTTCCTTTAGCGGAAATGCCTGTGTCATCAGCGAACAAAGATTTGTGGCAACCCTGAGGCAAATCAGGGAGGTCCGAAGTGAAAATATTATACAATATAGGCCCAAGAATGCTACCCTGAGGAACTCCTGCTCTAACATGTAGTCTATTAGATTTGGAATTTTGATAATTTATCTGCAGAGTTCTGTCAGCTAAATAATGTTGAACTAAATTCATAATGTAAAGTGAAAAATTAAACTTTTTCAATTTAGCAATCAAACCTTCATGGCAAACACTTCCGAATGCTTTTTCTATGTCTAGAAGAGCAACTCCAGTTGAGTGGCCTTCAGATTTGTTTGAACGAATTAAATTGGTGACTCTTAAGAGTTGATGAGTAGTTGAATGCCCATGGCGAAATCCAAACTGCTTATCTGCAAAAATTGAGTTCGTATTGATGTGAAGCATCATTCTATTCAAAATTATCTTTTCAAAAAGTTTAATTATTGAAGAAAGCAAACTTATTGGACGTTAGCTAGAAGCTTCAGTTGGGTTTTTATCCGGCTTCAAAATTGAAACAACTTTTGCATTTTTCCATTTATCAGGAAAGTATGCCAAATGGAAACAACTGTTAAATAATTTTACCAAGAAAGACAAGGTACTTTCTGGGAGTTTTTTGATGAGGATATAGAAAATTCCATCATCACATGGAGCTTTCATATTTTGAAACTTTTTAGTTATAGACCTTACTTCGTCCAATTCAGTCCCCCAGGAATCATCAAAAATATTTTCCCGAGAGAAAATATTCAGATAATCCCGAGCAAATTGATTCTCAATAGGATTAGTAAGACCCAAACTGAAATTATGGGAACTCTCTAATTGCTTAGCAAGTTTCTGAGCTTTTTTTCCAAATTTGTGATCAAAATTTTACCACCTTCTTTAAGCGCTGGAATAGGCTTTTGAGGTTTTTTTCAAAATTTTTGTGAGTTTCCAAAAAGATTTGGAACTCGGGTCTAATTTAGAAACAATTTTTTCAAAAGTTTTGTTCCTCAGGGCAGAGAATCGTTTTTTATTTGTTTTTGCAAATCCCGCCAGATAACTTTCATGGCAGGATCGCGTGTTCTTTGATATTGTCTCCTACGGACATTGTTCGGTTCCGAACGTTTAATCTATGTATTAATTTTCCCTATACTCCTCTACATAACGATTTGCACTGTTGTGAAGCAAAGCAGGCTCCTCCCAGTATCGTCAATTCTACGCAAGAACGAGAAGTCAACTTTACACAGCGGTACGAATGCAGAGAATAAAAATGTATAAAAGCAAACCATTTCGCGCGAAGCGCATCACTATTATTGTAACTGCCGAACGAGAAACATCAAATAAATTAATATTCAACCATCACCAAACGAGCATAATGTCATCCTCATGTCCATTGCCACTGGAGCACACGATCGCTGCTGTTGATAATCGCTGCCATACAGTCCACATTCTAGCCGTTGCACCTGGAGCCAACAGGAAGGTCAATAGCGTCCCGTCCGATCGATCCGATTCACAACTGGACCCCACCCGTGGTAATCTAGTGTGAACACCGGTTCGAATTCCACCCTATTGCCTTTATCCCCGACGCTGTAGGTTGGGAATTTGTTGTTTTGCCAAGTTGGATCGTCCTAGTTAATTTTCGTCCCGGTTCCGTTTACATGTGCACCGCACAGACATTTTTAAGACGAATCAAGAGCTGAAGATCGTCGTCTATTATAATTGAATCGAATTTAACCTCGCATTTTGGTACTGAGGCAGCTCCTGCTTCAACTATAGAAGTAGTCAGAGATTCAAAAGCATAATTAATTTCATCTTTGGTTTGCAAAGGAATGTTTGGATCGAAGTTATATTCCATAAATGTTCGATATTGCTCCCAATCAGCTCTATTGATAATTGCCTACAAAGTTGACATGAATCAGTTAAGACCAAATCAATAGTTGAGCGATTTCTTGCAAAAGAAAAGCATGTTGGACTGTTTGGATATTGAATAGTGTAATAACCTGCAGAACAATCATCAAACAGAATATTACCATTGGAATTGCTTTGAGCATTATTCCATGAGCGGTGCTTTGCATTAAAATCACCAATAATGAAGAATTTAGACCTATGACGGGTAAGTTTCTGGAGGGCACGCTTGAGAAAATTCTTTTGCTGGCCTACACATTGGAATGGCAAATAGGCATATTATTAGCAAATATTACTCCAGTTTGAATAGCATCAAACATGGAGTTAGATTTAAGCATATCAGAAATCATGTCAATTAATGATTTCTGTAAAAATTCTATTTAAGGGGCAGTAATGCTTCCTAATTAAAAATTGTCATATGATTTCTACACGCTGCAATAGCAGCATAGGTAGCTCCATTAACTCGCTGAATATTGTTAGCAGCGGGGGAAGTAGGTATAGATGAAAAATTTGAAGCAGGGGTGATATTTGTACCTACGGGTACGAATGTAGAATTTGTTCCTCGCTGACCGTTGTTAACAGCATAGTAATTTATACCTGGTCGAAAACGTGGAGCGTTTCCTGCCTGTCGCTTAGAGCGAGATTGAAGGATCGCTTTGCGAGTCTTACATTCCCAAAAATTGGATTTGTGGTTTTCACCACAATTTGAACATTTAAATTTGTTAGGATCTTTATTCACAGGACAGTCGTCCTTTGCGTGAGAGGAATCACCACAATTCATGCATTTAGCTGGCATGTAGCAATTTTTAATTCCATGGTGTCATAAGTAAAAAATTTGTGCTGCTTCTCAGTAAGATACTTGAGAAGACATTTAAATCCGTCCTAGGTTTCAGCCAATACACGGCATTCACCCCGACGTCCAATTTGTAGTGAAAACTTAACTTTCACGAAGTTCAAAAGTTCCATGCGAAGAGCATGGAAATCGGAAGTGGTTATCGCAATAGGGGGAATCTTCTCCTTCTTGGCATTAAGCCGGGAAAGTTTACTAGATTTTTTCTTGGATGATGGATCATTCTCATCATCCGTGAGCAAATCAAATTGATTACTCAAATTGATTTCATCAAGAGTTAGCCCCTTTCTTTTGCGCTTAGGCGTCATGGTGGCTGTAAATTTTTATCCAAATCGACTTCCAAGCAGATTACTATAAGAATCTGAAGGATCGAAGAGGAATTTTCTAAATCGATATCCAAGAAGGATTACCTTGGGTAGGGTCCAAACAAGGATCGAAGAGGAATAAGAGTTGAACAAGGTAGAAATTTTACACGTTGAGAACTGAAAAGTGCTGTTTAAATTTATTGTAGCTTTAGGTAGTAGTAACACTTCTTCAGCAAAAAAAGTAAATAGATCCGCACAGCAAGAGAGCACGATGCGGACTGCTGCCGTAATTGTTGTATCATTTAATGTTAGGTCTACTTTTGGCATTAGAATTCCAGTCAAATTAGTGTTTTAAGGATATTTTTGCGTTTTCAAGGTTGTTTCTAAGGATTAGCGGGGGCTTTTGAAAAGTCTTAAGATCATTCAGGCGATTTATTATCTTTGAATTTTGGTGCTATTTTTGGCGTTTTAACACAATGTTGGCATTTCAAATTTCAGATGGTGTATCGACAGAGGAAGAAAATCAAGGAAAAGGAAGTTATAAACACTGGAAGAAAAAAGGATAAGACAGAAAATGTGTAACAAAGTCTTTTGCAAAAAAAAAGTAGAAGAGTCTGTGAATGGAAGCTTGACATGACCGCTATTTTTTTTTTTTTTTTGTTTATTAATTTATTTGATAAGGCTCAACCGAATTAACTTTACAGAGCCGAGGATTCTTGGTCACTATACAATACATCTTAAAACTATAGTCAAAAGGTACAACACAATAAACACTTTATCTTCCGCTATCCAAAAAGCCTCCTCCATCAGAACTGGAGCCGCTTCCAGTGGTTTCATTGTATGGCAAATTGTTGTACGCCAACGAGGGTCAGAGCGCGTCCATTGCAGCAATGGACGCAAAACGTGGTCAGCACTCACACACTCATCACGAAACGGTTGCTTTCCAAAGTCGACGACGCATCGACCGAAAGAACTGCTGATGAAGAACAATGAGGAGGACCACACAATGGTTGCTGCCGAGAAAACAGACGATCGCGTAGCACACATCGAGAGTAGCCTGCTTTTGTCGACAGCCGAGTGAACACTGACATGACCGCTAGTGGACGGACAAATGTTCAAGGTATAATATTCTCATTCTTAATTTAATAGCACTGAAAAGCTTTAAACTAATAGGTAATAATTTTCCGTCAGCTACACGATAGCCATCCTAAGCGAGCATACTGTTGGTATATATTCCATTGTGTATGTAAAATTTTGAAGAAATTAATTGAATAGTAATATAAATAATATTTATCTTGATTACAGACCGAAGCAACAGCGAGTAGCACCTATTCGTTCCGTACCCTCCAACTCCAACAAGCCTTTCGATGGACACCAGGAAAAAACAACAAGCGGTCCTTTTCAGGGCCACCATTTGAAAAACATTCGACCCTTTTCAGGACCATCAATTCAAAAACGGAAAGAGTTGAGATAATAGATGACCCATCAATAAAAAGGACTAAATGCTCTTCACATTTGTTCCGTCCACTAGCGTTCCTACGTCAAGCTTCCGTTCGTGCCCCTAGTCACAAACCTTTCCACTTTTTATATTTTGATTTTCTGTTCTATTTACTATAGTACAGATTTGACGTACAAGCAGACGCAATACTTTTGTGCGCGGAATCTGACGAAATATTGCCTGGAGCCAATGCCCATGATTGTGCTGGGTAATTTTAACATGGACCTCAAGAACGAAGAGAACTTGAAGTTCGTCGAGTCGAGTTCATGAAGAAATATTTGCACCTAGACATGGCTTCAAATTCTTCGAAGGCAACTAGTGTTGGTGGATCGTGCGTGGATATAGCAGATATCGCGAGTTCCCAACACGTCTCTGATAGGAACATAGGGTTGTCTTCCTTGGGCCTCAAGGGTATTCAAAAGTCGCTCTCTGGCGGCGTAATTATCCGTACATTGCCAAACTGCATGATCGATGTCATCGTAACCGTTTCCACACCGACAGATGTTGCTGTCCACGAGGTTTATTCTATTGAGATGAGCATCTAGCGAGTAGTGGTTGGACATAAGTCTACTCATCACGCGAATGAAGTCACGACTTAAGTCCAAGCCTTTAAACCACGCTCTCGAAGAAACATTAGGAATAATTGAATGTAACCACCGTCCAAGATTTCCATTGTCCCAATCGGTTTGCCAACTCGAAAGGGTACTCTGACGCACTAAATGGTAAAATTCATCGTGTGAAATTTGCCTGTCATAAAATTCGCCTTCCTGCGCGCCCACCTTTGCGAGAGAGTCCACCTTCTCATTGCCTGGGATTGAGCAATGTGATGGGACCCATACAAAGGTAATCATATATGATCTTTCGACCAGTACACTCATCTGCTCCCTTACCTTTGAAAGGAAATAAGATGAGTGCCTACTTGGTTTCATCGACCGAATAGCCTCAATCGAACTGAGACTATCCGAGAAGATGAAGTAATGGTCTGCGGGCATGTTGGAAATCATCCCCAATGCGAAGTTGATTGCTGCCAGCTCAGCAACAAAAACGGAACAAGGTTCCTGGAGTTTGCGGAAGGCGCTAGAGTTTTCATTGAAGACACCGAAGCCAGTGGATCCATTGAGACGTGACCCGTCTGTAAAATATCTTTTCACGCAATTGACGTGTTGGTACTTTTCAGTAAAAATACGCGGAATAATAATAGGTCGAAGTTGATCGGGAATCCCATAAGTTGCTTGTTTCATGGACAGATCATATTCAATTGAGGAACTGCGATTGGTGAAGTGAGCACGGTCTGGAGTATAACAAGGAAGACACATATCCGACGATATGTAGTGGTGGTAGATTCTCATAAATCGGGATTGTGTGTTCACCCCAAGAATTTCATCAAAATTTGCAATTATAAGTGTGTTCGTCACTCCGCATTTGATTAGTATTCTGAGAGAGAGAGAGCTCCCAGAAACGGTTCTGGAGGGGTGTTACTCCTGCCAGAACCTCGAGACTCATGTTATGCGTTGAGTGCATACAGCCTAGAGCAATACGCAGACAACGATATTGAATTCGTTCCAATTTTATTAGGTGACATTTTCTTGCCGAGAGAAAGCAGAAAGAGCCGTACTCTAGAACAGAGAGAATAGTTGTTTTATAAAGCGTTATGAGGTCTCCCGGATGAGCACCCCACCATGTGCCGCAAATTGAACGGAGAAAGTTGATCCTTTGCTGACATTTTTGCTTCAAATACGTAATATGGGCATTCCAAGTGCACTTTGAATCAAACCAGACCCCAAGGTACTTGAAAGACAATGATTGAGTAATGTTTCTGCGCAAAAGATTAAGATGCATTTGGGCTGGGTACCGCTTTCGAGCAAACACTACCAGTTCAGTTTTCTGCGGCGAGAATTCGATCCCTAGATTCCTAGCCCAAGAAGACAAGTTTTTGCAATGGTCCTTGCAAGTCCACGGCATGTGGACCTCTTACGGAAACCACACCGTCATCTGCAAGTTGTCTTAGCGTGCATTGTTCTGCCAAACAGTTGTCGATATCTTTGACATAAAAGTTATAAAGAAGAGGGCTGAGACATGAGCCTTGGGGCAGGCCCATGTAGCTAATTCTGGAAGTTGTCAGTTGTCCAAGGGAAAAGTTCATTTGCTTTTCTGACAACAAATTGTACAATAAATTATTTAAAATTCCGGAAAGTCCACATCTGTGCAGATTGTCTGACAGAATTTCAATGGAAACTGAATCAAAAGCCCCCTTAATGTCCAAGAATACTGAAGCCAATTGCTCCTTGTGCGCAAAGGCTAGTTGAATATCTGTGGAAAGCAGCGCCAGACAATCGTTTGTTCCTTTGCTCTTGCGGAACCCAAACTGTGTATTTGATAGCAAGTTATTTGTTTCGACCCACTGATCGAGTCTCCGAAGGATCATTTTCTCCAACAATTTCCTAATGCACGAAAGCATCGCAATCGGGCGGTATGAGTTATGGTCAGACACTGGTTTGCCAGGTTTTCGAATGCCTATTACTTTGACCTGTCTCCATTCAAGCGGTATAATGGTGTTTTCTCTAGTAAGGAATTGAATAAGTCTAGCAAGCGTCTTTTAGCTTCCCGGTGAGGAGTTGTTCGATGAAAGAAGAGCCATAGAGAATTCCAGCATTGTGAATGGTCTATCCAGAGAGATGCCGCTCGGACACGCTTCTCGAAGAATGTTTTGTGCTGGAACTGAGTTAGTTAGTTAGTTTAAATGATCTTTATTTTAGTTTAACTTGGACGATTACCATATAAATTATAAATTTTTACTAAGTGATTTAATTGCTTTCTTCATCTTTAGGTATGGGCAAAATTCAAAATTTGTTTTACAGAATTAGTCCTAGACTTAGTACACGGTCGACCACCTTGGTGGGATTGGTTTGTTTTGTTTTTAGAATTTGAAGAGAAACTACTTAATACTACTATTTACAGCTTAAAACTAACCTACTCTACTATATACACTTAACCTACTATGTACAAATTGCTTATTAAAGCATGTTCAGAAAGATTGCATTTTTGAATAAATTTAGTTGTCATATCATCAATTTTGGAATCTACTTTGGGAATTTCTGCCTCTTGATGGAGGTCTGCTATTCTTGTGTCGAATGGACGATCTAGGATCATCCTCAACACTCTATTCTGTGCAACCTGGATTTTGTTCCTGTGGGTCTGAGCGCACGATTCCCACACCGGGGCGGCATAGAAGATCGCGGGGGCTATGATCTGTTTGTAAACAGCCAGTTTGTTTTGCCTTGAGAGGCGGGATCTGCGGCAAATGAGCGGATACAAACACCTAACCAAGGCGGAGCACTTAACTAGGATTTTCTCTATGTGCGAGCGGAACAGGAGCTTCTCATCGAACAACATCCCGAGATAAGTAACATCAGTGGACCACTCGACCCTTGTACCATCCATTATTACGGTACAGGAGGGAGACGGTTTAAGTTTTGGCGATTGTCTGTGAAGGAACATGATTGCTTGGGTTTTCGAGGCGTTGATTTTGATTTTCCACGTGGTGGCATAATCAGTAAAGGTGTCAAGGCATCGTTGGAGCTTGTTCGTAATTTCACGAGGCATCCTACCCTTGACGGCTATCGCGGTGTCATCTGCAAACAGAAAGAACACGCAACCGTCTCCTAGAGGAGGGATGTCCGACGTGTAGATGCTGTAAAGCAGTGGTCCCAGCAGACTCCCTTGCGGAACACCTGCTGGGATCGGAAATTGTCCCGAAAGGGAACTATTCAACGACACCCTGAACGACCTTTGCTGGAGATAGTTACGGGTGATTTTCACAAGGTATGGTGGAAAGTTGGAGTTACAAAGCTTGTATATAAGTCCGTCGTGCCAGACATTGTCAAACGCCTTTTCGACGTCTAACAAGGCCATGGCTGTGGACTTGGATACAGCTTTGTTACTTCGGATGTTATTCATCACCCGCACTAGCTGATGATTGGTGGAGTGCCCCTTGCGGAACCCGAACTGTTCCGGAAGAAGAATGTCATGTTCCTCCACAAACTTGTTTAGTCGGCTGAGGATCAATTTTTCGAACAGCTTGCTCAGCGCTGAGAGCAGGCTAATCGGTCTGTAGCTTGACGGTAGTGAAGGGTCTTTCCCAGGTTTGCGGATCGGGATGATTTTTGCCACCTTCCAGATGCTTGGAAAGTAGTGCAGCTCCAAGCATCTGTTGAGGATGGCAGCCAGCAGCGAGTGCACCCTCGCGCTGAGATTTTTCAACTCTAGGTTGAATATTCCGTCAAACCCGGGAGCCTTCATGTTCGTACTGTGTTTCAGCGCTGAGCAAATTTGTTCCTCTGTAATCCGTTCTTCTGGAGGGACGGCACAAGGGGAGGCATCTAACGTCTGGACGCACTGCACAACCTGGTTCTCGAGTGGACTTGGGATTGTAGAGCCAAGCAAATGCGACTGGGCAATGTGCTCCCCAATCGCATTGGCCTTCTCTTCGTTGGTGATAAGCCGTTCGTCATTGACTCTAAGTGGTGGAATGGGCTTGGGGTGAGACTTCAGCACCTTGGCAACCTTCCAGAATGGTCTGGAACGGTCGTCCAGGTTCTGAACGAGCCGCCCGAAACTCTCGTTCCGGATTGAGACCATTCTGGAAGCGATCTGCCGATTCAGATCGACCATTTCGTATTTACGCTGCAGATCCCCAGTCCGCTGAAACTGGCGTCTACGAACATTTCTGAGCCGAATCAAGAGTTTGGTGTGGGAATCAATTGCTTGAAACTTACCCCTCACAGGAACTCGTCGAACGCACTCTTCGTCAGCCACGGATATGGCTTGATGGAGACCCTCCAGGGCCCGGTCGATGTCATCCACTGTGTCGAGCGGTGGGTTGTCGTCGATGTGGCGGTCGACCACGCGTCGAAGCTGGACCCAGTTGACTCGATGGTAGTCCTTCCGCTGGCACGGTGCAGGGGCCACGTTATAGCCCAGCTCGGTCGCACCGGTTGGTGGTCCGAACTCAGGTCGTTGATGGCAACCGGCTTGGCTAATCTGGTGTTTGCCAAGAACAGGTCCAGCGTCGATGGGTTGCCCGTCGGTGATGTGAAGGTTGGTTCGTCCGGAAACCAGACGGAATAGAGACCATGCTGGGAATGGTCGAATAGCAGGCGGCCGTTCTGGTTCTGCTGGTAGTTCCACCAGGCCTCGTGCCGGGCGTTCAGGTCCCCTCCGATTACAAAGCGGGCATTGGTGTGGGTTATGATGGCAAGGTCGTTCTTGAACTGCTGTGCTGTACCATTGCTAACGGTACATTGCCGGGGGCAGTAGACAACGATGAACCGGACGTTTCCGGTCGATGTTTCCACCTCAACGCCGACGGCCTCGATGATGGAAGTGCGGTAGTGGGGTAGGGTGCAGTACTTGATGCCTTTCTTGATGATGACCGCGACACCGCCCCCCCCCTGGAGCGGGTGCGATCAAGCCGGACAATGCTGTGGTCGGGCAGCCAGAAGCTGTCACCGGTCTTGAGGTGGGTCTCGGTGAGAAGGCCCACGTCGATGTCGTGCTTGCGGAGGAAGTCTGCAAGCTCAATGTTTTTCGCCCCTACGGAGCGAGCGTTCCAGTTGGCGATCTTTATGGGTTCACGGTCCATAATTAGCGACGAAGGAGATGATAGCTTGGAGCTGTTGTGTTCTTGTTGCGCAGGTGCGCTTGATGATGATGGCCTGGGCCAACAGTGTGACGATCTCATCCGTTGACAGCGGAGAATCGTCTGTAGCTTCACCGGTTGTACCGGCCAATCCCGGAGCAGGGGGATCCGTCGATGGCCCGGAGGCTTGACCGGGTACTGCAGCGGCAGCCAACTGTTGGTTGAGCGGAAGCGGCGGCAACACTGGAATTGGCCGTGATTGGACCGGTGATAACGGAGGAAAGTTCTGCGCGTTGTTTTCTGGAACCTTCTTGCGACCGGGCTGGTTGTTGGACGAGGCCTTCTTCCGGATCTCGGCGTATTCGGCCCGCTTCGGACAGGCCTTACTCGTGGCCTTGTGGGCGGCACCGCAGTTGGCGCATGTGGGAGTGGCTTCCTCGATGCTGTCGCAGTTGTCGATCTTGTGGTTTTTGCCGCATTTGATGCAGCGGCTGGCCATGCGGCAATTCCTGGTGCCGTGCCCGAACAATAGGCAGTTCGAGCACTGAGTGACGCCACGGTGGGTGGGTTTATACCGCTCCCACTTCACTACGATGTGGAACAGTGTGCGTGTCGTCTGGAGATCCTTCACGGTTGTGGAGTTCTTCTCCAGATGGACCAGGTAGAGCTGGTCACGATACTTGATGGCCTTGCTGCGGGTCATCTTGTGGACTTCGACCGGCTTGAGGCCGTTCGCCTTAATCTCGTCCATTAAGGTGGTGGTGTCCATGTCGTGGAGCCCGCGCAGCACCACTTTCAGCGGCTTGGTGGCCTCGATGTCGTGGGAGAAGTACTCCAGCTTCATTCTGTCCAAGAGGGCCTGAACTGCGTTGAAGTGTTTTTCGGCCGGGACCATCAGTTTGTAGCCTTCCGTGCACCGTTGAATGGTGCAGCGAAGGCCCTGCTTAATGTAGAAATCCAGCTGCTCCCATAGCCCGGGAGGGAAGCCCTTCACATAGAAGGGTGGCAACTTAACTTTTTTCGGCACCGTCTCAGGGTCCGACTGCGGCTGCGCTCCGTTCTGCAGGGCGGAGAACGGATTGTTGCTCAGCAGCTTTTTTGCTGCTGATACGGTGGCGCTGCTGTCTTCAGGTCTGGGTCGTTTAGTTCCGGGAGGCCCCGGCTGCGGGTCCGCAACGCCTGTCAGGATGGGCAATGGGGTTTTCTTCTGCTTCTTCTGGGCTGGCTCGGTGGTCGCGCCATCTCCTGGGAGAGTCTGTTTTCCCGGTAAACCGGCACTCGCGTTACCGCGCGATTTCTTACCCATGGCTGGGTCAGCGAGAGCGTCACTACACAACGCGGAGCTAATTCGACTTGCGAACGAACGAACGAAACTAGAGAGAATTCATGCTGGAACTGAGTCCGGACAGACCTTTTTAGCGAAATCGAATATCCATCGGTTGGAGTATTCTTCACTCTCATTAGAAGATGAGCGGTTACGCATGTTGCGAGCCACCCTCCACAAGGTGTTCATTGAGGTTTCTCGTGAGAGTCCCTCGACGAAATTGTGCCAATAACCGCGTTTTTTTGCTTTGATTAATTGTTTCAGCTTTGTCTCAAGCTTTGAATATTCCTCGAAGTATGTGGAGGTTTTGTGTCTACGAAAAGCTTTGAAAGCATCAGATTTTTCTACATACAGTTTTGTGCATTCTTCGTCCCATCCAGGTGTGGCTAGTCTCCTTTTTAAGGGCGCACTTGGAACTTTTCTTTTTTGTGCTTCCAGTGAACTTTTGTAAATCAAATCGGCGAGGAATCGATATTCTTCCAATGGTGGAAGCGTATCTATTGATTCGGCACCGATTGTCACCGCCGTTGCATATTTATGCCAATCTATGTTCCTTGTAAGATCAAATGGAACTCGAGATGGTTCTGCAGAGTGAGGGGCACACTTAATTGAAATGATGATTGGCAAATGATCGCTACCATGGGGATCATTGATAACCTTCCACAGACAATCCAATGATAGCGATCTTGAACACAAAGATATGTCGAGTCGGCTTTCTCGAGCCGGAGGTTTTGCTATACGTGTCGCTTCACCAGTGTTCAAAATAGTCAAGTTGAAATCGTCGCATAAATCGTAAATAATAGCCGCTCTATTGTCATCATATAGATCGCCCCACCCAGTACCATGGGAGTTCATATCACCCAGAATTAATACTGGGGATGGAAGAATCGAAACTAGATTCCAGAGTTGACTACGGCTAATGGAGGTTCTTGGTGGAACATAAACTGAAGCTATGCAAAGGTCTTTGTTCTTCACATTTATTTGGCAAGCGACGATTTCGACGCCTGATAGAGCAGGAAGGGAAATTTTGTAGAAAGGGTAGCACTTTTTGATCCCTAAAAGTACTCCTCCATAAGAATCGTCTCTATCCAGGCGTATAACGTTAAAATCGTGGAAGTTGAGTTCTTTATCGGAAGAAAGCCATGTTTCACAGAGAGCAAATATATCACAATCAGAATTGTGAAGTAAAAATATGAACGAGTCTAGTTTAGGCACTAGACTACGGCAGTTCCACTGTAGCACAGTGATCATATCTTCAACCTCGTTCGACGAATTATCCATCGGAAGATATGATTGATGCAAGGAGGGGCCATGAAACAGTCAATTGCTTAAGATATGATTCTAATGTTGGAAGCAAGGCAGAAACTAAGCTTCTAAGAGGGTCTTGTATGTTGAACATATTTAATATGAATTCCACAATGTCCGAAAAAGCTAGCAAACCTCGTTCGGACTTGGATTTCTTTTGAGAAGTTTGAGGAGCAGCTTTATTATTTTTCTTATCTTTTTTGGGCAATGGTGGAAAATTCCTGCTGCATCCAGGGATTGGTTCAGCAGGAGCCTTCGGTTTCGTTTTTTCCTCCCCATTACCCTGGGAATTTGCCAATCTTCTGGAGGTGACTTTAGTTTTCTTACGGCGCACTTTCGGGGAGGGGCATTTTCTTTTTGAGGATCCGTCCATTTTTGAAGGTGCGTGTACCACCGTAGAATCACCTTCATCGGATGAGTCAGAGTCCGATTCTTCAGCTGACAAAATCGAAAATTGGTTTGCATCTTGGACGGCTGATGCAGCCTTCACCATTTGAGCATATGTCTGCTTGGAGCGTCCTGAGATTGAACGCTGCACTTTATCGGAGTGCTGCTTGTACATCGGGCACTCCTGCAAGGGGTGAGGATTCTCGCCACAGTACGCGCATTTTACTGATTCTTTGTGGCAAGAATCCTCTTTGTGGTTTTCACCACATTTGCCACAACGAGTTTTGTTGCCGCAATGGCTGGCCGAGTGTCCTAGCCTTTTGCAGTTGGTACAGTTATAAACCTTCTGTACAAACAACCGCACCGGAAAAAAAGCACCATCAACTTTGACAAAGTTTGGGAGAACTGAACCAGCGAAAGTCACCCGAAACGAGTCTGAATGCTGATAGACTTTCTTGCCATCTTGTAAAGACACTGAATGCAGTTGCCTAACATCCAGTATCTTTACAAGCTCGCTTGTGACTTTTCTGTTTTTAAAACAACCCGAGGCACGTTTCAAGTCCTCGACAGACAGACTCGCGTCGGAGACCACGCCTTCTATCTCCACATCTCGAGAAGCGATGTAGATGTTGTACTCAACACTAAACAACTCGTGATCAGCAATTTTATTTGCCACATCATAATTCGGTGCTTCTACACGCAGTTTGTTGAATCTCTCCTTATGTACCAAGATTCCCGGATACTTACGCAGCAAGTCTCTCGAAATATCGAGAGTTGTCAAGGGTTTATTTTTAGGCCGAAAAAAGACAACCCATGGTCCTTTCGAAAGTGGTTGGTAATACCTGGTTCGCGCAACGTTGGCATCGGAAGATGCCACAAGTGTTGCGCAAAAGCGGTGCGCAACCGCTTAAGAAGGAAAAAAAAAAAACCTTCTCCAATTTATTAATTTTAATTACTAGTAATTATTTTTTTTTGCACGGCGTACAAGCAAATTAAAGCGAAAAAAAAAATCGAAAAAAAAACTTTTATCTAGTTGCAACAAGTTGTCTCACTATGAACCATACTCCCTTACCAGGGGTGAGAGACAGAACCACGCGCCACGAGGCAAAACAAAACTACAATAGGGAGGCAATGGACTTGCAAAATGTATTGTACTATACTTATGCCGGTTGTGTAAACAACCTATCAGCCGGTGCAGCTAGGTATTCCGTTTGCTGCTGCTACGCTGCGGCTATTGACGGAGATGATGCGATAATGATGGTGATGATTTGATGATGATCGATCACTAGGGTAAAGGTGAACAGTCTATACGTAAGACTCAGCTTACGATAGCTGCTTCCGAAAACCGTGCACGATTCACCTGAACACTTTTTTTCAACAACGATAGCGATGGAAACGCGGTAAAAAACGAGTGTCGTATGAAGAGACCAGGACGCTGTTAACTGGCTCAGCGCTCGATACGGAATCACATTCCTCTGCTTAAATATACTTTGGGCTTTGACAGCTAACACGAAACCGGAAAGCACTTACTCAAATCACGCAATTTATTTACTTATTTACTTAATGTAATTAATCCAACAGTGATACCATTGATGGCATCAATGGTGACCCAAATAGCAGTACTTTCGTCTCGTCTGACCAGATCACCTTATTCCAGTCATCACTGGTCCATAAAATGTGGTCCTGGGCCCACTTCAATATTTTTTTAATTTTTTTTTTTTTAGGGCAACCATGGCTTCTTAAGAGCTACTTTGCCCTTAAGACTTTTCTTATAAAGACGATTCCGTACGGATTGTGATGTCAGTTGAATGGAAAACTCGCTTTCAATCTGTTTCGCAATTTCCGGAGCTGATAGTCCCCGGTCCAGCTCTGCCTTCTTCACGATAGCTCTGTCAATTAGGTCAGTTGTCTTTGAAGGACGCCCCAGTCGCTTAGCTGGTGAGATAAAACCACGCTTTTTGTACATCTGCACAATTTTAGCGACCGTATCTTCGTGAAGCTGGACAATATCGGCAATATCACGGTAGTTTTTGCCAGTTTTGTGATGTTCAATAATCAAATTTCGGATACTGATCGAAATTTGGTCTTTTTTGGGCATTTTGAAACAAATAACTTCCAATTTTGAACACAAAACTGAAATTTTGAGCACGAAAACTTCAAGAGCACTAAATGACAGATAGACACAATGTTAACATTCGATAAAGTAGCAGAATACATACTAAAACTCTGTAAAACACACTTAAATCATAGCATCCGTTTGGGGTGGATAAACTATGTTTGCGTAATTTTTTACCATTTTTCATAATTTATCTCATGAAATCTCAAGAAAAGATATAAACGCCGAATTTTCAATGGCAATATGATAAATAAACATAAATTGATAAATCATGGAGGAACACTCATAAAATTAAGCTGATTTTCACCAGAAAAAAAAAATGTAAATTGGTAGGGGGTGGATAAACTTTTTTTGCATCTTTTTTGTAGGTTTAAAAAAGCATTTAATTTATTATAATGGAATTTCTTGCCTAACGGATGTCATAAATATCCGGATCGGACATTATAAAGTCAAACAGAAAACGATTTTCCTAAATTGAAATACCGAACAACTGTTAATCACCCTTCATGTTTTCCATCGCCATACCCTTAACCTAACCTAGAAAATAACTCAACCGAACAACTCCCAACCATCTGCTTTCCGTCACCAACACCGGAAGGGATGCCCCCTTTTCTTGAGTTGGAGGCTTGCAATTCTATTCATTACCTTTTGTTGACTTTTGTTTCCTGGGATCCCAGGGGGTGGAAGTGTGGCCTAGCCCGTCCTTGCAATCAGGGCGGCATCAGAAATCGCGGGCAATAAATTATTCAAATGTTTCCTGGATGATTTCGGTTGCCGTTTTCTTCTTTTGGAAGGGGACGCTGTTTTGTGTTAAATTGTTGAACGAAAACACGAATAACGTCTGACAGATGGCTGGATTGGCATGAGGGGTTGTGGGATTGTTTCCAGCAAGTAAAAATATAAACGGAATGGAAATAGTTCTAATTTTGCACTCAAATTGATAATTGATAAACATTATTGGAAAGAAGAAATCAAATTACCTGTCGTCGGTAAATCTTTCGCAAAGATCGACAGTAAGTTTAAAAGAGTTCTGAATACTGGCGTCTTAAGTGGAATACCCGGGTTATGAAAAAGAGAAGGATTAGAAATCTCCATTTAATTCCTCTACCATTATTGCTTATCATTTACGAATAAGCGTACTTCATCAACAATGCAGACTTCTATTATGGCTTCTTGTTCTTCTTGTTGACGGTTATGAACCCCGGTTTTGATATTGGAAACAATAAAAGGTTCGGACCAGGATTCCGATGCCTGGTCAAATATCTTTATCATCGCTTGTTTTTCTAACTATTTATATGCATATTTCAAGAGATCGCAGAATTTTTCAAATGATGCGGAACATCACAATTGAATGAGGATTAATGTGTATCTCTTAGCGGAAGATAATATTCACTGTAATTATTTTCGAGAGGCATTGTGTAGTACCGTAAACTACTAGATTAGAAAAAGAATCTCAGTGATTATTCACTTCCGGTAAGAGATACACTTACCGTTTCAACTTCCCCACCCGTTTCAACTTGCTCCAGTGAACCTTAAGACCTAATTTGATTGAGGAGAAGGTGCGTCTTTGGAAAAGTTCTAAAACACTTCGAACATTGCGGAACATCACCATTGAATGAGGCTTCTTGTGAGAAGAGCAAGTATGTATGGCTAATGCCACGGATACACTTATATGACCCAATATGAGCATAAGCATTATTTGTATAATACATTACGATCACATCCATGGTCACACTTGTATAGTTTTCGCATTGGCTCATAATTTATTATACAAATAATGCTCATGCTCATAGATTGTCATGTAAGTGTATTCGCGGCATAACTGTATCGAAAACGAATACCTCATTACTTTTCCACAGTTAATGAGGTACCCTAAAACGGGGTATCTTTAATAATGCGGGTAACTTTGATAGGTAGTACTGCCACAGCGGCACTAGGTACTGCAATCCCGGACCGAAGAAATGACTGTGTTGACGGCGAATGCAAACTGTGAGTAGAGGAGAAGAGTGCAGCACGGGCGAGAATGCTGCAACACCGCACGAGATTGAATGTGGAGCGATACAGACAAGCGCAGAACGCGGTTTTTCGAAGAAAGAAGCGTCAGCAGGAAGACCGAGATCGCCAGGCGATGGAAAATCTGTACCGCGTAAACGACACACGGAAGTTCTATGAGAAGCTAAATAGTTCGCGCAAAGGCTACGTGCCACAAACCGATATGTGCAAGGACTTAGACGGTAACCTTCTCACGAACGAGTGTGAGGTGATTGAGAGGTGGAAGCAGTACTATGACGAGCACCTCAACGGTGAAGAAACAGAAAACGAAGGTGGCACGGCAACAGACCTTGTAGCACGCGCGGAAGACAAAGCAACTGGTGTAGATCAACTACCAAGTGAGCTATTAAAATACCGTGGTGAAGCACTGGCTAGAGCGCTGCACTGGGTAATTGCCAAGATTTGGGAGGAGGAGATATTACCGGAGGAGTGGATGGAGGGTGCCGTATGCCTAATCTACAAAAAGGGCGACAAGTTGGATTGCTGCAACTACCGCGCGATCACACTGCTGAGCGCCGCCTACAAGGTACTCTCCCAAATCCTATACCGCCGCCTGTCACCATTTGCAAGAAAGTTCGTGGAGCAATATCAGGCGGGATTCATGGGTGCCCGCGCTACCACAGACCAAATTTTCGCGATTCGGCAGGTTCTGCAGAAATGCCGCGAATAAAACGTGCCCACACATCATTTGTTCATCGATTTAAAATCCGCATACGACACAATCGATCGAGATCAGCTATGGCAGATTATGCACGAGTACGGATTTCCGGATAAACTGACGCGATTGGTCAAGGCGACGATGGATCGAGTGATGTGCGTTGTTCGAGTATCGGAGACACTCTCGAGTACCTTTGAATCACGAAGGGGGTTACGGCAAGGTGATGGACTTTCGTGTCTGCTATTCAACATCGCTTTAGAAGGTATGATCAGGAGAGCTGGGATAGACACGAGTGGCACGATCTTCAGGAAGTCCATCCAGCTTCTTGGTTTCGCCGATGAAATTGACATCATGGCACGGAACTTTGAGACGATGGCGGAAACGTACATCAGACTGAAGGCTGAAGCTAGGCGGATTGGACTTGCCATCAACGCATCAAAGACAAAATACATGAAAGGAAGAGGTTCTAGGGAAGACAATGTTAGCCTCCCACCCCGAGTTCAGATTGACGGTGACGAAATCGTGGTGGCCGATGAGTTCGTGTATTTGGGCTCACTGGTGACCGCTGAAAACGATACCAGCAGAGAAATTCAAAGACGCATTATGGCAGGGAATCGTGCCTACTTTGGACTCCGGAGGACGCTCCGGTCGAATAAAATTCGCCGCCGCACGAAGTTGACTGTCTACAAGACGCTGATTAGACCGGTGGTCCTTTACGGCCACGAGACCTGGACTATGCTCGTGGAGGACCAACGCGCCCTTGGTGTTTTCGAACGGAAGGTGTTGCGTACCATCTACGGTGGAGTGCAGATGGATGACGGAACGTGGAGGAGGTGAATGAACCACGAATTGCACCAGCTGCTGGGAGAACCATCCATCGTCCACATTGCAAAAATTGGGCGACTACGGTGTGCTCGGCACGTCGTAAGAATGCCGCACGACGACCCAGTGAAAATTGTTCTAGAAAGCGACCCAACAGGAACAAGAAGAAGAGGCACGCAGCGGGCAAGGTGGATCGACCAAGTAGAAGGCGACTTCCGGACCCTTCGCAGACTACGAGGTTGGCGAAGTGTGGCCATGGATCGAGTAGAGTGGAGACGACTTCTTCGGACAGCAGAGGACAACAAGGACTTAGTCTGATTGGTAAGGTAAGGTAACTTTGATAGTATAATATAATGATAAAATTTACCCTCTGCGCTTTTTCTGAATTAGAAACTTTGGCATATTGTAGCTTATGGTATTTTCGTTGATATCGTGTGTAGTTTTTATGTAGTATGTGTTACATATTTTACAAACATGTTTAATTTTTTTTTAGTGTTTTCGCATGTTTGAAAAAAACACTTAAACCATCACTTATGAAATGTATTCCAAATAAAGCCATCACAAATTATATGTTGTATTCTTATTGCTAATGATGTTTTCTGATTACATACTCATTCAAAATTTCAGATTTCAATAATTAAATTAGGGGAAATGTTGGCTTCGGCAATACCTTAACCTATTATCGTCAGGGGGGTAAACAAAGTCCTACCCGAGCAGGAACGAATATCTCGACACTTCAAATTGGTATGGATGAGCATGACATAAGAGGTAAAATACCAAAAAAATAATACAAAAAAAATGATCCCACAATAACATTCTAATACCAAATTATGATAATGCAATACCAAAATAATACCACACAGGTGTTCTTTTGGTATCCAAATATCAATTTTTGTTATTTACAAAGTATTTTGCATATCTTTTTTTGGTATTATTCTTTGGTATTTTACTTATTATGTCATGCTGGTCAATACCAAATTTTGGCATCAGGTAAGAATTAGGTATTCATATGTTATTTTCTCTTGCTCGGGTAGAGCACTCAAATTTGGACAATAGTTGCTCTGATACACAATGTATCCACATGCCAAAATTGAGCTCTCAAGGACGTTGTTTACCCCTCTGACGATAATAGGTTAAGGTATTGGCGAACCCAACTTTTCCCCTATCTGAGTTTCACACTTTTTTTTCGACATTCATCGAACATTATCAAAGGTACCTCAAATCAAAACACTGATGTTCGCTCACAACACTAAAATAATAGTGTAAATGCTTTAATTTCCGTTAAACATAATATTAACGAGTTAATTCTAGGATCCTCAGCACGTGTTTAAAAAAAATGAAAAACATTCATTGCTGTTAAAATATTTAGAATATACACTACCGATCATAAGTTTAAGGACACCCCCAAAAAACCATGCAAATATGTTTTGTTCAATGATCTCTCATTTTACGTTCAATTTTCGATCTCCAAAGGTTATTTGAATGGTATGAATGGTATAGCATAAGTGTTTTACTACTACTTTTATTTCAAAATTTGGCCACCTCAATTCTGAGAAAATCAGTCACGATTCTTCAGAGACAATTTTGAAAAATATTGTATTTTTGGGTGAACTTTTAGCACACAAAATTTAAAAATTATATAGAACAATTAAGCTACGAGGAAAGTTCCATTCAATACCTTTCAAATGATCTAAAGAGAACAAAAATTGGACGTAACATGACAGAGATATGAACATAACAAATTTGTCATGTTTTTTTTAGGTGTCCTTAAACTTATGATCGGGAGTGTACATTAAAAAACTATCAATGTTACCCCGTTTAGCGGTACTACGAAAGGAACTAAACAAAGGACGCATACATATTACAAATCATCAATGTATTGGTCGCAGTAATTATGACCCGAACAAGGGAAAAAAAATGGTCACCAACAATATTGAATGGGAGAAGAATTTGTTGGTTGCCAAAAACATCATTTCGTGCTTGTGTTTTAGACAAAAGTTTTCTTAATTCGTTTAGGGCTATTCATAAACTACATAGACCGGTTTTTAGAAATTTATGACAAACTTCTTCCCTGCGTGGACAATCGTTCATACAAATGTTTGGATATTTATATAGACCACTGACACTTGTCAAATAACACCACTCTCTCCCCCTAAAGTTGCCACGTGGTTTCTGAACCACCACACACAAATAACAAACTCAAACATACCCACGCTGGGATACCATTGATCCCCGCCAGTTTGAACGAATCATTTTGCAAATTAACGCCGCTCAATTTGAATTTGAATATTCCAGCACAGGTGAAAAAAATGATAGGTAGGTTTTTTTCCGTTAATCTGCAAAAACAAAAATCGTTCAAATTAACCGCGGCAACGATCAACCATTGCAACTTATCCATTGAAAACCAATTTCTGAAATAGCATTGCGAGAAAGCGCATCGAATAACCGTTAGATTCATCATCCAAAGGATGTTGGCTTTAAAGGTTTAACGCTAGTTCAAAGCATTTCACTAAAACTAAAGTCAACATTAATTTGCGTCTGCCAAGCACTTAAGAGAGCCGAAGCTTACATTTCCCCTGCAAGCGAACAAATCCGGCTTCATTCATTATTGATTCAAAAAGATTAACACCATTTCATGGAACGGTTGCCCCGTCTATCTCGATGGCTGATGGATGAATGTTTGATGCTGAATCAATCGAAATGGGGAAGCAAGGAAGGCAGCCAAACGTAATTAGTGCCGAAGGCTAACACTATTTACATCGCTCGGTGCTTCCAATGCTGTTTGTTGGAGGATCATTTGCTACTATTGTTGAGTTCTCCGACGCTTTCAAAAAGGAAGGATCAGCCACGTCATCATTTAGTACGGTTCCATCAGCTCCATGGGAGCGATGGATTTTATTTATTTTGCAGTTTATTTTCACCCTCACTTCCATACGATACGATGTACTTTACGGAAGCTCTGAACCGTGCAGAACGGCGACAGACGAGGGAACAGAATATCCTTGCACCGTCGTCGTTGCCATCGTATCCGGTCGGTTCAGTACCACACAGCATCACAACAGCGTGACTCTGGTTATGCTCAGTGATCTGCTTTTCCTATTCCGGTTGGTTCATGGGTGCGTTGTGTGGGAAATGATGAAGCCCACCATCAGCATAACCACCATCACCACCACCAGTAGCTGCCGCCATCAGTTTGGCACAACTCAGTATTCATCAAAAGGATTTGTAACATCATCATTTTTATTGAATTTGGCAGGATTTGCGCGTAATAAATGCGCCCCAGCGTTATTGATTGATTACACCCTTGGTGTTTGCCAACACTGAGCTATGTTATTTGCCTATTGCCGACGACTGTCTAGATGAAGCCACGCATTAGGTCAATGGTTAAGTTCTCTGCACATGATTTTCCGCAAACGATTACATCATCAACTCGATCGAGCGTGGATTGATCCTGCTGAGTGATGTAAAGGACGACGCATCAATTGCTGCTGAGGTCATGCCGATTTGCGAGGATAATCATAATAATTTCCCAACACGTGATGTTGAGCGATGAAACACACCCAGACACGGGCGGGATGATGCATGAATGATGATGATGATGCTGATCCTTCGCTCACCGATGATGAAAGGTAAATATGGAAGCGATTTGCGTATTTTCGCGCTCTCTTGCTCCGGACAAACATCGGTGAGGCTGATGTCCTCTCGAGCCCTCCCACCGCTGTTATTGAACTCGGAACTCGGTTGGCAGCCTAATTGTGCGTGATAATGCTGGTATGTGCATGTGCGGTAAGTTACTGATACGAAGGAAGGGTAGGTTATCGCCGCACCACCGCTGTGTCACAGAATGTGTTAATCATTGATAGCAAGGTTGATGAATTTTAGGAAATATTACGTCCAGTTATTTAGGTCAGTTTGGGACAATTAAAAGCCACGCTGCATGATGAAAATTGGGCAGTACAGTAGACTGTCCTTAAAGGACAGCTTTATTATTATTATTATTATTATTATTTTCTATAATTTTTACTTTTTATTATTATTATTATTATTATTATTATTATTATTATTATTATTATTATTATTATTATTATTATTATTATTATTATTATTATTATTATTATTATTATTATTATTATTATTATTATATTATTATTATTATTATTATTATTATTATTATTATTATTTATTATTATTATTATTATTATTATTATTATTATTATTATTATTATTATTATTATTATTATTATTATTATTATTATTATTATTATTATTATTATTATTATTATTATTATTATTATTATTATTATTATTATTATTATTATTATTATTATTATTATTATTATTATTATTATTATTATTATTATTATTATTATTATTATTATTATTATTATTATTATTATTATTATTATTATTATTATTATTATTATTATTATTATAATTAGTATTATTATTATAGAGTTTTGGCACTTCTAAGCAAAAAAATCTGGAAAATTTCACCTTCCCCCGGGCTGCCTTTATGCCAAGGCTTTGGTTAGGCTTTGAGGATCTCATTCGTCAGTTGACTTACATCCTACCCAAGTAACAATTTTGGTTTTATAAGGGTTCTGTAGACCATAATTTAGACTTGTAGCAAACTTTAAAACCTTCATAAAACTTGCAATGTTACTTGGGTAATTTGTTTTATTCAGT